>NC_092877.1:306503949-306832949 GCF_028372415.1 Notamacropus eugenii
TTGATAGAACTTCTAACATTTAATGACTAATAAGCACTAAGAAGCTTTTAACAAAGGCTAGATCTTGGCACTTTCCAGATAAAGATCATAGCATTATAGATGTACAGCTAGAAAGAATATTAGCTATCATATAATCTAACACTCTCATTTTACATATGAGGAAACTGAGGTCCAGAGAAATTAAATGATGTAACCAAGCTAGGATTCAAATCCAGGTCTTATAATTCTAAACCAAATGTGCTCTCAACTATACCACAGTCACCAGTCAGGGAAGACTTACATGCCCTATTAAAAAATTGATCATTAGATAGAAATCATTTGATGATTGACGCATTTTCCTTTCAAGTATCTGGTTTAATGTTATCTAATATCTACTCCAATATCAACCACAGATATACCTAAGTAAAATTTGCTTTATTACTCTTTATCCTACTTTTGGTGCTTCTCTAACAAGGGAGTTGAACAGGAGAACCACTCATCAATGTCATGAGTCCCCAAATCAATTTGATGTGATTATGAGATATAAATCTTTGTTAGAAGGCAACCTTTCTCTTAGAGCTAAATGTGTACCCTAGCGTATTACTGAGAAATGGTCACTGTGTAACCTTGTGGACCTTTAAAAATTTTTTTTTATAAACTCCCTTTCCCATGAGTTCCCAGTAAGAACAGGGTAAAGATTCCTTTTCCCACCTACCTTTACTTCTCTCTTAAAGGGAGAGCCACAAGAGAAATGCATGTCAGTGAGACGCATCTATTTTACCAGAAAAAAAATATACAACTCGAGTTTTTCTCCCAGTTTTGATTGCCTTCTGTCTTTCTTTTTCCTTTTCTTAGCACAGGTAAGTGACTAGATGGCCTGAAAAATGGATGCCTTGAGGGTTGCTTCATGGATAAACCTGAATTCAAGAGTTTCTGAGTTCAAAAGTCAGGAGTAAAAAATCCAGGAGATATTTGCAATGGAATGCTCTTGGCAAAGTGGACCACTACCAAGAGGATCCTAAAGAAGATATGGCTTGAGCGGAGTTCTGGATCTTGTCAACGCTCCATGATCACTATTGTGAGATTCTCAGATACCACTGGTCCAAGGTAAATGTGAAATATTGTCAGAGGTCTCCAAAAGGGGTTTTTCTTTCTAGGGATTATCAGTGTCATGGGGCTAATTGAGGTTTTTTTTTTTTTTTTTTTTTACATTTCTTATAGAGCATCTTAGTGCAATTTTGAACATTAAGAGCTAAAAGTTTTGAAAGTAATAATAAAAGCTTTAACTGTTAAAGTTAAAACTGCACTAAGATTTTTGGAATACATACATTTGCTCATGCATGCCTTTGAGCCTTTTGTGTCTCAAGCAATTTCCAAAGTTGTTTCATGACTAATTCCTATGTTACACATTGAATGCCTTTGTATTGGACCCACCTCATTGCTCATATCTAGGAAGACCATTGATAAGAGTTATACCCAAACTTTGTTTTAGGATTTTCCTAGCAGAATCCAGGGATATTAATGAGCCATAGGAAGAAACTGACCTTTTGGGTCAGTTTTTTGGGGTTTTTTGTTTTGTTTTGTTTGCCACCAGGATGGATCTGGTCCAGAGGGGTACCCATGGGTTACAATTTTTCATTCTCTATAAGGAATCCAGTGTCTTCACAGTGGTCTCTGGAACCCTTAGATGTTTTCACATTTCATTCATGATGCTCAGAACTTCATACTCCAAGTACAACTCCCTTTTCACCTCCATCAACATTCCATTAAAGTGCCCTTTTGACACTTTGAGGAAGTCTATGAACTCTTCAAAATATTTATAAATGTATAAATTAAATATATAGGATTACAAATGAAACTAAAGGTTAGTGAAATTAAACATGCAATTTTTTTCCACTTCAGGTTCAAGGACCTTGTGAAATCTACCCATGGGACTCTTTAGAATTTTATAGATAACATGTTAAGAACCCCTACCTTAGAACCTGAGAGTAGTAAATTAATTCAAATTAAGTTACTAATGACTTTTAATAACTTAAATTGTAACCTATCTAAGATATGTTTTATAGCTTAATATTAGGCCTTATTGCCTTAATCCAAAGGATACCTAATAGTTGGAATTTAGCACTATAACAAGTAAGGAGATATACGTTTGTATACGTATATATATGTATGTATATATATATATATGTATGCATATATATATATATATATATATATATATATATACACATATATATATAATTTATTATCTCCATTAAGTTAATAGAGACTAAGAGAATTTAAATGATTTTCCCACAATTAGGTACTGCTCGAACTCTGATTTACACCTACATAAATTTCTTGACTGAGTAAAGCAGTGCTCTTTATGTCACATCATGCTTCCTCCCTGTTGTATAGGAACCTTCTTATTTTTGTCTGTTAAAGACCTGGCCTTCATTCAGATCTGGCCAGAATAAATCTTAATACTTATTTGTTTAAAGTGACAGCATTTGGGGCATTCTACATTTCAAATAAACTGGAAATAAGTCATTTGTACTTTGGCACATTATTCTAATAATTTAATAATGTATCTTTTCCAATCCAATCCCCACCCCACAAAAGAATCCCAGTTAATAGTCTTACCCCTTTACTCAGAAAAAATAGAATAAATGACAACTCCATCATCTTCACTGATTTGTTAGCATATAGCAAAGTACCATAAATAATTAAAATTAAATTATACTACTCAAAATAAATGAGAAAAGTACATTTAGTAGTTCAGGAGTCATGATTTTTAAGTGATAATTTTTGCTTACCTGATCATTCAAAAGCATTCATTATTTCAAGTAGACCTCTGCAACAAAATGGATTAATATAAAATTGGATGGTTCCAATGACATCAAAAATGAGGGTTTGAATTTCACTTTGTTCTGTTTTTAGTGCAAGTTCCTATTTGCTTGAATTAGTCAGGGATGATGTGTGTAATTCAAATCACAAATATTAATTTATTTGCTTTCTAAATGTCATCGCATCATGATGTGTTCATCAGATGATTGATTTTTTTATGTTGTTTGATAAAGTAATAATACCCAAAACTCTCAATTTTAAGTCCTTCTCATTTCAAGCAAAGATTAATAGATCATTGAATATGAATTCATACAAACAAAAATTAATAAATAGTGCATTATAAATTGATGCTATCCCACCTCAATTGGACTTTCGTTGACTCATAGCAAATCTTTGTGTTTATCTCCAGTGGATTTCCTATCATACTTCCCATAGGGGACTTCCAAACCTTTTTCAAGATACCAGCTGTACTTCTCCTCTGGCCACCTCTCAGCTAATGACTTGATGTCCATTGAGAGATCCCTCACATTTCTTTCTCCAGATTTGAAAATCTCTTTTGAGTTTCCTTTTCCCCTCCTCCTTGCCTTGGGTATAGGAGAAGGCCCCCTTTACCTTACCTAGGTTAACACTTTGTAGTCTTGATTTCATGTCTTCTGGGGCCTTAATCTATCAAGTATTTCCTTTTTCTCACCTTTACCCCCAACCCTGAAGCTCCCTTCCTGCTAAAAATGTAGAAATAATTGACTATATTCACTACTTCTTCATTACTCTCTCACTACTCAGTCCTCTAAAGAATCATTGTGACTTTTCACCCCAATACTTTCTCAGATCTTCAAGATCACCAATGACCTTGAATTACCAGAGGTAATCCCTTTTAATCTGTCTTTATTATCTCTGAGCTGTCTGCAGCATTTGCTTCCTTGATAACATATTCTCCTGGGGGTGGGGGGTCACTGACAGAGATATGCTGGTAAATATTTAACAACCAGATCTCTGGGGGGAAAAAAGTATATGTGAAACACTTTTAAGTTTACTCTGAATTATTAACATTTTCTCCATCACTTTCTTAAGTCTAGACAATTGACAAATCAATCAATAAATCAAATACTAATTTTACAAATTCGATGGTATAAATTCTCATACTGACAATTTAACAATCAGCTTTTTGGAGCCAGTTTGAGCTGGCTCCAGCACATGGCTGGACATTGCTCTCTCTCTCTCTTTCCTTCTTTTTCTGAATCTCCTTTCCTTTTATTCCTCCTTCCATTACCTCATTATGAATGGTCTTCAAAATTCTCTCTTCAGTTCTCCTCTCTTTTCCTCTTTCTTTTCTTTTCTTTTCTTTGAGATCTCATCTACTTCACAAGATTCATTTATTCTTCCTATATAAGTATATATTCAGCCCTATTGTCCTAAGGCTTGAGTGAAGCCATCTCCAGCTGTTCTGATCTTTGGCTTTCCAGACTGCACATCCCTCCCTCACTTAAATCAACTTCACTTGAAAGTCATGGCATCATTTTCCTGAGATTATGGTCCTCTTCAAGAAGAAAAGACAAAAAACAACCTGCAAGGAGACCAAGCTGCCCCACTGGGGCTCAATTGACCAGTTCCAATTGGACAATGCAGCTCCTTCCCCCCCCTCCCTCCCTTCTTTCTTTTTCTTTCTTTTTATTTTTTTCTTTCCTTCCTTCCTTTTCTCCTTCTACTTCTCTTCCTTTCCCTTCCCTTCCTTTCTTTTCCTTCTTTTTCTCCTCCTTTTCCTTCCCTCCTCTCCTTTTTTCCCCTCTGTTCACATACGATGTCATACCCTTACCTCTGGGTGCCCTGCCCAAAGGAATGTAAATGTTGATTTCCAGTCACCCTGATCCATATCATGGCCCTGGACCTGGATGGCTCAGGAGGAGAGGGTGAGGCTGGTGACTTTGCAGAACCCTCCCTCACTTAAATCCAATTCACTTGCAAGTCATGATATCACCCTCCCGATGTCATGGTCCTCTTTGAGAATGAAGGATAACAAGAATCTAAGATTTGAAAAAAATCACATGTTCATTTTGATCATGCATTATATCTGTATGTGTGTAAATATACACACACATACTTGTGCATGTGCGCTCGCACACACACACACACATTCACATACATATATGTATGCATATCTTTTTGGTCTTTATATTTCTAGACCAAAGAAAAAATACCTCTTTTGACTATCCTCTATGGTAAGTCATTTAATTTTCCTAATCATTCTAAGTTTAGCTTTTCAGCATCATAGATAGAGTGCTGGACCTGGAGTCAGGAAGACCTGAATTCAAATCTAATCTCAGAAGCTAGCTTGTGATCTTTGGTAAACTACTGAATCTTTTTGGCCTCAGTTTCCTCAAGAGTAAAATGGACAAAAAAAGCATGCCTAGCTTCTAGGGTTATTCTGAAGATCAAATGAGATATTATTTGTAAAGCTCTTTGTCAACCTTAAAGTGCTATATGAATGCTAGCTATTTTCATTGTAATTATTAGTGATTTTTATTATTCTACTCTGAATTTTCTTAAAATTTTCTTTAGGTACTATCCCTAGATCCCCATATCCTCTCACACCTCAAATATTTAAGCCCCATAAATTTGTCCAGTGTCAGGAAAGGATAGACAACAAATGGGTAGAACACAGAATATTTACAAATGAAAGGGAATTAAAAATGAAGATAAATGAAAAGCTAATAAAAGAATATCTAGAAGCACTAAATTAATTAAAATCTCCTAGCCCATGAGAATTACAATCCCAGAATACTGAAAGAACTTGAAGAAACGGACAGTGGGGTACAATAAAAAGCACACAGGACTGGTGGTTGAAAGATGTGAACTAATCTGGGCTCTGCTCTTAACGATCAATGTGATTGAACATATAGCACTACGTCTATTTGGGCCTCAGCTTGCTAGGCTATAAAATGAGAAGGTTGTTGTAAATAGTCTCTGAATTCTCACTTAGTTCTGACATTCTTGGATCATATGTTATTTTATGTGATTGCAGAATTACTCAAGACTGCTTCTCAGAAAAAGAAAAGTGGTGATGGACTTGAGATTAGCAAGCGCCAAATTTCTCAGGAAAATGACAAATTCTGAAAATTATGGATTAGTGAGCATGAAATCTGATCCCAGCACAATTATATAGTTTATTATTAATGGGTCATTTTGTGAACATTTAGAAAAAAATATATAATTACTAAAATCTACTGCAGATTCATTAAGTAAAATAATATCCATCTAAAATCATAATAATAGCAACATTTCTATAGTACTTTAAGGTTTGCAAAGTACTTTACAAATATTATCTCATTTAATCCTCACAACAACCCTGGGAACTCAGTGCTATTATTATCCCCATTTTATAGGTGAGGAAATTGAGACAAACCAAGGGTAAGTGACTTTCTTGTGATTGCAGTTCATAAATGTCTGAGGCTGGATGTAAACTCAGGTCTTCTTGGCCCCAAGTTCATGACTCTAACCGTTACACCACCTACCTGTCTAACGTGATATCCTTTTTTTTAACAGCATTACTCGTTTTTTAGATCAAAGGAATGCTGAAGACATGACAAAGCTATATTTCAGGAAAATATTTGAGAAAGCCTCATAATATCCTTTTGGACAGGATAAGGAAAGGTATACAAAATGAGTTGCAATTATGTGAATTCATAACTAATTGAATTTCTATACACAAAGTATTGATTAATGGATAAATGTCAACCTAAAGGAAGGTCTCTAGTGGTAGGGCTCTACTTGATCCTGGCTTTTTTTCCCAACATTAATCAATGAATATATGGATGATATAGGGATAGTGAACGAACTTGTCATTATCCTTGGCATAGGAAACCAAGCTTCAAGGCCATCTGTCTATCTACTACTCCATGCTACCTCTATGGGAATCAATGCCATACTAGTTAGCCTTGTGAATGACTTGAACCTGCAATAGAGAGTTAATTCATTCATTGCATTGTGATGGAGTAGTACAGCACACAAAAAGACTAATGAGTTCAAATCAGGCCTTAGACACTTACTAGCTGTGTGACTGAGGAAGTCACTTCACCCTTTTTGCCTCAATTTCCTCCTCTGTAAAATGAGCTGGAGAAGACAATGACAAACCACTTCAAAATCTTTGCCAAGAAAATTCCCAAAGGGGTCATGAAACAACTCCTGTGTTACAATGGGAAGAAAGCTAGATTTGGAGTCAAGGAACTTGGGTTCACATCCTTGCTCTGTTCCTTCCTGTATGACCTTGAGAAAATTATTTAACCTTTCAGGGCCTCACTTTCCTCATTTGTAAAATGAAGAAATTTGGAATTGGTGACTTATAAAGTTCCATCCAGCTCTAAATCGATCATCCATGGCAGATCAAGATCCAGAAAGATCTCAACCAGCTAAAGTGATGAGCTCGTACTGAGAAGATCAAATCTAAGAGGGATAATTATAAAGTTCTGCATTTGGGGACAAAAAATACACTGAATAGAGGAAAGGAAAGGGACCTGGTTAGTATGAGAGCAGCCTGAGAGTTTTGACTGATTGCTTCCTTAATATGAGTCAGCAGTATGATGTAGTTGGCAATGACATCTTAAGATTCACAAATAGCTGGATAGAGTTCAAAACAAGAAAGGGAATATTCTGACTGTTTTCTGCCTTAGTCTGACCATGTCTGAAGTACTACATTCAGCTGTGGGCATCACATTTTAAGCAGGACATAGACAAGATGCATAATATACATAGAATGGTTACCTGGATGGCAAGGGGATATAAAACTTTGTCATATGAGAAAGGAACTTGTGGGATTGAACTTGGAAAAAGAGAGGATTTAGAGGAGCTCTCACATATTTAAAGGACTACGATGCAGAATGTGTAAAAATTTTATTCTGAGTGACATCAGAGGGCACTACCAGGAGTTGGAGGTCCCTGGAAGGAGGATTTTGTTTCAGTATAAAGGCGTTCTTAACAGACAAAACACACACTCACAGAGAAAGCCTCCCCTCGGAACACAGATAAGTGGAATAAGTGGTGATGGTGTCTGATAGTACAGGCCTTCATTCTACCACTTCTCTGGAATCATCCCCAATATTTATGGAGGGCAACAAGGTGTACAAAGCACTTTATACATGTAATTTACACCGAGGTATACTGGTACATATCGCATTTGATCCTTAAAATAACCCTGCAAAGTAGGTGTTATTATTATCCCCACTTTATAGATGAGGAAACTGAGGCTGTGAGATGTTAAGTGATTCGTCCAAGGTCACACCACTACTAAGTATCTAGGCAGAATTTGAACTCCTATCTTCCTGAGTCCAAATCTAACATTCTATCCACTGCATCACCTAGGAAGGAGGCATGAGTCACTGAGCACACTCTGAAATCAAGATTAGTCACCACACTCCTCAGAGCTGGACGTCTTTCAGTGTTTTTTTCCTTTACGTTTCAGTCATTTGCCAGAAGTTTTCAAGCAGAGACTAAGTGATCACCTGTTGGAGATGCCAGAGGGGAGATTCAGGCACTCATACACAAGGTGCTATGCAAGGTGCTGGGAACATCAAGACACACACACACACACACACACACACACACACACACACACAAACGTTCTTTTGTGGGGTAAGAGAGACAGAAAAGATGCATGTAGCATGTATACAAATCAGTACCATACAATGTAACTTGAGGATGGAGAGAGCATGAATGACTCGGGGATCAAGGCTTCACAAAGGAGATGACCACTGAGCTAAGCAGTGAAGGAAGGCAAAGGTTTTGATAGCTGAAGTTCTACCTTTGGGGAAAGACCTCTGAGTATGAGGGTGGGAGATGGAGCATACAGTTAGGGGAAGCCCTAGGATTCCAGAACCCCAATGTAGGTACCTTCCAGTACTTCCCCTTTGCAAAAACCCTTAAGGGAAAGAATCTCCAAATGTTTCCATGTTGGATGGATTGACAAGTACAAAAGGAACTAGATTTGTTCTGCTTGGCCCTAGAGGTAGAAGTAAGAAGGAGTGACAAGACAAAGGTAGACTTGATGTCAAGCAAATCTTGCTAATGATTACAGCTATCCCAAAGTAGAACCAACTTACTTAGAAGAGAGCAGGTGCCTCCAAGCAATGGTCTTCAAGCTAGACCTGGATCACTCCCTTTCAGGTAGAAGGACTTTGTTCTGACACAAGTTGGACTATGCGGCTTCTAGGGTCTCTTCTTACTCTTCTGAGATCCTGTGTCCACTAAGATTTAGTGTGAAAAAGTGGAAAGAGCCTTAAAACTGGATTAAAATTCTGTTGTTGCTCTTATTGACTCACATTAGTTGTGTCTGGCTCTTTGTGACTCCACTGGGGATTTCCTTGGCAAAGATACTGGAGTGGTTGACCATATCCTTCTCTAGCTCATTTTTACAGGTGAGGAAACTGAGGCAAACAGGGTTTGACTTGCCCAGGATAATCTAGCTTGGATGTGCCTGAGGCTGGATGTGAACTCAAGTCCCCTTGACTTCAGGACTGGCACTCTATCCACTACACCATCTAACTCTCAAAATACCAAGATTCAAATCCAAACTCTACCTCTAACTATGTGTCACCTTGGCCAAGTTACTCAGCCTTTCAAGGCCTCAGTTCCCTCATGTAGGAAATAAAGATGAGAACTTAGTGCACCTACTTGACAATAGTGTGATGAAGAGCCCATGAGTTATTCTTTATTAATTACTAGGAAAAGTGCTACATAAATAATTATTTTTCTATGACTCTAATAGTGTCATTCTAATGGGATAGGGCCTTACTCTGTCCTAATTCCAGAACGGAAGTCAGAGGTCATCTGATCTAATTCTCTCCACTTCCAGGCCCTCAGTCTCCAAATACTGAGCTCTTTCTGCTACAACACAAACTGTCTTCCTTACAGAACATCTTTATCTTTTGGACAACAATTCATTGTTTCCATATCTACAGGGAAAAGATAATAGCAGCAAATGATACTTAAAACAAAGGGAAACAAGTAGATGAGAGACAAGCTCTGAGTGCTAGAGATTGCCATGAAGAAAAGAATTCCTTAATACCTGGAGAAAATAAGAAAGACTTGGGTTTTTTTTAAACTGTAGGTAGGACTTGGTTATCGTTCTTCTCTGTGATAAAGTGGTCTGCTGTCAGTGTTTAGCTGTGAGTCATTTAAAGACACAGACAAGCTAAAGGAACTGGAGAGATGGAAGGTAATAAGGTGGTGGGAGAGACTACTAAAATGATCTGAATGGCTGAAGCCAAAAACTCCATGGAGGAGAGCAGAGCACTGTTACTATAGAGTATTGTGGTCTTATACAGAACAAGTCAAAGTGAGGACTTAGAGTCAAAAGACCTGGGTTCTCTCCTGAGCTTTACAACCTAAAAGCTCTCAGAGTTTTGCATCTCTCCCCTGTAAATGAGATTATAATACTTGTACCATCTATTTCAGGGGTGGAGTACCTGCGGCCTTACGGCTACATGGGGCGTTCTAAATCAATAAGTGTAACTTTTTGACTGAATCTCAATTTTACCTGTATCCTTAAGGCAACATGAGACCTTAAGGCCTCAGTTTCCTCACCCCCAAACTATTTCATAAGACTCATGTGGAAAGGGGTGTTGTAAGCGGTAAAGCACTAAATAAAATGTAAGCAATTATAACCTAGATTAAATACGTGTTGAGAATCAGGTAAGAGAATATACGTGAAAGCACTTTGTAACCATAAATTTTTACCCAGGCTTTTTCTAGGCTATATATGGAAATTTATATTAGGTTATATTTATGTTATTCATATATTATCTTATATTTATATATTCTTGTATTTATATATTTATCTTATAGTTACATCTTATATTTATATTATCTTATATATTATCTTATATTTATATATTTATGATCTCCATGATAGAGACATGTCAGAAAAATTTGGTAAAAATGTAAATTCCTCACAATTTTATGGACTTGAGGATTTTTAAATCATCAAAATTAAGGGATGCTTTTAGAGGCAAAAAGAAAAATTGGTTTTGGAATTAATGTGCCAAGGGATCTATTTAGCAGTACCCATTTCACTTTATTTGTTCAACACTTAAGTCAAGAGTGTACTTGGTGTGCATCCAGAGAGGTGTTTGATTAGTTGACAAAAAGGGGAAAGGAGTAAATGAGAATGATAAAGATTTATGGTCACAGGAAAAGATGGAGTGGAAAGCTCACAGGAATGGACTCTAGCTCTCCCTTTCCTTCATAGATTACAAAGAGCATTTGCTTTGGAAATCAGTTAAACTTTGTGATATTAGGTCTGTAAAGGTTATCTTAAAGGCTACTACTTTCTTTATCTGCCACTTTTAGAAGAGGAAGCATAAATGGTAAATCAAAACCTTTAAGTACAAGCCCCATAGAGGGGATATTGATCATATTAATATGGTCTAGATCTTCAAGTCACTCTTAACTTTGAGATTATAAAAAAGCAAGCAAGCTAGGAAAGTAGCAAACAAGGTAGGATGGCTATGCTTTATAGCGAAGGAATTTAGAAGATAGTAACTTTTTTTTTTCAAAGTGTGGGAAACAAGTGAGTGTTGGGAAAAACTTACAAAGATGATAGTTGAAATGCTAGAAATAAAGGAGGAGTGAGGCACATGAATTAATAATAATCACATAGGGATCAGAGAAGAAGGAACCTATATGGTCTAATATATCTATAGCAATTCTCTTTGTAGTGGCAAAGAACTGGAAATTGAGGGAATGCCCATCAATTGGGAATGGCTGAATAAGTTATAGTATATGATTGTAATGGAATGTTACTGTGTTCTGAGAAATGATGAGCTGGTTGAGTTAAAAAAAAAACCCATGAAGGGTCTTCCATCAAATCCTGAAGAGGGAAATGAGAAGAACCAAGAGAATACTGTATAATTGTTAATATTATATATAATGAACTAATATGTGAACTAAGTTATTTTAAGCATTATAAATACTCAATTCAATTACAGAGGAATATGCTAACCACTTCCAGAGAAGGAACTCATAAATAGAAGTATGCTTAGTATGGTTTTACATATAGACATACTATGTATGTGTATGTCTATATGTATGTATGTATGTATATACATACAGTGTGTGTGTGTGTGTGTGTGTGTGTGTGTGTGTGTGTGTGTGTGTGTGAAATGAAGGATTTCTCTGGTACAGGGTGAGGAGGGAGGAAGACAGTTTGGAATGTAAAATGTAACGAGAAATAAATTAAAATTTAAAAATATCAATAGCATCTTTATAGCATATAAGGCTTTCAAAGCATTTATAATTGTCATTTTATCTTCACCACAACACTGATAGGTGCTATTATCATCCCTTGGTTTACATATAAGGAAACTGAGGCAGAGGTTAAATAACTTGCTCAGGGTCTCACAGCTAGTTAAGTACCTAAGGCTGGATTTGAACTCGATTTCTCCTGAGTCCAGGTGCAATGCTTTAATCATTGTGCTGTATAGCTGAATCAAACCAGTATATTCAACGTTGGAAGTCTTTACCACCTCTGTTTCCAGCCCTTTACGGAATAGCAAGGTTCTTTCAAAAATATACAGACAAGATAATGGAGATGAAAATAAGGAAAAAGAATACATGCAAGGAATAGCATATCTCAAGAAGATACTTAGGGATGCAGTTCGAGTTATGTATGAGGGAGAAGAACTAGGAAAAAATATTTAGGACTGCTATAAACAACAGTATGCACTAAAGATTGGGAAGAAGTGTTCAAAAAGCATTATAGGAAAACTTCTTGATAGAATATGATATAGATACTTATTTAGAATGTTGTCAGCTTCCAGAACACCCAAACAATTTGTTAATTTTGCAAGAAAATTGTGCATAGACTAATTTTTTTTAGCTGAATGCCAACAACATCCCAACAATGAGTGACTTGGCAGTAAATAAAATGGAATTAGAAGATTAAACAGGCTAAGACACCCTCATTTTAGGTAAAGAATGCCAAAATTTTTATAGAAAGGCTCAATTTTTGAGATCCACAGTGATGATATAAAAATATAGATAGAGAGGTAATTTAATACTTTTATGAATCTGGAATCTTTTTGGTATGGATACTTTCTCCTATGATGCAAATTAAAACACATCCATGTCTGCTCATCATGGGCTATTCTCATTCTTCTTCTCCTATATAATCTCTAGAAGAAGTCCACCTAATAATACTCTAAAGACTTTTCTCTGTCTAACTCTTGACATTCATTGGCTTACAAATAAAGCTCATGATCTGTCCATCAATTATTATCCAATATTATTATGTAGCTGGCTCATTTATTTTTTTTCCTAATCATATATATCTCTGATGAAATCCTTTTCACAGTTTATTCTTTGTTGCAAAAACACAGTTAATTCAGAAATGTTGCAACGTGGGGGATATTTTAATAACCATAAAAAACATTTGCTTTATTCTGCATGACGCTCCAAGTTTTATGTAGGTGAGCAATAATAGACTATATTAGTCCCAAGCAGTAGTACCAGCATTTTAATGTAACAAATGTAGATGAAACTAATGACCAGATTATAAAATCACAAATGGATTTCAAGTTTGCCTCTGGGGCCAAAAGCATATGTGAGGTGTTTGTGTCTGTATGTCTATGCATGCATAAGTGTTTGTATGTTTGTAGTTCTTCTCATGCTGGCACAAACATGACCCTGGGTCTTTGAAGACTATTTCAGAAGAATACAAGCTAGGACAGGTCTTACCAAAGAAGAGAGGCTTCAAAGACAGGTATGGTGATAGACTGAATATCTTTTATCTAAAACCTGGCTAACTCATTTCAAAGAAGCTCATCATCAGAAGATTTGTCACTAGGTAATTAAGGGGTTTTATTTGGGGTTTTTTTGGCTATAACTCATGCCTTGAGGCAGTTAGGTAGCAGAATGTATAGAGCACAAGTTTTAAAGTCAAGAAAATATGAGTTCAAATCTAGCCTCAGACACATACTAGCTATGTGACTCTGGGAAAGTCACTTAACCTCTGTCTACCTCAGTTTCCTCAGTGTAAAATGGGAATAAAAGAACACCTATCTCCCAGCGCTTTTGCAAGGATCAAATAAGATACTTGTAAAGCACAGTACTTGATACCTAGTAGGTATATAATAAATACTTCTTCCTTCCCTACTATTAATTTTACTATATAAGAGGGTTATGAGAAGTTATACCTAACTTCACCTAGGGCATTTAGGTGGCACAGTGGATAGAGTGCAAGGCCTGGAGTCAAGAAAATCTATCTTCCTAATGAATGCGAACAGATTTAGTGAAGACTTCTCAGGAATATGGAGTCTTCTCCCTAGAGTAGAAGAGAGACCTTAGGCCCAGATTTTGATTCCTCCAGAGTCAGGTGATTTTCATATAAGGCTATGTAGTGCATTAGGATCAATGACTGGATATGATTCACTCCTCAATACCTAATTTGCATATGTGCATGCAGTCTGAAGTCCTCACTCTGGTCCGCCTGATTTGCATAAGTTCTCAATGCCCGCTTACATGAGTTGCCAATGCTTCATTTGCTTATGTTTTCAATGCCTACTTTCCATACAATGACGTGTATTTTCACGGGCTTTCTAACGGTGGGGGAGAGTGGGATCTGAACCAAATTTCAAAAGGGATTGGTTAGATTTCGTGCCTAGAATGTAAGACCTTGCTTCTCAGCCAATGATATTAATGGTCAGCTGTGGGAGGGGGATTTCCACATCAGGGTCTATATAAATTATCATTCTGCTTCTGTAAGGTGCGTCCCGACTCCAGCTTTACTGGTGAAGGGTCCGCCTGCTTCTCATGAGGACCGAATAAAGAAGATTTTGTTTTTACTTTGAGACACCTCTGAGTAGTCGATTTGAGTAAGGAAGGGGTCATGCTATCCCACACACTAAGTTCAAATCTGACCTCAGATGCTTACTAGCTGTGTGACTTTGGCTAAGTCACTTAAGCTTGTTTACCTCAGTTTCCTCATTTGTAAAATGAGCTGGAGAAGAAAATTCCAAATCACTCCAATATCTTTGCCAAGAAAACCCTAAACAGATTCACAAAGAGTTGGGCGAAAATGTGTGAAATTGTGTATGTGTGAAAATTGACTGAACAACAATAACCTAATTTCAAATCTTTAAACGGACCTGTGATATTATCAATTTGTGAATTTATGGAGCTAACTATTCTTGCTCATACTGTGCAAATTTAACGAGATTGCTGTCAGTATTCAACATGTGCCACCCCACCTGAGTCCAAAGAAGTCAACGTAACCCAGCTGAACAAGGTAAAAAGGAATCTGTGAATCTTTCATTGAACCCTAGCCTTTCCAACCTCTAAAAACAGAAATTAATAAAGACTATGAAAATAACTGTAAAATAATATGGATAATTAAAATTGTAAGCATAAGTATAAAGAAAAGGAATGTGAGAATCTTTAATAATAAGGTAGATAATGAAAACATGAAGAGTGGGAGTAAAAAAGCGACTGAAAAATGTTAAGATCATGTGGTTGCCAAGGAGACACAGGGAGAGTCTGTGGATGACCTAGCTTGGAGAACTCTTTGTGAGAGGTAAAATGTATTCAAGAACAGTTTAAGGACATTCGCATTAAAAAGCATCACAGAGGGAAACAAGGAACACACAAAAGCAAATGGTTTATGAGTGCCCAGCCAAAAAGAACTGTGAAGAAGAAATAACAATAGACTTTAGAATGCCAAGGTTGAGGAGTTATTTGTTTAAAAGGCAGATTCAGTACAGGGAAGGACAGTTGAAAACAATAAATTCACGGTCACGAAGAGATGAGAATACAATATTTAGAATAACTTTGTTGATGGGGTAAAGAAAAACAGCCTAACAGCTTTCCTTGCATTCACTAGTGTAAGAGTAATTGTTATAAAAGGGAAAATCAATTACCTGAAGCAATGTTTATGTTAACTTATCAAAGACAATGATTTCTCCCGAGCTATTTGATGTTTTCCAGTGCTGCATAAGGTAGGCTAAACATAGCCAAAGACATAGAAGCTGTTTATTTATTTATCAGAATGTTTATCAGAATTTATTTATTTATTTATCAGAATGTTGTCTGCAATTTGGGAAGCTGTCACCTAGTACTGGCAATGGCCTCAGTGGACCAACAGACTAAACCTATTTCAGGCGTGTATAACTCAGAAAACACAATACAGCAAATTATATTTTTTGTCTATATGTGACTAATAAAATGACTAATCATTAATATTAATCATCTAATGATTGTTACAATTAATGATATCATATAGATTTCATATATCATAACATTTAGAGCTATTTTTTTTCTAAAAACTACTAAGAGATTTCCTTGGGATGCTTTTCCTATTGTACTTCAATTGTTATTAATCACTAGTTAAATTTATTCTGCTTTACCTGAAACTGCTCTGGAAAGAAAATTTTAGCTTCCTATGGCCTGTCATCCAAACTGCCAAGAGCTTCCATTGTCATCCATCATCTATTCATTTTTAACTGAGTCTCTGATGTCTTATCATGGCAGCCAGTGGCCATCTTTGGGTAACCAGTTGCTCCCTAAATGAAAAATAGCAACTTTGAACAATGCTATTAATTGATCCTTGAATCTAGACTAATGCTATACTTAGCCTTCCAAGGCTTTATATCCTTGAAACTTACTGACATCCTATTTTATGTGGTGCTCCTTCCCCATCCCAATTGAGAGCTACAAGGATAGGGGAAAGGCAGATTATTAACTTCACTATACCATCAAAATGAGAAGCTTTTAATGAATACTATTTGCAATAAGATATGTAGAATCATATTTCAAAAAAAGGAAATGCACTTTTTGAAAAATTCAAATAAGTATTTTGGATGGTGATAATGAATCCGGGAAACAAGAATTTATTAGAGAATTGCTATTGGATTCTTTGAGTTGGGTGGAGGGTGGATGAAAGCTAAATAAGATACAGAAATCTGTTACTAAGGGAGACGTTAGAATTTTCTCTGTTGAATTTGGAGCCAGAATTTGGAGCCAGCTACAATCCTAGTTCTACTATTAGCTACTTGTATGACCTTAAAGGGTCATTTAAGTTCTTTGAAGTTCCTCATTTTTAAATTGATAGAAATGACCGTTAAGGTCCTATGATACTATGATTAGTTACTTATTATTATTATTAGATACTATGATACTATGATACTCCTATGATACTATGATTAGTTATAAAAACTGAGACTTTTATTTTTTCCCTTATTAGGTGGAGTGGGAACAAAAGCTTGGTCTCTGGAACAGATGACATCAAGAGTTCTTTTAGAAACCCTTTATTTCAAATTTATTACCCATGCTCATAGATTTTCAGCATCTTTTGAAATAATTGTTTGATTTTTATTGTCCTTTTTATTAATAACAACAGCATTCCATGAAGTTTTCCCTCTTTCTCTCTTTAAGATCTTCATAGCAAAAGAAGCTCCCTACAAACTGACACATCTCATGGCAGTGATGACAGGTTTTTTCTCAGCACTTCATTTTATGCCTTGAGCAACAGATACCATCTTCATTTCATTTCTTTACATGGAAAGCTTGAACCAAATTAAATTTCAGCCAAGATAAATGGCAGCAATTGGTTTTTATCAGATTAACATATTAGCATAGCCGCTCCTTTTCCTAGTCTGGTTTTGTAGTACACTCTTTTGTCCCTTTTCATTGCTCTGCTTATAAGGAAGAATTGTGAAATGCTGTCATTTAAACTTGGCACCTGGTTGATTACAGTTCTGTAATTTCCCACCAGGGAAAGCATTCCAGGGGAGCCGATCAT
Organism: Notamacropus eugenii; assembly: GCF_028372415.1. NCBI lineage: Eukaryota > Metazoa > Chordata > Mammalia > Diprotodontia > Macropodidae > Notamacropus > Notamacropus eugenii. Next base: position 306,521,534 of record NC_092877.1, read on the forward strand.
GAGAGGAAACCATCACTCTTTAAAATTATCTCAATTTATGTGTGTTCTTTGATCTTTAAGTCTGAAGACAACCATTATCGTCTCCCTTATGGAAAACATTTTAATTCCTGGGTAACCATGGATTGTCACTGATTTGATACTATAGCTTTTAAAAGCAATTTTTTCCCTCCCTTACTTCTATGTTTTATTCTAAATGTGTTCTGTTAGTATCTCTTTGCAGGAAAAATGTGTTCAGGATCAGAAATAGATGAAAGGTAGAACAAGTTAAATTTTAGATATGCCCAGGCTGACATGTTAAAGAGACATATTTCATAAAGCAGTATTTCAATTTAGAGTATTACAAGAACACATAACAAAAATATACTAAGGAGCAGTGTTACACTATCAATCAGAAAGGATTTATTAATTGGCCAGGCCCTGTGCTAGATGACAAGGATACAGGGAAAAATGAAACTGTCTCTGCTCACAAGGAGCTAACATTCTATTGACCATACATACACTAAAGATTGTAGATCTCTGTTAATCTCAATAACTCCTAATGCCTTGAAGAATAGGCTGATTCTCCTTATGGTATATTTTCTAACTACATTTAAATGTAATAAAAAAATGTATAAATTATTTTCCTTAGTTGTTGATTTGGGCCTGTTCATTTTCCCATTTAACTTTCCTCTTTCCTTTACCTACTTTATGTGACTTCTTCTGCCTCAGCTCATTTCTTCATTAAAAAAAAATTGATGATTTTGTTTTAACATAACAAATACTCCCCCTCCCCCAAAAGCCAACTGAATCCCTTTAACAAGTACATTCTCTCCTCACCCAATAAATAGTTATTATTAATAGAAAAGAGGGACATGTCCTTTATCCTTGATAGTTTGTTATTTAAACTGACTGCTGTGTGAGTTTCACTATTTCTCCATGTGAACCTTATGTTCTATACTCATTTTAGATATCACAGAGACACAGAGTGGCATAGTAGACAGAAAGCCATGAATACTTAAGTACAAGTCACCACAGACACATATTGCTTATGTGACTCTGGGTAGCTCACTTCACCTCTAAGTGGTCTAGGTGATGCTTTAGGACTCTTAGTTGGGTGTTAGGAGAGTAGTGTACAAAGTTAAGAGGGAAGAATAAAAGCAACATTTTCTCAAGATCTCCCAATACATCCCCTCCAAACAATCTAAAAAATACATTAAACAAAATTCTAGACAGGAAAATGAATTAAAAATTCACTGTGAATTGGTTTGTTTTTGTTTTTGTTTTTCACTTCAGGTCTGCTGAGAAAGACAAAAAAGAGCCTCCTATACTGACCAGGAGCACTGAACCAGTGGTGGTGACAATACTGAGCTGTGACAATGGTAGTAGTGATGGGGAGCAACCCAGGGTCCAGGGATAATAAAGGGACTGAAGATGGGGTCAGAAAGAGATCTCAGGGGACCCTTGTACTAACTGGGAGAATGAATGGGAACCATCTGGCAGTTCTGTTTCATGAGTTTCCATTCTGTATTAGTAAAGAGAGTGTATTCCCTTAGGAGCTTCCCTGTATCAATGAAATCATGGGTTGAGTCCCTATCCTTTTAAAGAGTATTCTTTTGGCTCCAGTTTTATCATTCTGTATCTTTGAATACAAGTTTTTCTACATGTTTTAGAATTCTTAAAAGATATCTTTAATCCAGACTTCAAATATCACTTAATTTAAATCTATTTTGGCCTAAGGAATGGAAATCAATCGAAGTCCAAAGTGCAATCTTTGGAATTAGATGCAAATTAATAAACTATCCATATCCTTTGACCCAATAATCTTATTATTGGACTTATACCCCCCAAAAAGTCAAAAGCACAAATGAAGGGCAAAAGTATATATAAATATTAATAGCCTTCTTTGTAGTAGCAAACATCTAGAAACAAAGATGGTGCCTGTCCATTAGGGAGTGCCTACTATAGCACATGAATGTAAAGAAAGAAATTAATGAAAGGACTTCAGAGAAGCATAAGAAGATTTATATGAATTGATGCAGAAAGAAATAAGCATTTTCAAGAGAAGAGAAAACAGACAAAATGATAGAATGAAAGAGATTCCCAGCCCAAAGCAGCCTGGAAGACTGACAGGAAAGGTGTATCATGCTGGGTGTGGAGCGCTGCAGCAAGGACAAGACTGGAGCAGTCTTCAGGGCACCACTAGCAGCATCTGTGAGTCCTAGATTCCTTAACTCATAAATGCCAAAGACAACTTCAAAGGTCAGTGAGAAAACTCTTTCACTTGGGTGAGAAGGGAATGTGGCAGTCTAACCCTGCCCCCAGGCAGCAGCAGCTTCCATTGTTGGAGCCCTGGCCTAAAGCCCCTGGGGGAATTGAGCAGCTGACTTGTATCTCAGCCCTGAGTGGTGGCCCTGGGGTGAGGAGGAGTGCTGGCTGGTGTGGTGGAGCTGGTAGAGGCTCTGGAGAGAGAATCCTGCTCACAGACCAGAGTACAGGCCAGGAGAGAAGTAAACTCCTCTCCCTTGATTGTGCCACCTTGGAGGAACTGAGAACTTACAGGTCTCCAGAGTATACCCTCCCCTTGACAAAGAACTCAAAAGTCAAGTAACTGGCTGAGAAAATGCCCAAAAAAGGGAAAAAGAGTAAGACAATAGAGCATTACTTTCTTGATGAACAGGTATTCTTCCATCCTTTCAGATGAGGAGGAACAATGCATACCATCAGAGGAAGTCAAAGCTTCTGCATTCAAAACCTCCAAAATAAATATGAAATGGTCTCAGGCCATGGAAGAGCTCACAAAGGATTTTGAAAATCAAGTAAGGGAGGTGGAGGAAAAATTGGGAAGAGAAATGAGAGCAATGCAAGAAAATCATGAAAAGTGAGTCAGCAGCTTGCTAAAAAAGACTCAAAAAAATGCTGAAGAAATCAGCACCTTTTAAAACAGACTAGCTCAAATGGCAAAAGAGACCCAAAAAGTCAATGAGGAGAAGAATGCTCTAAAGAGCAGAATTAGCCAAATAGAAAAGGAGATTCAAAAACTCACTGAAGAAAATAGTTCTCTAAAAATTAGAACGGAAAAAAAAAAAAGATTAGAATGGAGCAGATGGAAGCTAATGACTTTATGAGAAATGAAGAGAAAACAAAATGACTACAATAATGTAAATCAATCAATAAATATTTATTAATAAAAAAGATCACTTGAAGGAAGCTGTACTATGAGTAATTGGAAAATTACTAGAGGTTTTAAATAAAAGGTAATGGAGCACACCTCTCCTAGAAGAGAGGAATGGAATAGAACAAGACTATTATATTCATGCTCATTGTATCAAGTCAAGTTAAATTAAATTAATAGGCATATATTAAGTGCCTACCATATGACAGGGACTGTGGAAAGTACTGTGGACACAAAAAAAGGCAAAAAGAGCCCCTACTCTGCAGGATCTCACAATTTAATGGGGGAAGCAACATGTAAATGGTTGAATAAATACAGTATATAAAGGATAAATTGAGGATAATCTGGAAAGAAAAGCATAAACTTTAAGGATGTCCAAGGAAATCTTTGTATAGAAGACAGGATTTATCTAAGACTTTGAAGGATAACAGGGAAGCCAGGAATTGGAAGTAAGAAGAGGCATGGGGGAAAGCCAATGAAAATGTCTGGAGTAGGAAGATGAAGTGATTTCTGCAAGGGACAGCAAGGAGTCAGTCATTGGATCATAGGGGGGTATAGAAGAAAGTAAAATGTTTTTGGTTTACTGTTTTTCTTGTCACATCAGAGAGTTCTATGTGGTGTCATAAGAAGCATTATTATAAACTCAAAAGACTGACAAAAAATTATGAAAACAAAGTATTCCATTTAAAAAATAAATTACCTGGACTGGACAAGAGATCAAAGAGATGTAATTTAAGAATCACTGGACTACCTGAAACTCCTGACCAAAAATAAGAATTTGATTATCATACTTCAAGAAATCATGAAAGAAATTGCCCAGTTTTATTAGAATTGGAAGTGATGTGAAAATAGAAATAATGTAGTAGTCACCTCCTAAAAGAAGCCCCTATATGATAACTCCCAGCAGCATCATAGTCAAAATTCAGATCTTACAGGTCAAAGAAAATTCTGCAGGTAACAAATAAGAAAGAAGACAGGTACCAAGGAACCAGAGACATGAACACACAAGATTTCAGTCACCATAACATAAAAGTTATAACAATATAACAAACAAAAAAGGGGGAAAGATATATGCTTATAATCTAGAATAATTTGCCCAGTAAAAACTGAGTTTAATACTACAAAAAGGACATGGTGAGGGGATGAGTCTTTAAAGAAATAGAGAACTTCCAGTCATTCCTAATAAAAAGATAAGACTTGAGGAGAAACTTTAAATTAAAATAGAGGAGATAAACAGAAACATGAAAAGGTAAATACAAGTGAGTAAAAAGGACCAAGAAAGTAATTATTTATATTCTAATAAGGAAAGAGGATATAAATGTCCCTGAGAATATTAATGTCATTGATCTTGTAGAGGGAGTTAAATAAGCCAGAGGGACTTGGAGTGGTTTGTTATGTTGTCATGATTACGAAAAGAAAAAGAAGTAGAAGGGGGAAAGGATACAGTAGGGAAAAGGGAAGAGGATTATTGAGTAGGAATGAAAGTAATATGCTTGTATTTGGGTAGCTAGATAGCATGATGGACAGAGTGCTGTGCCTGGAGTGAGAAACATTCATTCTCTTAAGTTCAGATCTGGCCTCAGATATGTACTAGCTGTGTGACTCTGAGGAAGTCAATTAACCCTGTTTGCTTTAGATTTCTCATCTTATAGATGAGATGGAGAAGGAATTGGTAAATGATTCCAGTGTCTCTGACAAGAGAACCCCAAATGGGGTCACAGAGTTGTACATAACTGAAAAATGACTGAACAACAACATATGTATATCTAACTGTACAAAATACCTTTACAAAAAAACAACTATATATTGAGGCATAAAACCCTCTAATGAAGGAAACCAAGAAATTAAAAAATATATATATTTTACTGACCACAATGTAATAAAGTTATATTGAATAAAGAATTGCTGAATAAATTAGTAGAATTAAAGACTAAATAACTTCATCCTAAAAACTGGTGAATCAAGGAATACATCACAGAAACAATAGATAGTTTATTTTAAAATAATAGCAATGGGATAAGACGTTAAAATTTCTTGGATATGACCAAAGCAGTCCTTAGGGGAAAATGCATATCTAAAAACTTTCATAAAGAAAAAAATTGGGTCTGTAAATAAAAGCTAGGGAAAAAAAACAAGTGCAAAAAATTTTTTAAACATCAGCAATGGATATTTTGAAAATCAAAAGAGAGTTTAAGGAATCTGAAAGCAAAGAAGAGGAGGAGGAAGAGGAAAAGGAAGAGGAAGAAGAAGAAGAAGAGGAAGGAGAAGAAGAAGAAGAAGAAGAAGAAGAAGAAGAAGAAGAAGAAGAAGAAGAAGAAGAAAGAAGATGAAGAAGAAAAAAAAGCAGCAACTTTGAGTTAATAAATACAACAAGGAGTTGGTGGGGAGGGTGGTTTTAAAAACAGAAACATTAGCTAATTTGATTTTTAAAAGGAAAAGAAACCAAATTGCCATTGTTAAAAATGCAAAAGAGCAAAACTCATTTCAAATGAAGAAGAAATGAGGGAAATTATAAGAAAATATTTCACCTAATTCAATTCCATCAAAACTGATAGCTTATGTGAAACTGATGAATATTTACAAAAGGAAAAAATGCCCAGGTTAATAGAAAAAGAAATAGAGGACTCAAAAAATCCAATCTCAGAAAAAAAATTTGAAGAAGCCATAAATCAACTTTCAAAGAAAAACCCACAGGACCAAATATATTTAAAAGTAAATTCTATCAATCAATCAAAGAGTAGTTATCTCTAGTATTGGAGAAACTGTTAAAAAAATAGGAAAAAGAATCCTTCCAAATTCATTCTTTCAAAGAAAGCAAATTGGTTTGATATCTAAACCAAACAGAATCAAAACAGAGAAGGAAAACTACAGATTAATGTCACTAATAAATAAAGATGCAAAAAAAAATTAGTGAAATATTGACAAGGATACTACAGCCACAAGTAACAAAAATAACACCTTATGATTGATTGAAATTATGCCAGAAATGAAAGATCTATTCAATATTAAGAACATTATCAATATGAGACCACATTAATAACAAGAAAAATAAAAAGTTTGTCAGTGGATGAAGAAAGTACTTTTAATGAAATATAACACTGATTCCTCTATAAAAATTCTAGAAAACATAGGAATAATTGTACCTTTTCTTAATTGTGATAATTGTTATTTCTATTTTTAAGAAAAGAGCCAGTGTTACATGTAATAGCTATATAGTAGAGACCTTCCCAGTTAGATATGGAGTAAAATGAAGAAGTTCATTATCATGATTGTTATTTGCAATAATTCTAGAAATGCTAGCTATTACAATAAGACAAGAAAAAGAAATAAACATAGACAAAAGAAACAAAATTACTGCTTTTTGCAGGTAATGTGATAATTTACTTAAAGGACCCTGGATAGACAACGACAAAAAATGATTAATTGAAACAATAACATCACCAAACTTTCAGGATATGAAATTAATCCATGTCATCAGAACTTCTTTAATATTACCAATAAAACCCAACAGAGATGGAAAGAGAAACTATCTTTAAAGTAATTATTGAATATATTAAATAACTTGAGTGTTTACATATCAAAATGTACACAGGAACTATTAAACATAAATAACAAGCAATGCACAGAAATAAAGACAGACCTAAATAACTGGAGAAATATTAATTGCTCATATATAGGCAAACCCAATATAATAACAATGACAATAGCACCTAAATTAATTTACTTATTCAGTGTCATATCAATCAGGATTACTTTATAAAAATGAAAAATAATAGTAATAAAATTTATCCAGAAGAGCAAAAAGTCAAGAATCTAAGGAGCAATATGCTTAAAATCCTATTACGATGAGAGTAATCCAGGGCTAAGGTTTGGCAAGGCATGTGTGACAACAGGACAAGAGTACAAATAGTTCAATATTAGGAGACAGTGTAGAGTTGATTGGTTGGTTTTCTTCGTTCTCAAAGAGGACCAAAATGACATCACCACGATAAAGTGAAGTTTTCAGTGTGTTCGACTATGGCTGGTCAGACCAATATGAGCTCAAAATGCTCTACCACAGATTGGGCACAGATAGTCCTTGTGAATATTTGGGATGGTTACTCCAAATCTGCACATCCTATGTTTCCTTTCAGCTGTCTCAATTCTGTTTTGCTCACGGAGCATAGCACCCTTTCTGATGTGGGTACGCTATGCTAAGTGGTCCTGTGCCAGTGCCTCCCATGTTGCATAGTCAAATCCAAAGTTCTTGAGACACCTTCAGAGTTTTCTTGTACCACTTCTTCTGACCACCATATGATCACCTGCCCCACATGAGTTCTCCACAAAATAGTCTTTTTGGCAAGTGTACATTTTGCATTCGAACAACATGGCCAGCCCATTGGAGTTGTATTCTCTGAAGCATTGTTTGAATTCTTGGCAGTTCAGCTCAAGCAAGGACTTCAATGTCTGGTACCTTAGCCTGCCAGGTGATCCTCAGAATCTTCTTAAGACAGTTCAAGTGGAAGCAATTCAATTTCCTGGCATGGTGCTGGTAGACTGTCCATGTTTACAGGCATACAACAATGAGGTCAACACAACATCTCTGTAGACCTTCAGTTTGGTAGTCAGTCTAATACCTCTTCTCTCCCAAACTTTTTTTCAGAGTCTCCCAAACACTGAACTAGCTCTGGCAATGTGTGCATCAACCTCATTGTCAATATGTACATCCCTGGAAAGTACACTACCAAGGTAAGTAAACTTATCCACAGTATTCAAAACTTCCCCATTTGTTGCAACCGATGGTTCCATTTATGGATGGTGCGATAGTGGCTGATGGAGCACCTGTGTTTTCTTGGTGTTGATTATTAGGCCAAAATTAGCCTTGGGGGTAGCACTTTTGAAGAATGAGAATATTTAGCTTGGAAAGGTAAATCTATGATCAGTCCAGCACTCTGCACCACACATTGCCTTTAACACTTTCACATCTTGTCTGTCTCTTCTCTTTACAATCACATAGTCTATTAGATGCCAATGCACATCTATCACAGCAATTAGATTCTGCGAGGGTGCATCCATGAAGTTTGTTGCATTTAGGTAAATGGAAAACAGTGTTGGCGATGAGAAGGTCATGCAGTTCACAAATCTTCAGCAATAAATCACCATTGCTGTTGCTGTTTCCAACTCCATTCCTCTCTAGGACTTCCTGCCAAGTCTACTAGTCTGAGCCTACTCTAACACTAAAGTCACCCAGAATTATAAGCTTCTCCTCTTTTGGCACATTGATGATAAGGGTCTCTATGTCATCATAAAATTTTTCTTTGATTTCATTAGGGTTCATCATGGTGGGAGCATAGGCACTGATGATGGTGGCAAGGCATTTTCCTGCAAGTGGCAATCACATTGTCATGAGCCTGTCATTCACTCCTTTTAGCAGGCATGTCAACTTGCTGACTAAATTAATTTTGATTGCAAAACCTACACCAGCTTCACAGCACTCCCCTTCGCTGCAACCACTCTGGAAAAATAGAGTTGAACAGATTAATGAAAGGATCAGAATTGGGAAGGGAGGGAAAGTATAGGTGGAGCAGGTATGATGACCTGGGAAAATACTGAAGTATGGATAGATTGGATTGATTGGAGATCATGATGAGAATGAAGAAAATATTGCTAGTGCCTTCAGTATATTTTTGAGAATAATTTTTTTAAAATAGTAATTAATTATTCTTTAAAATAAGGTAGAATTAATTCACAAATTTCTCTGTTCCAGACTGATATGAAGGGGACACAAAAAGAGGGTTATATGGTTCATCAATGTCTTGCTTATTAACTAAGATTGGGTTAAGATTTCTCTTCATTTATGCTTTTGAGTAGTTTATATTTTGTAGATAACATCCATTATCTTTGAATACTCAACATTTTTGCCATAAAATTTTGCAAAGTAGTTTCAAGCCATTCTCTTTATTTTCCTACTGTTTGCTGTAAATTCACGATGTTCTTTAAAATTATTTTTCATCTCTTTTTCTTTCTAAAGCTAAGTAATAGTTTATTGATTTTGTTATTCTTTTCAAAAATGGCTGTTTTAATTCTACAGTCCTATTTTATGTTTATTTTCAAATTACTCTTTTAATTTTAAATATTGCTTCTTTTATAAAGATTGGTAATTTGTTTATTTTCTAGTCTTTTAAATGGCTAATTCAATCCTCTCTTTTTCTGTTTTCCTTCCTAGACATCTCCACCCCATAAATAGCATCACTATCATCTCCCTGTCCTTCCCATCAGAACCATGGACTCTGCCCCTACAACTACTGGGCTCTGATTACTAAGCTTTTGGCTGGTTTCTCCAGATCTCCACTTGACTTCCCAACCATCTCTATACAATACACAATCCCCTTTTCCAGCTTTCCTTTTCATGTCTTCCCCCATTAGAATCATAAATCAGTCCAACAGACAATGAAATAATTTGCCACTTTCTTCTCCACTTCATTTTACAGATGAAGAAACTAAGGTGAACAGAGTTAAATGATTTTCCCAGAGTCCCTTAGCTAGTAAGTTTCTGAAGATAAGTCTTCCTGACTCCAGGCCCACCATACCAGCTGAGCTGAAATCTGACCTCAAATACTTACTAGCTGTGTAACCCTGGGTAAGTCAACTAACCTCTGACTGCCTCAGTTTCTTCAACTGTAAGATGGGGCTAATAAGCCCCATCTCATAGAGTTATTGCGACTATAAAATGAAATAGAACATGTAAAGTGCTTTGCAAACTATAAAAAATAATACATATTATTATGTTACCATTATAATCATCACAATCATTATTATTTTCATTCTTAAAGGCTACTTTCAATTAATTTTTGAGATTCTCAGCCCAGGTTACCGCCAAATATTATTTTGTCCTGAGTTAAAGAATAATGAGTGATATGATCAATAGGACTACTTAGCTTATCAAACACTGATTTGTTGTATTCAAGTAAATGAATTTTTGAAGAGTGCCACTTGGAGCAAAAATATGCTTAAAGTAATAATTACAAATGATATTTTTCATGAGGATAATATAATCTTAAGATTTAAAGCTGGAAAGAACTTTAGAGATTATTCAGTCCTCATTTTATGGATAAGAATATTGAAACCCTGAGATCTGAATTGATTTGCTCAAGATCAACCATTTAGTGAATGGATGATTGTGGATTACTGTCAGGATTTGAACCCAGGTTACTGGACTCTAAAATCCATTTTTAATTCCACTGTATCATACTGCTTCTGTCCAGTATACTACTATGAAAGAGAAAAGATAAACATAAGTAGCTCAAAGACAGAGTTTAGAGTGATTTCCAAAGTGATTGAAAAAAATACATTTAGGACATCCATTCCTTTCAAACTGAAACATTCCTTGTCTAAAATAGATTAGATAGTTGTTACAGCCTCAATTTAGTGCTCTAGTGACACCTTGCAGATTAATGATGAATTAAGAGTTCATAAATGTGTCCAAGGGAGTCACCGTTCACTTTGTGGTTTTTCAATACTTAATTTTATTTTCTTTTGCCCTTAATAATATCTTTTTCCAATTACATGTAAAGATAGTTTCAAGATTCATTTTTTAAAGATTTTGAGTTGCAAATTTTTCTCCCTCCTTCCCTTCCCTCCTCCCTCCCCAAGACAGCAAGAAGTTTGATATAGGTTATACGTATATAATCATGTTACACAATATTTCCACATTAGTCATGCTGTGAAAAAAGAATCAGAACGAAAGGGGAAAACCATAAGAAAGAAAGAAAAAACAAAAAACAAGTGAAAATAATATGTTTTGGTCTGCATACAGACTCAATAGTTCTTTCACTGGATGTGAATAGCATTTTCCATCACAAGTCTTTTGGAATTATCCTGGATCATTATATCGCTGGGAAGACTAAGTCTATCATAGTTGATAACTGCATAATGTTTTTATTGCCATGTACAATGTTCTTCTGGTTCTACTCACTTCATTCAGCATCAGTTCATGTAAGATTTTCCAGGTTTTTCTGAAATCTGCCTGTTCATCATTTCCCATTACACAATAGCATCCCACCCCATTCATATACCACAGCCTGCTCAGCCACTCCCCAAATGATAGACATCCCCTCAATTTACAATTCTTTGTCATCAGCAAAAGAGCTGCTATAAATATTTTTGTGCATGTGGATCCTATTCCCTTTCTGATGTTCTCTTTGGGATTCAGAACTAGTAGTGGTATTGTTGGATCAAAGGATATGCACAGTTTGGTTGTCCTTTGGGCATAGTTCCAAATTGCTCTTCAGAATGGTCTGATCAGTTCACAACACTACAAACAATGCATTAATGTTCCAATTTTCCCACATCTTCTCCAACATTTATCATTTTTTTCTGTCATATTAGCCACTCTGATAGGTATGAGGTAGTACCTCAGAGTTGTTTTAATTTTCATATGACTAGAGATAGCTTTGATTTCTTCATATGAAAACTGTTGGTTCATATCCTTTAACCATTTTATCAACTGGGGAATAGCTTATATTCTTATGAATTTGACACAGCTCTATATATTTTTAGAAATGAGATCTTTATTAGAAATACTAGCTATAAAAAAATGTTTCCTAACTTTCTTCTTTCCTTCTAATCTTAGTTGTATTGGTTTTGTTTGTACAAAACTTTTTAATTTAATGTAATCAAAATTATCTTTTTTACATTTCTTTGTTTCTTGTTTGGTCATAAATTCTTCCCTTCTCCATAAATCTGACAAGTAAACAATTCCTTGTTCTCCTAATTTGCTTATGGTATCACCCTTTATGTCTAAATCATTTTAACCTTATCTTGGTGCAAGATGTTGGTCTATGCCTAGTTTCTTCCATACTATTTTCTAGTTTCCCCAGCAATTTTTGTCAAATAGCATGTTCTTATCCCAGAAGCCAAAGTATTTGGGTTTATAAAATAGTAGATTACTACAGTCATTTACTGCTGTGTCTTGTTTACCTAATCTATTCTACTAATCCACTAATCTGTTTCATAGCCAGAGCCAAACATTCTTTTTGCTCAATTCTTTTTTTATGTTTTAATAGTATTTTATTTTTTATTTTATTTTTTCCCCAGTTACATATGAAGAAAAAATTTTGTATTTATTTTCATAAGATTTTGAGTTCCAAATTTTTCTCCCTCCTCTCCTCCCTTTGCTTCCTCTCCCCTGTAACCCCTCCTGTCTTCTAAAAATGGCAATCAGTTTGATATAGTTTATATATGTGCCATAAGCATAAGAAAATTAGAAGAGCAAGGAATGGTCTTCCTGTCCTATCTACGAGGAGGGGAAGGATTCATGACCAAGCAAGAGATAGAGAGCATTACAAAATGTAAATTAGATAATTCTGATTATATTAAATTAAAAAAACCTTTTGTATAAACAAAACCAATGCAACTAAGATTAGAAAGAAAACAGAAAGCTGGAAAACAATCTAAAGCAAGGGTCTCTGATAAAGTTCTCATTTTTCAAATACATAGAGAACTGAATCAAATTTGGAATAATACAAATCATTCCTCATTTGATAAATGGGCAAAGGATATGAATAGACGGTTTTTGGATGAAGAAATTGAAGATATCTACTGGCATATGAAGAAGTGCTCTAAATTGTTTTTGACTAGAGAAATGCAAATTAAAACAATCTGAGGTACTACCTCACATGTATCCGAATGACTAACATGACAAAAAAGGAAAATGATAAATGTTGGAGAGGATGAGGGAAAATTGGGTTGGTGGAGTTGGGAACTGATCCAGCCATTCTGGAAAGTAATTGAAACTGTGCCCAAATAGCTACAAAACTGCATACCCTTTGATCCACTACTAGGTCTATATCCTAAAAAGATCATCAAAAAGGGAAAAGGATCTACATGTGCAAAAATATTTATAGTAGGCCTTTCTCTGGTGGCAAAATATTGCAAATTGAGGGATGCCCATTAATTGAGGAGTAGCTGAATAGGCTGTGGTATATGAATGCAGTGGTATATGAATGCTATTGTGCAATGGGAAATGATGGGAAGGCAGATTTCAGAGAAACCTGGAAAGACTTGTATGAACTGGTGCAAAGTGAAATGAATGGAACCAGGAGAACATTGTACACAGTGTCAGAAATATTATGTGATTATGAACTATGAATGACTCATCTCTTCCTGGAAACTCAATGATCCAAGTCAAGTGCTTATGTACAAGTACAAGGACGTAGGGAGGATAATGCTGCCCACATCCAAATAAAGAACTGCTGGACTCTGAAAACAAAACACAATGAGATTATGTAAGTATTTTGTTTCCTGTTCTGTTAACCTGGGAAATTTTTATTTTTGTAAATATTCATCCATTTCACTTAGATTGTCAGATTTATTGGCATACAGTTGGCCAAAATAACTCCTAAATATTGTTTTAATTTACTCATCATTTGTGGTGAATTCACCCTTTTCAAGTTTTTATGCTGGTAATTTGATTTTCTTCTTCTTTTTAAATTTATTTGTTTATTTTTAGTTTTCAATATTCATTTCCACAAGATTTTGAGTTCCAAATTTTCTCCCCATCTCTCCCCTCCCCTGCCCTGAAACACCATGCATTCTGATTACCCCTTCCCCCAATCTGCTCTCCCTTCTATTATACCCCTCCCTTCCCTTATTCCATCTTCTCTCTTTCTTGTAGGGAAAGATAGATTTCTATACCCCATTACCTGTATTTCTTATTTCTCAGTTGCATGCAAAAACAATTCCCAACATTCATTCCTTAAATTTTGAGTTCCAACTTCTCTCCCTTCCTCCCTCTCCACCCATCCTCACTGGGAAGGCAAAGAATTCAATATAGGCTACATATGTGTAGTTTTGCAAAAGACTTACATAATAGTCATGCCGTGTAAGACTAACTATATTTTCTTCCATCCTATCCTACCACCCCCATTTACTCTATTCTCTCTTTTGACCTTGTCTATCCCCAAAAGTGTTTACTTCTAATTACTCCCTCCTCCCATTTGACCTCCTGTCTATCATTCCCCCACCCCAATTATCCTCTTCTCCCCTACTTTCCTGTAGTGTAAGACAGATTGAGATACCAAATTGAGTGAGCATGTTATTCCCTCCTTAAGTCAAATGTGATGACAGTAAGCTTCACTTTTTCCCCCTTGCCTCCCCCCTTTTCCCCTCCATTGAAAACGCTTTTTCTTGCCTCTTTTATGAGAAATGATTTGCCCTATTCTATTTCTCCCTTTCTCTTCCCAATATATTCCTCGCTCTCACCTTAATTTTATTTTATTTTTTTAGATATCATCCCTTCCTATTCAGCTCACCCTGTGCCTTCTGTGTGTGTATGTATGTGTGTATATACACACATATATGTATATATATGTATGTATGTATGTATATATAATCCCTCCAACTACCCCAGTACTGAGAAAAGTTTCAAGAGTTACAAATACTATCTTTCCATGTAGGAATATAAACAGTTCAACTTTAGTAAGTCCCTCATGATTTCTCTTTCCTGTTTACCTTTTCATGCTTCTCTTGATTCTTGTGTTTGAAAGTCAAATTTTCTATTCAGCTCTGGTCTTTTCAACAAGAATGCTTGAAAGTCCTCTATTTCATTAAATGACCATTTTTCCCCCTGAAATATTATACTCAATTTTGCTGGGTAGGTGATTCTTGGTTTTAATCCCAGTTTCTTTGACTTATGGAATATCATATTCCAAGTCCTTTGATCCCTTAAAGTAGAAGCTGCTAGATCTTGTGTTATCCTGGTTGTATTTCCACAATACTTGAATTTTTTCTTTTTAGCTACTTGCAATATTTTCTCCTTTACCTGGAAACTCTGGGATTTGGCTACAATATTCTTAGGAGTTTTTCTTTTCATATCTCTTTCAGGAGGTGATTGGTAGATTCTTTCAATATTTATTTTACCCTCTGGTTCTAGAATATCAGGGCAGTTTTCCTTGATAATTTCATGAAAGATGATGCCTACATTTATTTTTTTTGATCATGGCTTTTAGGTAGTCCCATAATTTTCAAGTTGTGTCACCTGGATCTGTTTTCTAGGTCAGTTGTTTTTCCAATGAGATATTTCACAGTGTCTTCTATTTTTTCATTCTTTTGGTTTTGTTTTGGAATTTCTTGATTTCTCATGAAGTCATTAGCTTCCATCTGTTCCATTCTAATTTTTAAAGAACTATTTTCTTCAATGAGCTTTTAAACCTCCTTTTCCATTTGATTAATTCTGCTTTTTAAAGCATTCTTCTCCTCATTTGGCTTTTTGGGCCTCTTTTGCCATTTGAGTTAGTCTATTTTTAAAGGTGTCATCTTCTTCAGCATTTTTTGATTCTCTTTTAGCAAGCTGATGACTCACTTTTCATGATTTTCTTACATTGCTCTCATTTCTCTTCCCAATTTTTCCTCCACCTCCCTTACTTGATTTTCAAAATACTTTGTGAGCTCTTCCATGGCCTGAGACCATTTCATATTTATTTCAGAGGTTTTGGATGCAGAAGCCTTGACTTTTAGGTCTTCCTCTGATGGTAAGCATTGCTATTTCTCATCTGAAAGGATGGAAGAAAATACCTGTTAACCAAGAAAGTAACCTTCTATAGTCTTATTTTTCCCCTTTTTTGGGTATTTTCCCAGCCAGATACTTGATTTTTGAGTCCTTTGTCAAGAGGAAGGTATACTCTGGGGACCTGTAAGTTCTCAGTTCCTCCAAGGTGACACAATCAAGAGAGAGAAGTTTACTCCTCTCTTGGACTGTGCTCTGATCTGGGAGCTACCAAAGCTTTTCTGCCAGGATATGCAAGTAGAATTCCCTTTCCAGAGCCTCCACCAGCTCCACCATGCCAGCACTCTTCCTCACCCCAGGAGAGTCACTCAGGGCTGAGGCCCAGATTAGTGGCTCAATTCCTCCAGGGTCTTTAGGCAAAGCACTCCCAAAATGAAGGCTGCTGTGGCTGGTGCCGCCACCTGGGGCCAGGACTAGGGGAGGACCCTGCTTCCTTCTCACTCAGGTGAAAAAGCTTTCTCACTGACCTTTGAAGCTGTCTTTGGTGTTTGTGTGTTGAGGAATCTGGGAACCACAGTTGCTTCCTGTGATTATGCCCTTGAGGCCTGCTTTGGTCCTATTCTTGCTGGTGCCACATGGACAAGGCTGGGCTGGGCTCTGTGGGCTGCACTCCACTCCGTGTTCCATGCGATAAAGCTTTCCTATTGGCCTTCCAGGCTGCCTTTGGCTGGAAATCTCTTTCACCCTGTTGTTTTATGGCTTCTGCTGCTCTAGAATTTGTTTAGAGTCATTTTTTAAAGATATTTTATGGGCTGTGAGGGAAGAGCATCTTTCTACTCCACTGTCTTGGCTCCATCCCCTGTTTTCTTCTTTTTTAAATCAAATTAACCATAGTCAAATTTAACCATAATCATAAGCAAAACTAACCATAATCAAATTATCTATTTTATTATTTTTTTATGAAACAAGCTTTTAATTTTATTTATTCTTTCAATAATTTTCTTACTTTCAGTTTTGTTCATCTCTCCTTTGATTTTCAGAATTTCTAATTTTGTATTTTTACAATTTTTAATTGGTTCCTTTTCTAGCTTTTTTTTGGCTTCATGCCCAATTCTCATCTCCTCTTTCTCTATTTTATTCATGTAATCATTTAGAGATATAAAATTTCCCCTATGAACTGCTTTGGCTGCATCTCATAAGTTTTGGTATGTTGTCTCATTATTGTTGTTCTCTGATGAAGTTATCGATTGTTTCTGTGATGTGTTGTTTGACCCATTCATTCTTTAGAATTAGATTATTTAATTTCCAATTAAGTTTTAGTCTGTCTTTCCATGGCCTTTTATTACACATATTTTTTATTGCATTATGATCTGAAAAGGATGAATTTAATATTTCTGCCTTCCTGCATTTGATTTTGAAGTTTTTGCACCCTAACACTTAGTCAATTTTTGTGCAGGTACCACATACCACTGAGCAAATGTATATTCCCATTCAATTTTCTCCAGAGGTCTATCATATCTAACTTTTCTAAAATTCTATTCATTTTCTTAACTTATTTCTTGTTTATTTTGTGGTTAGATTTATCTAGTTCTGAGGGGAATTTAAGGTCCCCCATTAGTATAGTTTTACTGTGTCTTTCTTCCTATATCTCACTTAACTTCTCTAAGAATTTAGATGCCATACCACTTGGTGCATATATATGATTAATATTGACATTACTTCATTGTCTATGATACCTGATAGCAAGATGTAATTTTCTTTTTTTACCTTTTTAAATTAGATCTGTTTTTGCTTTTGCCTTGTCTGAGATCAGGATTGCTACCCCTGTTTTTTTTTGTTTTTTTTTTTTTTGCTTCAGTTGAAACATAATATATTCTGCTCTAGCCTTTTACCTTTACTCTGTGTGTCTCTCTCTGCTTCAAGTTGTTTCATGTAAACAATATATGGTAGGACTCTGGTTTTTGATCCACTCTGTTACTCCCATTTTATGGGAGAGCTCATCCCATTCACATTCACAGTTATGATTACTAATTGTGTACTTTCCTTCATCCTATTTTCCTCCATTTATACATTTCTCTTTCCTTTCACCCTTTCTCTCCTCATCAGTGTTTTGCTTCTGATCACCACCTCCCTCAATCTGCCCTCCCTTCTCTCAGTCATCCCCTTTTTTTCTCCTTTCCCTTCCTACTTCTGCTCCCACTTCTATCAACTTCTCCTTCCTTCCCCTGCTACTTCCCTGTAGGCAAGATAAATTTCAAATTCAACTGAGTGTGTGTGTTATTCCCTCTTTGAGCCAAACCCAACGAAAGTAAGATTCAAACAATCCCTTCTGTCCCTCTACTGTAATAAGTCTCATACCTCTTAATGTTATATAATTTACTGTATTCTGCCTCCTCTCTTCTTATTCTCCCAGTACAATCCTTTTTTACCACTTTTTTATATCATCACATCAAAGTCAACTTAGTCTCCCTTATTCTGTCTATAATCCTTCTAACTGCCCAAATAAAGATACAATTCTCAAGAGTTATAAGTATCATCTTCCTGTATAGATATGTAAACAGCTTAATCTTATTAAATAGCATTCTTTTTTTCCTATTTTTCTTCTTATGCTTCCCTTGAGCCTTGTATTTGAAGATCAGATTTTCTGTTCAGCTCTGGTCTTTTCAACAGGAGAGTTTAAAAGTCCCCTGTTTCATTGAATATTCATCTTTTTCCCTGAAAGATTATGATAAGTTTTTCTTGGTAGCTGATTCTTGGTTGTAATCCTAGCTCCTTTGCCTTATGGAATATCATATTCCAAGGCCTCCAGTCCTATGTAATCCTGACTATGACTCCTTGATATTTAAATTGTTTCTTTCTGTCTGCTTATAGTATTTTCTACTTGACCTGGTAATTATGGAACTTGGCTACAATATTTCTTGAAGTTTGCATTCTGGGATCTCTTTCAGGAGATGATGGGTGGATTCTTTCGATCATTATTTTACCCTCTGGTTCTGGGACATCAGGGAAGTTTTCCTTGATAATTTCTTGAAAGATGCTGTCCAGGATCATTTTTATCATGGCTTTCAGGTAGTTCAAAAATTCTTAAATTATATCTCCTGGATCTATTTTACAAGCTACTTGTTATTCCAGAGGTATTTTACATTTTCTTCTTCTTTTTTTCATTCTTTTGATTTTGTTTTATTGATTCTTTATGTATCATAGAGACATTACCTTTCACTTGCCCAATCCTAATTTTTAAGGAATTATTTTCTTCAGTCAGATTTTGTACTCCTTTTCCATTTGGCCAATTCTACTTTTATTTTTGTGAAGATTTAAATTTATTTATTTATTTTTAGTTTTCAACATTCATTTCCACAAGATTTTGATTTCCAAATTGTCTCCCCATCTTTCCCCCCACACCCTGAGATGGCATGCATTCTGATTACTCCTTCCCCCAATCTGCCTTCCCTTTTATCATCCCCCCCTTATCCTCTTCCCCTTTACTTTCTTGAAAGGAAAGATAAGTTTCTATACTTCATTACCTATATATCTTATTTCCCAGTTGCATGTAAAACAATTTTTTAGCATTTGTTTTTAAAACTTTGAGTTCCAAATTCTCTCCCTTCTTCCCTCCTCATCAATCTCCATTGAGAGGGCAAGGAATTTAATATAGGTTATACATGTGCAGTTATGCAAAACACCTCCATAATAGTCTTGTTGTGAAAAACTAACTATATTTCCCTCCATCCTGTCCTGCCTCCCAATTATTCAATTTTCTCCTTTGACCCTGTCCATTTTCTAAAGTGTTTGTTTCTGACTACCTCTTCCCCGAATCTGCCCTCTCTTCAATTATCCTCCCCTCTTATCCCCTTCCCCCCTACTTTTCCGTAAAATAGTCAATTGAGTGTGTATGTTATTCCCTCCTTAAACCAAACCCAATGAGAGTAGGGTTCATTCATTCCTTCTCATCTCCCCCATCAGACCTTTTCCCTCTTTTATGTGAGATAATTTACCCCCTTCTATCTCTCCCTTTCTCCTTCTCCCAATATATTCCTCTCTTACCCCTTCATTTTATTTTTATATCAGTCCTTCATATTCAACTCACCCTGTGCCATCTATCTATCTATCTATCTATCTATCTATCTATCTATCTATCTATCTATCTATCTATCTATCTGTCTGTCTGTCTGTCTGTCTGTCTGTCTGTCTGTCTGTCTGTCTGTCTGTCTGTCTGTCTACCTACCTACCTACCTATCTATCTCCTCCAACTACCCTAATACTGAGAAAGGTCTCATGCGTTATAAATATCATCTTTCCATATAGGAATGTACAATTCAACTTTAATAAGTCGCTTATGATTTCTCTTTTCTGCTTATCTTTTCATGATTCTCTTGATTCTTGTATTTAAAAGTCAAATTTCCTATTCAGCTGTGGTCTTTTCATCAAGAATCATTGAATATCCATTTTTTTCCCTGAACGATATACTCAGTTTTGCTGAGCAGGTGATTCGTGGTTTTAATCCTAGCTCCTCTGACCTCCAGACTATCATATTCCAAGCCCTCCAATCCCTTAATGTAGAAGCTGCTAGATCTTATGTTTTCCTGATTGTATTTTCACAATGCTCAGATTATTTCTTATTTTTTTCTTCACCTTAGAACTCTGGAATTTGACTGCAATATTTCTAGGAGTTTTCCTTTTAGGATCTCTTTCCAAAGGTGACCAGTGGATTCTTTCAGTTTCTATTTTATCCTCTGGTTCTAGAATATCAGGGAAGTTTTCCTTGATAATTTCCAGAAAAATGATGTCTAGGCTTTTTTTTTATCATGGCTTTCAGGTAGTCCAGTAAGTTTGAAATTATCTCTCATGGATTGATTTTCCAGGTTGGTGGTTTTTCCAATGAGGTGTTTCACATAGTCTTCTATTGTTTCATTCTTTTGATTGTTTTATGCTTTCTTGATTTCTCATAAAATCATTAGCTTCCATTTACCCCATTCTAATTTTGAGGGAATTATTTTCTTCAGTGAGCTGAAGGGCATCCTTCCCCTCGTTGGCTTTTTGGACTTCTTTTGTCATTTGGGTTAGCCTGTTTTTTAAGATGTCATTTTCTTCAGTATTTTGGGAGTCTCCTTTAGCAAGCTTTTGTCTCAATTTTCATGATTTTCTTGCATCACTCTCATTTGTCTTCCCAATTTTTCCTCTACTTCTCTTACTTGATTTTCAAAATCCTTTTTGAGTTCCTCCATGCCCTGTGACCAATTCATATTCCTCTTGGAGATTTTGGATGTAAAAGCTTCAATTCCACTGCCCTCCTCTGGTTGTATGCCCTTATCTTCCTTGTCACCAAACTGAGATTCTATAGTCTGAGTTCTTTTATGATGTTTACTCATCTTGTCATCCAAACACTTGACTTTCTAACTCTCTGTCAAGGTAGAACTCTGCTTCCAGTTCCAGGGGGTGAGTGCACTATCCCAAGCCTCGCAGATTTTGTATCAGCAGCTTGATTCCCCCACTGTCTGTGGGCTAAGGGCTCTGGAAGCAGCCTCTGCCACTGCTGTTGCTGCTGTTGCTACTACTGCTGCCACCAACACCACAAACCCCACCACCCTGGGGTTTGGGTTAGACCCATTCAGAAGGTGCACTCTTCTTTCACCCAAGTCCCATGGAGTTTTCCCAGCGACCTTTTTGGTGTTTGTGGGTTGAGAAGTCTGGACACTGCCACAACTGTCAATGATTCAGTTCCCTGTGGCCTGCTCTGGCCTGTGTGAGTGATATGGACTATGAGGGACTATGCTGTGCTCCCTTCCAGGTGTGAAAGACCCTTCCTGTTGATTTTTCAGGTTGTCTTGGAGTACAGAATTAGTTTCACTCTGTCATTTTGTGGGTTCTGTAGCTCTAGAATTTGTTTAGAGTCATTTTTTACAGGTATTTTGAGGGTTTGGGGGAGAGCTCAGGGAAATTCCTGCTTTTATCTTGCCACCTTGGCTTGACACCCCCCCCCCCATTCTACTTTTAAAGGAGTTATTTCCTTCAGTCAATTTTTGCACTCTGTTTTCAAAGCTGTTTACTCTTTTCTTCATAATTCTCCTGAATATTTATCACTTCCCATTTTTTCTTCTACCTTATTACTTGATCTTTAAAATCCTTTTTGATCTCTTCCAAGAAGACCTTTTGGGCTTGAGACCAACTCATATTCCCCTTTGGGACATTTTGACATTGTTGTTCTCTTCTGAGTTGTGTTATAGTAGCTTTCTATGTTCAGGGCTCTTTTTGGTTTTTTGCTCATTTTTTAAAGTTGTACTCTGTTCCTGGGGTACAGGGGACATTGTCCCAATCTTCTTGTGCTGGGGACCTAGGACCTGGTCACTGGTTTTCTATGCCAGGGCCTCAGGTGCTTAGGTCAGGCATAGTTGTGCCTGCTGTTGCCTGGTTTCCAGGACTATCAACTTGCTTTCTACAATGAGGCTGGAGGCCTCACAGCTGTCCTATTGTGCCACTAGACTGCTGAACCAGGACAAAGGGGCCTCTATTTCTGATCTGCTCTGTGCCTAAGAGCCTGGCTTTCTCAGACACCATCTACACTGGGCTGGGCTCCCTTTTTTACTCGAGTAAGACAGACCTTTCCTGAAGTCCTTCTAAGTTATCTTAAGCTGGAAAAATTGTTTTACTCCATCTTTTGTAGGTTCTGCCACTCCAGAATCCTTTTAGAAGCTTGATTTAATATTGTTTCTGAGGGAAACTGGGGAGAGTTCAGAAAACTCGATTTCCTCCCCCATATTTTCTCCCATCATTCACTTTGTCAACAAGACAAGCTATGCTTTGTCAGTGGCAATTACAATAATTCAGAGCACAGGTTAAAGCTGAAAATCACAATTCAAAATAAATAGAAGGAGAACAGAGGGAAAAGGAGAAACAGTAGTGTCTGGGTGTATGGAGAGTGAGGAAAGGAAGAATCAGATAAAGGTTGACTTAATTTTCCTTCTTCTCTCCTCAGCTAGTGGAAAGTGGCTAGGCATTATATGCCCTTTCTTTTAATTTAAACTTTTATCTACCTGACATCAATAAAATGCATCCAGCTCATTTGAAAGATGAGAGATTGAATAAAATTAGGAATCTTAGAAGTCATTTAGTCTGATCAAATATCGAAAAGGAAACTGAGATTAAGAGCTCAAATGTACCAAAAGTTACATAAGTGACAGACGGAAAAAGATGGACCCACATTTCCTGACTTCAAACTTACTGTTCTTTCCATTACAGAATTGCCATATTTCAATCATTACAAAACCACTTAAAACTGGCATTACTGCATACACAAGCAAGCATACATATCTTTAGATATGTATAGATATATAGATATATGTATGTGTGTATATGTGTGTATATATATGTGTGTATACACATATATGTGTGTATATCAAGTACCTCTAATTATAAAGTGAATAGATGTTCTTAAATTCACGAACAATGGCCAAAGATTATGTCGAATTTGGTTAGATTTTGTACTTTCCCCAACACCTAATACAGAAAGTATACTCTAAATACAGTAGGTAATCAATGTTTGTTCTTTCAAATTAGATACCCACTGGAGTTGGCAGCTTTATCCTCACAAAAGGGGAGATTACAGTTGGAAAAAATATTTTTGTTGTAATTAAAACACAGAGTAGGGTGTGAGAAAAGAGATCCATCTAGAAGAGAAAATCAAAAGTACATAAAAGATAAGACTGTGAGTAGCCAGGAGGTAAGAGGGTAAGTTGGAGATAATAGTTGTCCTGCTTCCACAAATAAAAGTCTCTTTACATTAGCTGGAATTCTCAGTGACAAGAATCAACCATATCTGAGTGATTTCCTTGAAAAGGACAAAAGATTTGCAGGTTTGTCTTCCCTATTAGTCCTATTAAGTCAACAAACATTTTTAAAACTCTCTCTTACAGAAACTGTGCTAAGTACTGGCAATACAAATACATGCAAAAAGAAAGACCTTCCTGGCCTCAATGAGCTTATATTCTAATGAAGGAAGAAGATGCATAAAAGAAAGCTGAAAAGAGTGGGGGGAGGAAAGAAGCCCAGATAGTCAGGAATAAAGCTCAGAAAGGAATAAAGCAACTAACATGGCTGGTCTGGGAACTTTTCTCCTTAACATGTCAGTTGCAGGAGGAACTAGCCAAAGGGAACAAGGGGCTGGAGTGGGATGGGCTGAGGAGCACAGCAATCTTGCCAGGTGAGAAGGTTGCTAGATCACAGCAGGAAAAGAAGTCTAGGGAGTCAGTAGAGTAAGGGAGAAGATTTTCCTGGGATGAAATAGGATTTCCTCCTCGCATAAGCACTTAGATAATGAATGGATATTCTCTTGACAAGATTAACAATTTCCTCTGAACACTTCCCATGTACCTGATATTACTGACAATCCTGGTAAAAAATAAGCTTTTAGGTGCTTCAAAAGATGGAGTAGTAACCTTTGACCTTTGTTGTATCAATGGCTCAAAAACATGCCAAATACCATTCAAAAGGGAATCCTACTGTGTGTGTGTGTTTGTCTTTCGTTGCCGAAGAAGACCATGACTTGCACTTGACTTTGTTTTGAGTGAGGAAGGACTGTGCAGGTCAACAGCCTCACTTCTCCTCCAGAGACATCTGAATCCAGTTACCAGATATTCATCAGAATAACTGGAAATGGCCCAGGATGAAGCAATTGGGGTAAAGTGACTTGCCCAAGGTCACACAGCTTGTGAGTGTCAAGAGTCTGAGGTGAGATTTGAATTCAGGTCCTCCTGACTCCAGCACTGGTGCTCTATCCACTGTACCACCTAGCTGCCCCCAAAAAGAAAATAGCTCTCACCCTGGATATACTCAGAGATGCTCAATCATCATAATCACCATTTCCATGTTTATTAGTCCACAGCACCCATAGACCTGTAAGTCATGACTCAGATGCCCAATGTGGGGAAAAATGGAGCCTACACACACTCAAAGCATTTGACCATTTCTGAAGATGGGAAAGGCTACTAATTTGAATTGCATGGATGATTAATTGAATAATTTTTTTCCAGCCTGCTAAATGGTTCTGAAATGCTGCAGAAGAGTTAAATCAAAATGACTCACTTGGTAAGTAGCTTGTTTATAGGTAATGGTTTAAATTGTTTAGTCATCTCTTTTTCAGGACCATGACTAGCCAATGAAAATGGGATGTTAGAATGGAGGCAATATCTAATTAATGCTGTTTACTGCCATAAGCTTTATAAAATAAGTGCACTGTTAACATAAGATATGCATCTTTAAAAGATGTAAAACCTAATACCCAGATTTGTCATCATCATTCTATAAACTTAAGCTTTCCCTTAGAAGCAAGAAAACATTGTAAGCTTTGAAAACTAGACCACATGTCTTGCAATCAAGTTTTGTAAACATGCCAAAATCTAGAAGCTTTCAAATTATGGTCAAAACTGTAGTAGCTGTACTTTGTTCAAAATACCTTTGGATATCCAGGTTTTAAAATAAAAAGCAGTTCACATGGGTGGGGGGAGAGGCAGTAAAGAGGCGTGACCCAGTAAGCATGTGAGCACATGATATATAGCAAGAGAGAATCAAACCAGAATCTACAGGCAAATGCCAAAATGGGCTGGTTCTCTGAAACTTAATATGATCTCTAGAGATTTGGACAAAGGTCATATATTCACCTTGCTCAAACAAATCCTTCTCTCATGGAAACATCCACATTTTAGATACATTAATGTAGAATATGCTATTGATTTTTCTCTCTGTTGGTGATTTCATCAGCTCTCATGGATTTAAATATTATCTCTATGCTGACTAGACCTGGTCTACTGGTGTTTACAGCCCTATTAACTATTCGAACTACATCACTGTTTCACAGTTGCCTATTTGATATGTCCAACTGGATGTCCCCTAGGCATCTCAAACTCAAGAGAGATGACAGAAAACTCCCAACTCCTTTCTTATCCCTAACTTCCTTATTTATGTAAGGGTGTTGCCATCTTTCCAGTGACCCAGGTTTTCACTTTCCAAGTGATTCTTGAGTTTAACTATCCTATTCTCCCACCAGTTGCCCAGTATTGTAAATTTTGCATTCACAATATATTTCACCTCAATCTCCTTTTTCACTCAGAGTAGCTTACTTAGGTCCTCTTTCTGACATGATTACAGTAATCTCATAATTGATTTCCCTGCCTCCAATCTCCCTTATCTCTAATCTTTCCTCACCATGGCTACAAAATTGAAATTCCTCAAGCACTGATCTGTCACTTTTCTGCCCAAGAAGCTTCAATGATTCCTTCTTGCCTCCTTGATAAAATACAAATTCCTGTTTTGCATTTAGATTCCTTCACAATCCAGCTCCAAAATATTTTTCTTAATTTATTACAGGTAGCCCTCCTTCATCCATTCCATCATCCACTCACATTGTTTCACATGATATTTCATGTCAATGACATTCTATGTCCATCTTTGTATCCTGGAATCATTTGCTCTTCACTCCAATTCCCCCATCCATGGGATATTTGCCCTCCTCACTTCAACCTCTTAGGAGTCCTAGCTTCCTTCAAAGCTCAGTTCAAATGTCAGATCCTAGAAGGTGCTAAAGTGCTCCACTAGCAATTTTCTGTGCACGAACTTTGAATATATTTTGCATTTTCTTACATGTGAACATGTAACTTCCCACCAATACAATGCATATTCCTTGAGACCACAGTTGGTTTCATTTTTGTCTTTAAATTATTAGCACTAGTACATTATGGATTATGGAAGAGAGAGAGAGAGAGAGAGAGAGAGAGAGAGAGAGAGAGAGAGAGAGAGAGAGAGAGAGAGAGAGAGAGAGCACTTGTCTTGGACTTAAGAAGACCTAGGTTGAAGTCCCACCTGTGATACACTGATGGTATGATCCTGGATAAACCACCTGACCTCTAATGCCTCAGGAAACACTTGAAGGAGAGAGGTAGGAAAGAAGCATTTATTAAGTGCCCACTATATGCCAGGATCTGTGCTGAGTGCTTTACAAATATTATTACATTTGCCCTTCGTGACAACTCTGGGAGATAGGTGAGGTTTTTTTTATTTTTATTGCTATCTCCATTTTATGGTTTAGGAAACTAAAGCAGACAGAAGTTGACACTTGCCTAGGGTCACACAGATTTATTTAGATTGTATGTTGAAAAGAAAGTGTCAATTGTCATTCATAGAAGAAGTTGTAGCTCTAATTCAGCGACAGATAAAGAGTTCTCATTTTGTAGTCTTTACCTTGTGCTAGATTTTGTATTGAAATTTCGCCTCAAATCTCCACACTGCTCTCTCATCACGCTGGCAAAGGAACAAACATGTATTAAGTGCTTACAGATACTTTATTAGTTGTTGTTCAATTGTTTCAGTTGAGTATTGGACTCTGTGACCCTATTTGGGATTTTCTTGGCAAAAATGCCATTTATTTCTCCAGTTCATTTTACAGCTAAGGAAACTGAGGCAAACAGAGTTAAATGACCAGGCCTAGTGACACACAGCTGGTAAGTAACTGAGGCCAGATTAGAACCCAGGTTTTTCTGACCCTAGCCCCAGTACTCTAAGTACTTTGACATCTAGCTACCCTCCAATATACAAGCAAAGAAAAAAATAGCCCTTGTCATCAAGGGGCTTATATTCTAATGGGGAAGGCAACACACCAAAAGTAGCAGAGTGCTGACTTCTGTCTTGCCAATGGACTTTAATGACTGGAATCTAGAGGGAGGCTGATAAATTTGGACAGATTTGCCTCACTTAAATCCAATTCACAAGCAAGACAAGGCCACTCTAGAATGAAGATGGAACAACGCTGGCAGAGCATCCAAATCCAGAAAGTCAGAAGCCCAGCCAGGAGGAGAATAAAGGTTGGCTGGCCTGGATATTTCTCCAAAATGGAAGCCCCAGGGAGGAATTCACTAGTTGGAGGGGACCTATCCAGTGGATGGATGTTCCATTACATAAAGGTCTCAGAGGCAAATAATTATTCCAGGGTGAGGAAGTTTCAGAAGGCTGAGAGAGATTCCAGGGTGAGAGTATAGCTGAGGCATAGTATTTAAGTACAGAAAGTCAGAATCACGCTAGAGACATAATGGGACAAAGTGACACAAAAACCTAATACCTTCTTTCCCAAGGCATGTAGAAGTTATGTCTCCTGTTTGTGTCTGGATTCCTCATAGGTCCAGAAGGTTGATAAAGAGTCTTCATCCCATTTTCTCCTCAAATGTCTCTCAAATAATAGGATTATAAGATCCTATAGATCTTAGAGGTCATCTAGTTCAATCTCCTCATTTTGAAGAAGGAACTAGAGCCACATAGAACAACAGGTTCTCCTGGGGCCAATGGGAGGTGTAGAGGTGGAAGATCATCTAGGATGGGTCCCTGGGGGAGGAAATATACACTGGAAGGCTCCCAGATTTCTTACTTGCCAAAGGTACAACTAAAAAAGTGGAAGAAATGTGCTACTGCCACTTCCAGAAATGGGGTTGAGAAGTACGGGTAAGAAAGGAAGCCTGTTGGATATGAGGATGGTCTCCAAAGACACAAAGTACTCTCAGTACTCTCAAAATTCTCCTGGGAGAGGGACTCAGCTGTCTTATCCTACTTATGAAAATTGGGAATTTGAAAAGTTGTTTTTTATTGTTCAATTGACTTCAGTTATATCTGACTCTTCATGACTCCATTTGGGGTTTTCTTAGGAAGATATTGAAATGGTTTCCCATTCCCTTCTCCAGCTCATTTTACAGATGAGGAAACTGAGGCAAACAGATTAAGTGACTTTCCCAGGATCACATAAGTAGTATCTGAGGATTTGAACTGAGATCATCCTGACTCTAGGCCCAGCACTCTATCCTCTGTACCACCCAGCTGCTCCAATATAATAACGTCCTTAAAAGAGGACATGCACTGGAGGATAAAAAGCCTATGTCAGTATTGCGGCTTAGGAAGAGGAGAGTCAGGGATGATAGACAGAGTTTACATGTCTACAGATAGGTTTAATTGATCAGAAAAGATCCAGGGCAATTTTTCATCCTATTAACTCTACCTGAAATAAGGGAAGGATAAAACAGCACCAGCAGATAAGTGATACTTAATCAACAAACACTTATTAAACATCGTCTGTGTTTCAGGACCTACAGTAGGTCTTGGGGATATAAAAACAGAGAATGATCTCTATGCTTAAGAAGCTTATATTCTAAGCTATTTAAGTACAAATATGATTTCTTTAGTTTGACCAATGAGAGTCAGTCAATAATGGGGTATGACTTTACTAACAATTAGCATTTATACAAGCACTTAAAAATTTTCAAAGCATTTTATAAATTTCTTTGATGCAAACCAAGGATAAGAAACCACTGGAGGTGGCTTTCAGGCCATGACACAACACATGTTTATTTCTGGTGGGTATTCAAATTGCTGATAAAATTCCATGGGTCCCTACTGTACTTCTTTCTCTATTTGTATACCTTTTGAGGCAATTCTTTCCTGCCCCTACACTTTCCTGATGTCTCTGGTTGCCAGGCTCTCCTCCAGATCCCATTTAAGGGGCCTAGGGTACACTGGAGAGAAGAAAGAGAGAAAATACTAATCTTAAATGACAAATTGAAATTGCTCTTGTCCCAGAACTGCTCAAACACTTTAAGCCACACCTCTGAGATGGACCTTTCTATTCCCTACTTTATGATGGCTCTCAATATCTGACTTAAGGTCATATAATTTAAATCTAGGAGGGACCATAGTTCAGTTCTTAACCTGGGGTTCACTGTCCTCCAAAGGGTTCATGGATAGATTTCACATGGAGGCCTATGAACAAGATGGAGAAAATTTTTTTGTCTTTATTTTACTCACCTCTGACTGAAATTCATCATTTCCTTCAATGATTTTTAAGACAGCATTCTGAGAAGGGGTCTACAGGCTTCACCAGATTGCCCAAGAGGTCTGGGATACATAGAAGCAAAACAAAAAACAGAACAAATAAAAAACCCAGAATGTAGCCAACTTCTTCATTTTACAGGAGAAGGACTGAGACTCAGAGTGGTTATGAGATCTGTCCAAAGTCACAAAGGTAAAAAGGTAAGGGAGTCAGGATTCTTTAAGAAGAATCCAAGAAATTCTAAGGTGTGTCTAACATTTGTATCTTGGTGGTTGTTTTTTCTCTGATAAGAACATATCATTGCCAACAGTTTTATTTTCTCCAACCTGGCTTTTATTATCAGGGATTGCAATTGGCTTTTTTTTTTCTTTTTGTAGCGTGGACACTTGATATTTCCTCATCTGCACTCTGTGGTGAATCGCCCTTACATATGTATACTTCTCAAGTTTTGTTTTTTTAAGATCACCTCATTATAGATTAACAATAATCAATGAGGTGGGTAGGGCTGGGATCGTAGTCAACATGTAAGGTCTGAGAAAAATGGTATCTTATGGAAGCTGTGAGGTTTGCCTCCTCAAGGTCAAGGTGTCGTGAGCTGGTACTGGGACACAGGTCTCCCAGCCTCTTTCTGGGGCTCTCTGCAAGTAGACGGGCAAAGTCAGAACAAGCATGCTCTATGCATTTTGGGGGTTCATTGCCATGAACCGTTCACTGGATCCGAGGGGTGGCAAAGGACCGTGTTTTACAGGCAGCCTTCCTTTGCCAGGGTCTGTTAGGCACATTGCTGGATCCTTCTTTACCATACAATGATTTAAAAAACAAAGCCGTGGCTGGCTTTAAAGAGAACCTCAGGTACGGTGGCGGCCCTGTAAGCCCCTCTGCAGCCTGCCCTAGCCCTCGGTCCCCACAGGTACTAGATCCTGGGCAGGACCCAAGACGGCTCCGACACCGCAACCTGCTCCCGGGGCTGAGCTGTGCGGCTTGGCCGGGTTCCTCCTCCGAGCTCCCACACGTTCTGGTCACCGCCGGGCGGCGAGCTGGCTGCCGGAGGAGGGAGGAGGAAGGAGAAGGCGGTGGCAGCGGCAGGACAGACTGGACGGGAGCCCCGCCCCTCCCACCCAGGACATTGCAGGGGTGGCAGCAGCATCTGCAGAGCGCCCAGCCAGCTGGGCGGGACTTCCAACTGGGAAGAGGGGTGGGGTGTTGGAGGCCTGGGGGCTGGGGAGGGTGGGCAGAGCTGGAAGGCGGGGCTCTGGGGCCGGTCTAGCAGAAGGGGAGGCGTCCCCGAGACGGCTCCCAGACGGAGACTTGAGTGCTTGGGCTGCTACAGGACATTCCCACAGCGGCTGCCGCAGCAGCAGCAGCAGCAGCAGCAGCAGCTTCAGCAGCAGCTTCAGCAGCAGCATCCTCCCGCTTTGCTTCGCCTCGCTTCCTCCCCCTCTGTTCCTCCAGTCCCTCTTCCTCTAATCTCCTTCCCCCGGACCGGAGTTGTCCTGTCCGGTGCACCAGCAGGGACAGTGGCGGGACAGCGCCTAGGATCTGCACCCAGGTAAGATACACCTATGTCTAGTCAGATATGTGAGGCTCTGTCCCCGACCCACCTCACCTAGGATCCAAAAAGAGGGCTCCCTAGATGGGAGCAAGAAACACCTCCCCCACCAGCACCCCAGCACTGACCTCGCCCCCTTGCAAGGCCACCTTGGAGGCAGGTGGAAATTGGCTGAGCTGTCAAAGCCCCCACCTGCCAGGCGCTGTCCGACACCCCGCCAGGAGCTTCCGCGGATCTGTGCGCCCTGGGTACTCTGTGGGTCATCTTTTCTCCCGTCTGGGTGAGGGACTCCTCGGGTCCGTGAACTGCAAACTTGCACTTTGTCATTCCTAGTATCAGCTCGTCCAAAGCAGTTATTACCTGAGATCGGTAGAGAATGGGGGAGTAGGCAGTGGTACAGGAGGTAAGTGGAAGAGGAGCTAGGGGGATGGGGGAGGGGGTTTTTTAGTTATTTATTTTTAATTTCCTAACTGCATTTAACTTACTGCAAGGTTCACGATGACGGGTAAGTGAAAAAGCAGTCTGTCGTTTTAGTTATCTTCCACGCAATTTGTTAGCACCAGAATAAAGGAAAAATTCTTTTTTTTTCCCAATGAAAAAGGGAGGTGGGAGGGGGGGCGGGCAGAAAGGGAAAAACATGAAATTTCTGAAGTTCAAAATCCAAATAACCTTTTAGCAAGGGAGATGGAAAGCACCTCCCAATATAGCTGCTCTTTTCTTTTCTTAAATCTTTTTTTTTTGATGATGGTTGTTTCTGGGCTGCAGTGTTGCCTCCCTTCCCCACCCTCCTCTTTTGTTTAAGGATGGAAATTTCAGGAAAGTGTGTGAGAGGGGGTGGGAGTGGGGGATGTGTGGGCTTGGGAGGAGGGGGTAAGGAGGCAAGGGGCAGGATTCGGAAAGACCATCCTCTGCAAACTGGGAAATCGATTTTCTCCCGACTGGCATCACAGGGCTAAAAGGCTTTTGTCAGAAAATAAAAAGCTTTTACCAGCAACAAGCCTGTTTGGGATGGTTGCCATGTACCATCTGCTGTGTGCATCCCATCAGAGTACTCTCAGTGTAAAAACCTTAAAAGAGGAAAATATAAAGGGTTATGTTTTTTTAAAAAAATTTACAAAGGGGGAGAGACAAAAAACATTTGAGACAGTTCATTTTTGGCCAAGAATTTTTGTTATTTGAATGTTGAAGGGTTGTAAAATGAAATTGGGTTAGCTATAATGCAAGACAAAGGATATTGTTGGGAGGTTTGTATTTGTTAGGCACAGGAGGTGTTCTATAAGGGCAATTAATTTGTATTTTAAAGTATTTATTTTTAAAAAGACCAGCCAGAGGAGGAAATGACTGCAAACTGAAATAGAGGTTTTCAGCCGCAGTGAGGCGGTGGAGAACAAAGCCTTTTTATGTAAGAGAAATTATGCAAAATGTCCCATGCATGGGCTGCAGGTACCAGCCCTAAGTAAAGGCAAATCTCCTTTGCTCTGTGATTAGGCTGTGGGTAATTATAATTTTTTTATTTGAAATTAAATTGACAAAAAATACTTCCTAAGTCCCTTTGCAGCATTTATGTGTGAGAAGCAGATTATAGCCTTTTGTCTGAAGGTTTGATGAAGCCCTGGTTTTGTTGGGTAGGTGTGTGCATTTTGGAAAGAATCTTTATGGTTTCATGAGTATTTGGTGTTCCAATCAGCATGTATGTTCATGTATAATATTTATATTACATGTGTGTATAAATACATATATGTATATATATATATATGATGCATATTTACATATACTAAAAAGGTTTCTTTCTCAACCAAGAATGTTATTCTGTTCTACATGTCTTTTTAAAAATTATATTTCTGGTAATTTTTATCTATTCTTTACAAGTTCATTTCTTTAAATAAGCAGAATATCTTTGTATATTTAGGACCTCTAGTGCAAAATTTTTACTATGTAGCTTATTTAAATATTCTTCATTTTACAGTTTGCCATAAGGTTATTGTGTGTTTCCAACAGTTTTGGAAACTGTTTTTGAGAGGTTCCTCCCCTTAAAAAATGGAGAATCTTTTGTCAGACCTTTGCAATCCAAATGGCTTGTTTCAGAAATGAGTTTTCTTTATTCAAACAATGTAAATTTATTCTAACAGTTTAACTTTCTCTAGCCTCTATTGTTTCACCTATTACTGTCCCTTTCCTAGCAAAGAATCTGGTTCTTTTTGGTTGCACCTGTGCTGGTTTAGGCTTCTCTTTATGTCTAGACTATGGGATTTCAGAGCCAATGGACTTAGGAGGAGTCTCAGATTCGGGACTTACTCATTCTCTGCAGCAACTCCCTCTTCCCTCCCTGATGAATGACATGCTTACAGCACCTTAAACAGGGTTGGGAGGAGAATGAAAAAGAATGTGCTGAGAGAGCATTACCCAATGAAACTGGCACAGTGCTTACTTCATAGGTCACTCCAGAAGGTATTTCAGGAGCCCTAAGATTGTAGACTGTCTCCTAGTAGTAACTAAACAGTATGCACATAGAGATCTCAGATCTCAGGGCCAAAATTACTTTTCTAACAACATCATCCAGTAATGTTCTCCTTAGTTAAATGAATATTTTGTGTGTGTGTGTGTGTGTGTGTGTGTGTGTGTGTGTGTGAGCTCATGTCATATATTTTCAGGAAGCTTGAACTTGGCCAGAAATATGCAGCCTGAAATGTAATTTTGGCACAGACCCTTTAAGCCTGAAGGGACAACTTCATTCTTTCACCACTTTTGGTTTAACTCAAATTGCTTTCCAAATTTCTGATTATCAGAAGAGAGAAGGATGCTTTGGGAGATTTTTTTCTTTTTGATGTGTATTTTTGTGACTCAAATGTGCAGTGTTACATTTAACCAGATTCATGACACACCCTGTTGCTGCTAAAATTTGAGAAATATGTTTTGCCTGTTGACATTTAAAAGGCAGTTAATACCAATGTAAAAGTGAACACATGTACTAGATGTATATTGTCCATGTATCTTCCATATTAGAGGTGAAACTGTTGCAGTGATTTTTTGGTTTTTGGATTTGCTGATAATAATTCACAATTGTATAGCATTTTAAGTATTTTCTTCATAACATGCCTGTAGGGTAGACAGCAACCTTGAGCAACTCACTTATCCTTCCTGGGCCTCAATTTCTTCATCTTTAAAATAAAGAAGATGGGACTTGACTACTGAGATCCATTTCAGATCTAGATCTGTGATTGTTAGATACTCATTGTTATGTGGTAACCATGGCCTCCAAGAAATCCACCACAAGGGGTCCACAAAACCTTCTTTTGTCACTAGGTGGATAGTAATGGAGCCCACAGGACTTTCACAGGTGAGAAAATCCAAGTTTGGACAAGTTAGATGATTTAGCCAGGATCATATAATTATTAGATATCAGAGCTGGGTGAAAAGTAGTGAGTTTATTGAGAGGAGCTGGGTTTTATCTGGTTTTGTTCATTATGTATCCACTATGACTTTTCAGGTTCCTTCACCTCTCCACTTTTTTCATCTGTAAAAGGGGAACTGGACTAAATTCCATCTAAGGTTCTTAATACCTCTAAATTCTGTGAGATTGCAGATCCGTATCCCCTAACTCCAACTCTGGGGACCTTTTCATCAAACCACCATGTGTTATGTGGCTCAAGTTTATGGCTTAAGTATTCTAATTCTTCTCAATTCTCTTAATTCTTGTCAGATCAGATTAAATTCAAAACAGCAATCATAGTAACTGATGGTACTATCAATATTCCATTCCTTAACTACATATTGCAAAGCTGGAAATGGACATTTAGGTAACTCACTAGTGAAACATGTGAGCCTGTATTCTGAAGGAATTCTCATGAGCTCTTACATAGGATAAGAAGATCTAAGCATATTAATAAGACCTTTGAGTCTTCCTTTAAGTCACATCACTGAGGCCAACAGGGTTAAGTGACTTGCCCAGGTTCACACAGCTAGGAAGTATCTGAGGGCTGATTTGAACTCAGGAAGATGAGTCTTCCAGACTTGAGGCCTAGTGCTCTGTTCACTGTGCCACCTAGTCATCCTGATGAATATCTGTTCACTGGATTCAGATGGCTCTGGAGGAGAAGTGAGGCTGGTGACCTGCACAGCCCTCCCTCACTCAAAATAAAGTCAAGTGCAAGTCATGTCATCATTTCCCTAATGGCATGGTCTTCTTCGGCAACAAAGGACAAACACAATCCTATGAGTAGATGCAGCCTGATGAATGGGAGACCCAGCTAGCTGGGTAACTCAGCTCCTCCTCTCCTGTCTGTCTCCCTCTCCCCTTCCTTCTCCTCTCTAAAGAAAGATAAATTTAGACAGCCAAAAGATGCCCAGTTGACTTGGGTTTTACTGGCTAGTTTCCTTTCCTTTCCTTTCCTTTCCTTTCCTTTCCTTTCCTTTCCTTTCCTTTCCTTTCCTTTCCTTTCCTTTCCTTTCCTTTCCTTTCCTTTCCTTTCCTTTCCTTTCCTTTCCTTTCCTTTCCTTTCCTCTCCTCTCCTCTCCTCTCCTCTCCTCTCCTCTCCTCTCCTCTCCTCTCCTCTCCTCTCCTCTTCTCTCCTCTCCTGTCCTTTCCCAAAACCTTAAACCTACTGCACTCTGAAGCTGGGATGCCAATGGGCCCCACCTAAGAGGTCTTCTGGACCCTAACTTTAGAGTGATTATCAGTAGGAACTATTGCTGTTTCCCTCCCAGCCTGATGTCTTTCTTTTTCTTGACCTCATTAAAGGGACCATGCCCTGGCTACTTCTTAAACAGGCCTATTAATAAATGGGTGTTACCTCACCCTAAGTGAGTACCCACATAGATCTTGTCCTAAAGGGCCCAAGGTCTTCCAGTGCATCCTGAGTCATCTCCAGTCATACTGATGAATATCTGGCCACTGGATTCAGATGGCTCTGGAGGAGAAGTGAGGCTGGTGACCTGCACAGCCTTCCCTCACTCAAAACAAAGTCAAGTGCAAGTCATGTCGTCATTCCTCTGATGGCATGGTCTTCTTCGGCAACAAAGGATGAACACAAGTCACATCACACCTTTTCCATTTTGAGTTCATCTATGCTTTCATAGCACTGGGATAGCTAGAATCTGGTTGATGGTTTCCGCGCATTTTTATTAGGCAATTACTATGTGCCAGACTTGATTCTAGAGAGACAAAAACAGAAAGACGCTATAACCGCTCAAGTCTTTCTTGCATATAGATATTTTTTTCTCTTCACTGAATTCTCCCTTCAAACCTTTCCTGTCTACTTGGTATTTAAATGATACTCATTCTTTTCTAGACATTTTGTCATTCATCTAGCACCTTCTATCCATAATAGATTTCCTCCTTTTTTCACCAATGACATCATTGTATCCCTACGAATTGAAGTATTTATAGTACAGTATTTGTTATTCATCTATTCATTCAGTATATATTTATGAAGTCCCCACCATATGCAAAGCATTGCATTAAGTGTCATGTGAAGTAATAACAAAAGCTTAATGACACTGCCTCCAGCCCTTGTACCAAGAACTTACTTAAACTCTAAATGGAGGAAGCAAACCATACAGGTAGACATACCTTGTCCAGAGTTGAGTCCAATGCCTCAGATTGGGCTCTTTTCACTTTTTGGTTTTTATGAGCCCCCGGGAGTGATTTTGTCCCCTTCCTGGACTCCTCCTGGGACTTTGTTCCCTCCCTTGTATCCTTCTAACACACAACTTTTTATTATACTTAATAACAATAATAATAGCTAAAATTTATATAGTGCTTACTGTCCTACGTGCTATAGGATTATTATCTAATTCGTTCCTCACAACAGCCCTGGGAGGTAGGTCCTATTGTTATCCCCATTTAATAGAAGAATAAACTGAAGTAAACAGAGGTGAAGTGACTTACCCAGGGTCTCACAGCTAGTAAACTTGTGAGACTGAATTTGAACTCGTGTCTTCCTGACTCCAGACCCAGCACTCTATCTACTATGCCACCTAGCTGCCCCATAAGCTTGAACAGTGGAAGATGCCTTACTCTCAACTCTTTACTTAACAGATGAGAAAAATGAAAGTTCAGGGATATGAAGTAACAAGATCATGAGACTAATAAATAACAAAACTCACGTGTGGATGTAGGCTCTATCTCTCCTACTAGGTGGTAAGATCCTTAAGGACAAGGTTAGACTATAAGCTTCTTGAGAGAAGGAATTGTTTCATGCTATATAGCCTTATCCCCTTTGCCTAACACAATGCCTAGTAAATGAGAAGTCCTGATTATCTTTTTATCTCCTAGCACAGACCCCAAATAGATCTGTGATCTCACCAATAATGCAAATGTCTGCCCATTTTTCCCACACCCTCTTCTGAATCTGCTATAAGGGGCCCACCCAACATTCTCTTGACATTGCATAGATACCAATGGGCAGCTAGCTATGTGGCACTGGGCTGCTAGGTGCTACGGTGGATAAAGAGAAGGCTTGGAGTCAGGAAGACCTCAGTTCAAATCCAGGCTCAGGCACTTACCAGCTGTGTGACCTTGGGCAAGTCACTTACCTTGTTGGCCTCAGTTTCCTCATCTGTAAAATGAGCTGGAGAAGGAAATAGCAAACCACTCCAGTATATTTGCCAAGAAAACTGCAAATGAGGATGACTAAAAGTTGAACATGACATATAATTGAACAAAAGATACCAGTGAAATTTGTGGAGGATTTTGGAGAAACATATAACCCATGGAGGGCACTTAGTGATCACTACCTCACATGGAAAGACATTGTGTGTATATATAATATGTATTATATATAATATATACATATACTGTATATAATATATATTGCATATACATATATATGCGTATATTTGTGTGTATAACATATATACATACATGTATGTATATATGTTGCACAAGGAGTAAAAGAAGAAAGAAAACAAAATTTATTAAGTACTTATCATTCATTAGACACTGTGTAATGGAGATGCAACCACAAAAAGGGAGACAATCCTTGATCCACAAGGAGCTTACATTTTAAAATGAGAGTGGCCACGCAGAGGGAGTTTTGGATCGTATCGAGGATGGTGAGTCGATTATAGAGCAATTGATTGATAAATGTTTATTCAATTGGTGACAGTAGTTTACATCCTGTAAACATGCTCCTTTGTGAAGTTTTCATGTTAATCTTCCATCTGAAGTGCTAAATTTGAATGTAGAGATGTTTTTCCCACAAAAATCCCAAGAAAATAGAATTACAATATTTCTTTAAAAATTGTAACAATTCAACAGATAGATATCTGCATATTAAATATGTACGTATATACATGCGTGTATATATATGTGTCTACATGGCAGCTTGGTGTAGTAGTTAGCATGCTAAACTTGGGATTGGAAAAACTATGTTCAAACCTCATTAGTGAAACTAGATATATGACCCTGGGCAAGTCACTTAGTCCCTCTTACACCTCAGTTTTCTCATCTCTAAAGTTGTTGAGAGTGTAGTTGATGATCTCTAAGGTCTCTTCTAGCTGTAAATTTATGAGAAAATATGCATACATACATATATATATGTATGTATGCAAATATACATTTATATGTATGTATATTTATAGCATATCTTCTGATTTTTAAAAAGAAAATTGCATTGCCAAGGAAAAAAGATGTCTGTTAAGTCCTCAATCATATCCACAAGAGAAAAATAACACAAAGACATTGTTATCAATGGTTACATACCTATACACATTCCAAAACAAAGAAAAGGTACCATAGTAAAGTACCTTTTGAAATTCTCCAAGGATAATCATTCTTCTGAAATTATTTCAGTCTCATAAAGCAGCTAAGAAATTATAAAGGAAGAAGTAAAACTTTTCAAATGGCCCTTGACAAGAGAAAGAAAGGGAAGAGAATATGAAAATTGTTCTTTTGTTTGTAATTGGACATGAAGGTAGGAAGATGATGCATTCGGAGGAGCACATTTTTTTGAGTGGGTGAAGAAGGAAAGAATCTGTTTTGGTTTTCTACCTTAACATTATTTTGTTCCCATCCCTCCTCTGCTATTCTGAGGCCTTGCGTGCTTCCTTGTAGAAATTTTTAGAATGTTCATTAGAAGTTATTTTTCAGAGTACATTGAAATACAAAAGGGAATTAAATTAGGCCCAAAGTTTATATTACAAATCATTTTAATCAGCAGTTTTCCAGGTTTCTCCATTTCAGAAAAATATAATTCTTTCTCTGAAATGATACTAGCACCTTTTACATATATGTAATATGTGTATACATGAACACACACATATTGAATGTATAATATATGCATACATAAATATGCATATACATATGTATATACACAAGTGTATACATATATATATATATATATATATATATATATATATACATATATATATATATATACACATACAAGTGTGTATATATTGTAGAGGAAGGAGTACAAGATTAGATTATTAGATTTTAGGCTAATCCCAGATCTACCACTAATTAGCTAGATGAGATTGGATAAAACATTGTACCTCTGTGAGGCTTCCTAATCAGTAAAATGAAGGGACTGAACTAAGGCACTTTCCGGGTCTAAAAGACTAATAATCTATGACATTTGAAAATTTAGGGGGAAAATCTGTAATTGATCTAGACAAAATAGAGTACATGTTTTCTTCTTTTTAATCTATCATCAGACATTAAGGCTTTTTTCTCATTAAACTCCAGTGTATACCAGTCCCCTCATGTTCATTTGAAGTTCTTTGTTTGGCACTTAAAGCTCTTCCCAATCTGTTCCTATTTTGCCTTCTAATCTTCTTATATTCCACTCTACACAATCTGCTATCTTGAACATGACATCTCTGATCTCCATGCCTTTACCCAGGCTGTCCCCCACATCATTCCCCCCACATGCCCCTCCACTCACCACCACCTCTTAAGAGTCCCTTAGTTCAAATATGAGCTAATGTAAGAATCCTCCTCACATCATCATCACCCCCTTGCCCAGCTGCTAGAGCCTTCCTGCCTTCCCTTCTAAGGTTACTACCCTTCTATTCTATATATATCTTAACTATCTACTTACTTACATTTTTCTCTTCCATATTAGATTGTAATCTACTTGAGATTAGGGACTGTTTTTGTCTTTCTTTGTCTCCCCAATATTGCACATAGTAAGAGAATAATTAATTCATTTGTTTATTGTTTAAATTGTAGGGGTCCATAAAACCTCAGATTGAATCCATCAATCAAAAACAAACTAAACATGATAAATCCTTTCTCAATTTTAAAAGATCATAGAGGCTTGGTTTGGGTCATTGGATGAAAGCAGTTGAAACCATACAAGAAATGTCCTGTGATTAAAAGAATGACACATCTCTGGGTTTTTGTATAACCCAGCAATCCAGTTCAGAATTATGCAGTCCAACAAACTATGCATTCCAGCCAAGTAGGGGTCAAATCTAGTTGTAAAGGACTCAGGAGAAAGAATTGCCCTTGCATATACTCCTTTTGTGACACTGTGGAGTCACAAAATTTCAAAGTTGGATGGGACCTTAACCATCTAGCGTAATACATATCTGGAGAATTTCCTCAATGACAAACCTGTCAAATGGTTAGGCCAAACCTCTGCTTGAGAAGAAGCTGATTACCTCCTAAAGCTACCCATTCTTTTAGATACTTCTCATTATGAGGAAGATTTTCCTAACATCAAGTCTCAATTTACCTCCCTGCAGCTGCCACTCAGTGCCTCTCATTCTGCCCAATGGGGCCAAACATAATGAATCTAGTTTCTCTTTCTCAAGCTTGCCCATAAAATACTTGAAGGCAACTATCATGTCTCTTACCCCAAATTTTCTATTCTGCAGCCTAAAGATTCCTTCAGCTGATCCTTACATGGCATTGACTCCATGCTCTTCACCATCCTGGATGCCTTTCTCTGGATGCTCCTCAGCTTATCAATGTCCTTTACAAAATATGATACCTAGAATTGAACACAATACCTCAAATGACTTTAATCAATGTGAGATACCTCTTTGCATCTGCAACCCATGTCATTCCTAATGCAATTCTTTTAAAAAAATTATTTCTGGGGTTGCCATATCACAACTGTTGATGTTTTGAGCTTAACAATTCACTAAAACTTGCAGCTATTATTTTTAAAAAGACTGCTATCTAGTAAGCCACACTACCTTTCCCTCTGCTTCTGCAATTGACTTTTCTGAACTCAAGTATACAACTTTATATTTATCATTCCTAAGTTGCATTTTGTTTGATCCAGTCTAATAGTCTAGCCTGTCTAGATGTTTTCAAATCCTGTCTCTCAGAGAATGAGGTATCTATCACACTTGTTGTATCACAGGTAAATAATCGTATGTCATCTGTGCCTTTCTCCTAGTCATCGATAATAACATTAAGTAGCACAGTCACATATACATTCATGAGACACTACCCTAAGAACTTTTTTCAGAGATGATATGGAACAATTAATGACTTTCTTTTTCATTCTGTGCATTCAACCAGTTCTGAATCTAATTGTATTATGATCTGGCTCACTATTCTCCATGTTTTCCTACAAGAATAATCTGAAGGATTCTCACACCCATTATATTTTTGTGGTGACATGGGAAAAAGTACTGACTGGTGTCATAATATCTGAATTCAAATAGTATCTCTGCTACATGCTACATGTAAAATGGTGGGCACACTGAGGGCTGTGG
This sequence comes from Notamacropus eugenii, assembly GCF_028372415.1. NCBI lineage: Eukaryota > Metazoa > Chordata > Mammalia > Diprotodontia > Macropodidae > Notamacropus > Notamacropus eugenii. The sequence continues at coordinate 306,563,247 of NC_092877.1, forward strand.
GCAAGATGGAGGACTCTGGTCCTCTCTTTCCTCTTCTATAAAATGAGGGAGTTGGGCTAGATTATCTTTTAATTCTAAATCTATCATACTATGAAATCCTTGCTTTGCCCTCTGAATCTTGGTTTCAAGGCCACCAGTGAAAACTGTTTTACTTTTATGTCAACGTTGATGTTAAAATTTACTTAAATAGCAAGATTTTGGTGTTGGTGGGACTTTATGAACGTATATTACCCAATACTCATCATTTTTTTCTCTTCTGTTTTATCTTGGTAGACTTTGGCCATTCATCAAGAGCTGCCTTTCACTTTCTGGATAAAGAAAATATTTTCTGGGCTGAAAATTAACTTTCTAATAGATATACTTTGGAGTCATTGTGGCTTTCATTGGCAGCAATTGCCCGTATTTAATTTTTTTGAGTAGGTCAGTATTAATTAAGAAAAAACAATTTTGGAATTATGGTATCAAATCTTTTTGCTCAGAAACAAATTAGACATATTAGTTTGCCTTTTTTTTTTTTTTTACCACCACTCTCCATGTTCTTCAGAAAAAGATAACAATGACAGCAAACATTTATGTAGCACTCTTAGGTTAGCAAAGTACTTTAACAAAGTTGATAATTATGAAATAATATTGTACATTACTTAATTTGTCCCTCACTACAATTCTGTGAGATAGACACTAATATTATTATCATTTTACAGAGAAGATAAGTGAGTCTAAGGAAGGTTAAGTAATACCTTTGGTCACACAACTATTAAGTGTCTTTGGCAGAAGTCACACCCAAGTCTTCTTGACTCCAAGTCTAGTACTCTATCCACTATACCATGGAGCAAAATTCAAGTTACTTTGTCTCCCCCCAAAGAGCGTAAGTGGACTTATAAATGAGATCTCAGTTTGTTTCCTTTTAACATTACCTTTTTCTTTTCCATTGGAGAGAGGCAGGCAGAATGGCAAGATACATAGAAATCCAGCTTTGAAGTCAATATGGTATAGTGGAAAAATCAGTCAACTGAAAAGCATTTATAAGGCTCTTACTGTGTGTTAGGAACTATGCCAAGCAGAAAGAATGCAAAGTAAGGATACATACGTACCTATATACACTCAAACATATATACATATATCCACATTCATATTCATACACCCATTCTAATGGTGAAGTATTGGCTTGAGTCAGAAAGTTTGGGTTCAAATCCTACCTCTTAAGGTTACTATAAACCTGACCTTAAGAAAGTCACTTCATTTCCTTGGCTCTAGTTTTTTCATCTCTAAAATGAGAATGTTGAGTCCAACATGATAATCTGTGAGGTTCTTTCCACTTCTAAAAATATGATCCTAAGATGTGGGTTCAAGATCTATATCTGAAACATCCTAGACTAGGCCATATGACCCTAATCTAGTCATGTAAACTCTGAATTTTATGTGGCAATTTTTTAACATCACAGCAATAAACATTGATGAGGGATGTTTTCACACTGGAAGTTCCTTCCATGAATGAAATAATCATCCACAGGCACCAAAACAATTCAATAGGAAAATTAATAAAATGTAAAAATTCTTCCTTTTTACCCTTTAAATTGTATGTTTGCAGCAAATCAACTCTGTATCCTCCCTCTTGTCCCCTGCCCCATATACCAGAGAGTTTCCCACACTGATAAAAATCAAAGCACTGGACCCAAAAATATAAATATACATATAAATACTCATAAACTGTATTTCCAAGGATGATATGCTTATAATCTGGAAGAGACTAGTAATAATGATGCTGATAATATCTTGCATTTATATGGTACCATTTTATAAAGTGTTTTCCTCACAACAACCCTATGAAGTAAATAATGCAAATATTGCTCCCTTTTTACAGGTAAGAAAATTGAGTTTCAAAACAGGCGGGTGACTTGTGCAAGGTTAGAGAACTAGGACTCAAGGCCAGACCTTCTGCTCTAAGTCATGTTTTTTGTTCTGTTTTGTTTTGTTTGCAATATTTCACCAAATATTCCTGGGTCATAAGAAGAAATTGACATCAGGATTCATGTTCAACACTTCAGAAAGTTCTAGAATTTTAAAGTTAGCGACTTTGAGATCATCTTTGGCAAACCTCTCAATTTAGAGAGGAGGAAACTGAGACCTATAGAGGTTAAGTGATTTCCCCAAGGTCACACAGGTAGTTAGGAACAGAGTGAGGACTAGAAGCCACATGTCCTAATTATATCATGGGATGCACACACCCTCCCTGTTTCCTACTCCTCCCCCATTCCTATTTTGGCTCCAGTCCTGCAGCCTGGGCCAAGGGTGGAGTGAGTTGACGACTCAGGTGTGCCCAAATTTGTGACTCAACTGACTTTCGTATTCCTTTAAAGAAGGGAAGGTCTCAGATACCCAGGGCTACTCAACAGGCAGCTGGGCAGGGCTATAGATGTCTTGGTCAGGAAAAAAATAAACTATCAGGTTCCTGCTTCAAGACCATTTCTGTGTCTTGACATTCAATGGAAAAAATTTCAGAATTTTATTGGGGGTCTGAGGGCACATACACAGAGTGATGGGTTGTGTGGACACATGCAGAGAGAGAGCTTCTAACTTTAACGCCCAATGCCCAGAACTGATTGGGGTTACTTTTAAATTAAAAGTGTTTGCAGAGAATTCCTATTGGATGATAATAGCAAAACTAATTAGTGTTCTATAATACCACCAACCTCTTTGAAAAGATGATCCTCATTTTTAGTATTTCCTCAGTTTTATTATTTTTATCCAAAAGGAAATGAACAAGGAAGGTTGTAGGTGCTTATACCCTTCCTCCACTTACCTTCCTACTCTTATGACTTTCTGTTTCTATGCCTACAATTCTGACTCCCTCTTCTTTTTTTCCCCTTTTGCTGCTAAAAGACAGTAAATTAAATGGGAATTAGTTGTTGCCATGGTTACCTCTTTCGGTAGCTGCTTCACCTGCACCCACACTGCTTAGGCATTGTACTGCCTTTATTTGACAGATATTTGAAAGGTGAAGCATGCATCCTCCAGAAAGGAAACTAAGCAGAAACAGAGTTTGTTCCTTCATTGGGAGATGCAGGTGCAATTAATTTGCTGAAGACCTATGTAATGCTCACCACTGCCAGGGACTGAAGGGATTAATGACCACAAAATTCAGTATTTGGACAGAACTAGCAATATCACAAAGATTAGTTCTACTTGCCCTTATAATATCATCTAGGAGGAAGGGGGAGAGAGGAAGGAAGAGAGACAGAGACAGAGGCACAGAGAGGGAGAGAAAGAGAGAGACAGAGAGAGACAAAGATAGAAAAAGTGGAGGGGGAAGAGACAAAATTCCCTAGATAAATGTATTTCTTCATCATCAGAAATAGAGTGATATCTGGTGACTGCTTCTTTCCCAGTTAAATTGTAAGTGGAGAGAACATGATTTCTCTTCTCATAGATTTTTTTTTGTGGACATTAGAGAGAGAAGGCAAGAAAGAGGTCATCATTTATTGAAGGATTTTGGTACTGAAACACAATTAGAGCAAAGAATACCAGTGTAATTGATTAACTGTTCTTTATGTTTGTGGACAAAATCTTGTAAAAGAACAATTTAATACTGCAGTTCTTTCAATAAAGCACAAGCAATTATTAAGTTAAGTCACTTGTGCTAGGTGCTAGAGTCTCAAAGACAAAAAAGGAAACAGTTCATTAAATTCTACCTTTAATGTGATTTGTGAAAATTTGGTGCATAGAAACCACCAAATTGGTTGTCTGCAAGAAATAAAATGGCATCATTTAGTAAATCATGACATGTTCTTTACTGAGGGATCCCTCTGTGGGGGCTCTTTTTCTTTGGTTAAACCCAAAGTTGTTTAGTTTAAATATTCCTGATAATAAAATGACAGCCTGTCATTATTGATAGAGCATCATTGGTCTCAGATTCAAGAAGAGCTGAGGCAAGGCCCATTTATGATCCATACTGGTTGTGTGTGTGTGGGCTAATCACTTAACATCTCAGGACCCTTGGACTAGTCTCAGAATCTTTTTTTTTAGCTTTCAATTTCAGATTAATTCCTGAACTGCACCCTGCATCAGAGGAGGAAGTTCCTACATTCTGGAATTCTACAGACTGATGTAACCAAAGGTCTAGACAGAGAGGGGGTAAAAAAGTCCTGATAACATTCAAGTCAGAGTGATGACTCATTATGAAACAAGAATAGAAGCTTTAAGAATGTCTCACATAGATTTAAAAATTTTAATTAAATTTTCTCTGTCCCTATAGGGAGGGTCTGTGCTTTATTAATATAACTGATTAAACACTAGAGATGAAGCATTTTAAAAACCAGAATTCAGTGGTAGAGTCAGGATAGCATTTTAAGCATTATGATTGGTGACACTTGATGGCCCTATTCATATTTATTGATAATGTACTTTTTGAAGGGTATCATCAAATAGTACCTAGGAAACAAAGACTGTCTAGAATGGACATAGAAATGGTCATAGCAAGAGAAACAAGTCTTGTTTAAATTTTCTAGCTTTACTTTTGTTTTTTAAAGCTAGGTGCATGAAGAGAACACACCTATAATAGGTACAATGATGGGAACAGTTTAGCTTAGTACTTATCTTTTTGGAGAGGAAGGGAGGTAACTCTAAGTGAATATCACAGGGATGGGACATTGAGGATGGTAGCCAACAAGTGACTGAACCCATGTTGATTGATCATGTGGTGCAAAGGACAATGACCTCCATGGAAAGGAAGCATCTCCCCCTCATGTTTCCACCCTGGGGCAAAGCCTGCTTCACCTTACAGTGTTTATGATTGTCCTCAAGTCTAGGAAAGTCTGAAATGAAAAATTAGCAAGCTAAAATAATCTAAATTCTGAAAGGTGCAAATTAGTATCAGAGAAATGTCATTATTTTGTTTTGGAATGTATTTCTTAGCTTTTTTTTCCTCTCTCTTTCAGCAGCTTCAATTGTAAAGACTTGTAAGATGCTGGTCACAAAACAACTTGGTACTATAAACATAAGTAAATAAAATAGTAAGTAAAATATAGCTTGTAGAGCAGAAATAATTGTTCTTCCTAAAATATTCTGAATTTCTCCAGTGGATTTATTTCAGTTTTAGATGGTTCTTGAGTTGTCTTAAGAACCAATGGCCAGCCTGACCAAGCATTGGCAGCTTGGCATACTGAAGCAGCATGAGTCTTGGGTTTGAATCCAATCTCTTCCATTTGCTGTATGACCATAGGCATGATATTTCATCTCACTGAGTCTCAGTTTTCTCATTTGGAAAATACAGATTAAAAAACCTATAGTACCTTCTTTATGAGGTTTTTGTGAATAAAATGAGATGAAATACAGAAAACATTTTGTAAACTTATGCCAGTCTGATCATATATATGTATATATAGATACATATAGATATATATAGATATATGACACAGAATAGCAACATTTTCTAGAATAATTAATAAATATGGCAACTTCTCCATCCCTCAGTAAGTTGACATTTTCCTCAAGTTTTTGTCTTTGCTTCTCACCATTTTGATAATAGGAGAAAAATACAATGTTTTCTGAAGACATCACTGTTGTTTTTCAAAAGCATAAATTAAATCTGGAAACATCTAAGGGATCTAATCCAACCTCATCATTTTTTTAATAGATGAAAAAACTGAGATGCGATAAAGCTGAATGATTTATGCAGTCAGACTGATACCATGTAGCAGTGCCAAAATAGAACCTATCATCTCTGACTCCAAACACATTGCTTGTTTGTTTGTTTTTCCCTACCCTTCCATTATACTCTGTTGGTATAACATAGGTGAGCATTATCTGTGTTTTTGCTATGACTTCTTGGCTTGGTATGGATTCATTTCCACTCACAGCATATTTGTCAGAGTTTATTAACTTGATTCCTTTAGCTTATAGTACAAGTTTTCATTATCAGCATACATTATTTGGGTATAGGTCTTATTTAAATTCTTGACTGTAGTGCTGTGTATTTAAATCAATTCTGAAATATCCATATTTAATGGAAGGAGTTCATGGATGACTCAAATCATTAGATAATATAATTAATTTCTAGTCAGCTTTGGAGACAGATAGTTTGTAGTAAAATATGCATATCTCTTGATATCCTAGGAATTTTCAACCCTTCAAACAATGTAAAAATACACTGTCTCTTTTCCCCCTTTCACTTGTTTCTCAGTGCCTTGATAGCTTCTTTCAAAGATATCTCTTCTCCTCCTTTCACTTGCTGCTCAATGCCTGGATAGCTTCTTTCAAAGATCATTATTCATCACCACAGTTGTCTCCAAGATTATCAGTGATTGATTCCTTAATTGCTAAGTCCAATGGCTCTTTCTCAGACTTCATGATCTTCTTTTCAGTATTTGACACCTCCTGGATACTCTTCACTCCCTATGTTTTGATGATACCATTTTCTTTTGACTCTGATATCAGTCTTGTTCTTTTTCAGTCTCCTTTACCAGATCATCATCTGTGGCACAGACCCTAAATCTGGGTTTATCTCTGATGGTTCTATCCTGTACCCTCTTCTTTTCTTCCCATATATCTTCTCTCTTGGTTATCTTGTAATATCATATGGGTATAATTATAATGAAACTATATAGATGACTCAAAGTTCTATATATCCAGCTCTATTCTTTCCCTCCTGAGTTCTAATCTTCAACTGGATGTCCCATAGGCATTTCAAGTTGATTATATCCAGCATTGAACTCTTTACATGCCTTCTTCCTCAAATCTGTATTTCTGTTGAGATCATTACCATCTTTCTAGTCATCCAATTCTCAACCTTGGTGTCATCCCTGATCTTTCTGTCTCCTCTCCCTAACCCCCAATCAGTTACCAAATCTTGTCTCTTCTGTCTCCATAACCTCTCACAATCTGTCCTCTTACCCCATCACCTCCGTAATCCTGTTGTTAATCATCTTTCATCAGCATTGTAACAACCTTGAAATTGACCTTCCTGGTAATAACCTCTCCTCTCTTGATTCTTCCATTCTCTTCAGTCCACCTCCCACTCAGCAGCTAGGTTGATATTCCTCAGTTATGGATCTTAGAGTGTTACTTTTCTGTTCGATAACTGCCTACTGCCTCCAGATAAAATGCAGTTTTCTCTGGTATTAAAATACCTTCACAATCTGGCTCCAATATATCCTTCCAGACTTATTGCATATTACTTTATACACTCAATATGCCAGCCAAACTGGCCTTCTAGTTGTTTTTTGTATAGTCCATGCCATCTCCTACTCCTGTTCTCTTTGTATTAGTTGTTCTCCTTCTATGTGGAATGTGCTTCCTTTACACTTCTGACCCTTATAATCCCTGGAGTCCTTCATGGCTCAGTTCAAGAACCCTGGCCTACATGTGCTTCTCATTTCTTACCTCTAAGATAATTTTGTATGTATTTTTGGCACACGATGTATGTCCCCCATTCTATACACACACACACACACACACACACACACACACACACACACACACACACACACACACACACCTTGCTTTGCCTGAATGGAATCTAAGCACCTTCAAGGCAGGGATTGTTTTATTTTTGTCCTCATTCTTCACCTCAGGAGTGTCTGGCACATAGTAGATACTTAGTAGATTGCACATAATAGGTACTTAATCAGGGTTTGTTGAATGAATGAATGGCATTAGAAAAGCTCAAAAACTATCCTGCTTTCCTGTCAATCCACTAAATATGTATTCTTCTATATATGTTGGTATGTACAAATCAATTTAAAGCACACTCCCACTTGATGGACAAGAATTTGAATTATGAGATTTCACTCAGTCTCCTGCCTCTGCAAGTGATTCAGCCTCTCAGGGCTTCAATTTCCTTATCTATGAAATGAGAGCAGCTAGATGATCTCTAAGCCCACACCCACCTATGACATTCTGTGATTTTATGACAGCTTTGGGGAAACACAACATAAATCCATAAAAAAGTAACTAGTAAGTAAATGCAGGGCATTATTTGCTAATACCTGACCTACAGCAAATTTTAGAGAAAGGGTGAAAATATGGACTGCAGCGATTTAGGAAGGCTCATAGAAGTGAGTGGAAAGGAAGTGATTAGTTAGAAAGCCTTGAAAGAGGGGACTGAATAAAACACACACAAACACACACACACACACACACACACACACACACACACACACACACACACACACACACCCACCCTAGAACTGAGAACAAGTGAGGGATGTGCATGAGATCGTGAGTATGACTAGAAGGTGGAGGTCAAGTTGGGAAGTAGTGAGAATATTGAATGTTAAGTAATTATGAAAGGGCATTGATTTCAAAGGTGAGACATTTGAACTTTATTCTGTAAGTCAAGTAGGGAATCATAGAAGGTTGCTGAACGGGGACCTAACATGACCACCATGATGTTTTAGGACTATTATCAAGCAGTAGTGTACAAGATGCATAGGAGAGCAAAAAGACTTGGACACCTGTTAAGAAGGAGCTTGGATAGTTCATATATAGGTGGTAAAGGCCTTAATCTGAACATGGATGTGAGAAATGAAAGGGGCAAGAAAGGGATTGAGGCAAGAGATTTGAATGAAGGATCAGTCAAATTGTTCCTGGAACAAAAGAGAAAAATTAATCTTGTCCCCCTCTCCAGCTCTTCCTCTGATTTTCTGCCTCATCAACTTCTCAAACAAATGATGAGTCACAAGTGTGGAGTGCATAGCTTCCCATTTCTCTGTGACATTATTTGTCATTTCATTATTTGTCAAATGAAGAGGTTGCATTACCCATTGCTGAAGGTACCTTCTAACCCCCGCATTCTAATCCATTCCAATCTAAAATCTCTTTGTTTAAAAATGCTGCAGTCTATTTCTCAAGCATTTGTTTTCCAGAGCACTGAATCAGTTCCCACAAGATAAACCATAACTTCTGCATTTGTGTTTTAAGAAAAAAAAATTCAGTAAATCTGCTACCCTCATCAAAAAAAAAAAAAAAAAAACAAAACCTTCCACTCTTTGATTACTATTCCAAACATGGGAAAGGTATTTTGTTTTTAAATTTTTTTAAACATAATCTTCAATTGTCTCTAATAGTTTCTTTGGCATGAATTTTTTTATGTTATAAAGACATAGTAATTGCCTTATTCATCTCAAAGTAGAAAGGGAAAACTAAGAGACCTCTAAAATTCTTCCTTTATTTTATGGCTAAAGATAGGCCCAGAGAGGTAGAGGCTTGATCCGGTCCACAGAGCTGTTTTCAGGACTAGAACCCAGGTCTCTTGATTCCCTAACTAAAGGTTTTCCCATTATGCCTTAAATATTATTCTTTCCAAAATGTAGAAGGCTTCTTTTTTGGTCAAGAGGAAGAAGGGAAGAGAAGGGGAGCTTGAACCAATGACTTTATTGGTATGTGGACTTCTGGTATTGAACTATTTCATCCTCTTCCCCATCCCCTAGGAAGATGTCCCATTCTCCAGTTATTTATATATATTCTCCACTATATTTATATAGTGTCTCGCTTAGTTGAGTGAGACACTAAGATATTAAGTGATTTATCCAAAAGTCACACAGCTAGTCTGTGTCAGGGTCAGGGCTTGAGTGCAGTTCTTGCCAACTCTAAATTCAGCTTTCTATTGGTAATGTCATTCTGCTACCAATGTATGGGATATGTTTTTAAATTATTTTGACCTCTGCCCCTGTCCTTCACAGTAGATGGTTACTATTTCCATCTCAAGTAGTTTCTTTTGATTCTAGGCCATAGTTAAATTGAGAACTAGGTATTTAGGCTTATCTCAATTGTCCTCCCTATCAAAAACATGCAAAGATCAGTGTGTACAGGACTTGACAAGGAGTCACAGCTATGCTCACCATTTTCCCACTTACTCCTTAGTCTGGACATGTTCTATATTTTATCTGACTTGGCATGTGAAAACAAGGAGAACATTCTGTGATATGGAAATCTTCTCCTTTGGATATTTGGAAAGTGGAAAGGAGAGCACTGTGTTGTGGGCAGCTTGGCTAGAAAGCACCTGGTCACCAGATGGTTAGCAGCTTGTTCCCTCACATCCACACCTTTATTTGGGATTGCTGTGGGCTCTTCTCTGTAATAAATTTGGGCAGTTTGGAGTCAGCGAGAGTTAGAAAATTGTAACCAGTTGCATGTCATCCAAAGTGGTGATAGTGGACAAAGGTCTGAATGATCATGGCAGCTGGGGGGCATATGGTCTGCATTAAAGCTTCAACAAAGAATATTACTTAGAACATTGGCAGAAGATATGTTGGCCTGTGACTCAGGGAAGTGTTTTAGTGAAATCTGCAAAACAGCACAAATAGTAGCCATGAAGTCAAATGAAATGGTGAGATGCTAATAGAAATGATAAGATGAGGCAAAGGTTTCCCCAGACAAAGAAGAGTCAGAAATCACTGTGAGTAATTTGTGCTTTGGAAGACCCCATGTGACTTTGTTATGATATAAACAGATCTAACCTTGACCTGTCCAGTCATTTTTTTCAGTCATGTTTGACTCTTTGTGACCCTATTTGGGGTTTCCTTGGCAAAGATACTGGAGTGGTTTGTTATTTTCATCTCCAGCTCATTTTACAGATAAGGAAACTGAGGCAAACAGGGTTCAGTGACTTGCCCAAGGTCACATGGCTAATAAATGTCTGAGATAACATTTGAACTCAGGTCTTCCTGACTCCAGGCTCAGCACTCTGTCCATGGAGCCACCTCTCTGCTCTCGTTAGCTAGTATATATTGAAGTCATTTTCAGTGAGTAGTACCATAGCATTTCCCTTAGATCCTCATTAACATTCTTTGTCTGGTTTTTCTCATTCATTTTTATGTGATCATAATTAGTGTAGGCTCCATTCTTCTAGCTTTATGCTTTGCATTATTTCATAAAGATCTTTTGAGATTTCTTTACATTCTTCACACTTTTCATCTTAATTTTATTATAGACCATTGCATTAAATGTACCCCAATTTATTTAACCACTCTCCTATTACTGGACATTTAGTTTATATATTTAATAGACAGAGAGCACAGGGGGAGTTGAATAAGAAGGGATGATATCTAAAAAAAATAAAATTAAGAAGGGAGAGAGGAATATATTGGGAGGAGAAAGGGAGAAATGAAATGGGGCAAATTATCTCTCATAAAAGAGGCAGGAATAAACTTATTCAATGGAAGAGAAAAGGGAGGAGGTGGGAGGGAAAAAGTGAAGCTTGCTCTCTTCACATTTGGCTGAAGGAGGGAATAACATGCTCACTCAATTTGATATCAAAATCTATCTTACACTACAGGAAAGTAGGGGAGAAGGGGACAAGTGGGGTGAGGGAGATGATAGAAGAGAGGCCAAATGGGAGGAGGGAGTAATTAGAAGTAGACACTTTTGGGGAGGGACAAGGTCAAAAGGGAGAATAGAATAAATGAGGGGTAGGATAGGATGGAGGGAAATATAGTTAGTCTTACACAACATGACTATTATGGAAGTCTTTTGCAAAACTACACATATATGGCCTATATTGAATTGCTTGCCTTCTCAGTGGGGATGGGTGATCCAGGAAGGGAGAAAAATTGGAACTCAGAGTTTTAGGAATGAATATTGAGAATTGTTTTTGCATACAACTGGGAAATAAGAAATATGGGTAATGTGGTATAGAAATCTATCTTGCCCTACAAGATAAGAGAGAAGATGGGTATAAGGGAAGGGAGGGGTGTGATAGAAGGGAGGGCATATTGAGGGAAGGGGTGATCGGAATGCAAGGCATTTTGGGGTGGAGGGAGGGGAGAGATGGGGAGAAAATTTGGCACTCAAAAATTTGCGGAAATGAATGTTGAAAACTAAAAATAATAATGAAACATTTAAAAAAGACAACACATTTAAGGTCTTGTGTCCCTTTGAACTTGAATGACTTAAATTGTAGGCATGAGTTTTATAAATTATCTTTAAAAACAAGTAAGTTTATAAGGAAGAGGAATATAGCATAATTGTGGAATCAGGAAAATCTGGGTTCCAGACCTCCCTCTGACATAGTAAGGTTTTGTCAAAAGTTACTTAATGCCTCCGTGACCAGACAAATTTATAAGACATTGTTTCCTAGCACGTGCCAATTTGAATTGATAGAAGGAGTTTCCTCACCAGGAGTATTCTACAACAATGATATCACAGGTAGAGACCAAAAAAGTTTAGTATGATTACATTATAAAATGCATAATCTATTTTTGGTCTTATGATAAGCACAAAATGGTGCCACTCACAGTAAACCATGGCATGTGTCTAGCAGAAATGAAATCCATGGAGGGAAAAATCAATTTGCCTGTAAACGTTATTTACAGATCATCTCTATCATTATGTTCATTTTGAGTTTTAGTAAAATTTCAAAGCTTCACAAGAACTTTGCATAACTTTATCTAGTAATTCTATAAATAATGGCTTCCTAATCCATCTCAGTGCCTGGTATTAGAGGGTAGAAGGAAGGAAAATGGCAGGGAGAGTCTTCTTGTAGCTTTGACTTCTCCCTACCTTCCTTTTTCAACTATTTCTTTGAGTCCCTATTACCAATGAACCTCCTGATATAAAGCCTCACTAGGCTTCAGGTTCCTCATCTTGAAAATGTAGGAAGTTGAACCTCTGAGGTCCCTTCCATCTCTAAGTCCATGATCAAGGTCCCTTCCATCTCTAAATCCATGATCCTATGTCATTTTTACGAAACTGTGTCCCAGTTTTGCTGATTTCTCATTTTATCAAGCTCTCAACCTTGCCTCCCCCCCCTACCCCCACCACCAGAATTTATCTAAGATATGGAGGCTCATGGAGCAGATATGAAAAGGAAACAATGAATATAAATGCCAATATGGTATAGAGTGGTACCAGCAATGAGTGTAACCAAGGGGAAATTTTTACTGGGAAGAATGGGTATATTACATTTCTCTGGGAGACAGTTTGATTTAGTGGAAAGGGCACTAGACGCCAGTGTAACCCTAACCCTAACCCTAAATTAGGTCTCCTATCTATGACACTAATTACTCCTCTTTGGACACTACATCCTAGCTAAATTGACTCCCCAGAATCCTTTATATCCATCAAGACTCAATGCAAGAGAAGATCTTCCTGATCCCTTCAATTGCTAATGTTCTCCTCTTCAAAGGATCTTGCATTTATTTGCTTATTTACTTATATTGCTAAATTGGATTATAAGCTTGTTGAAGGTAGAACACTTTTCACTTTTGTCTTCTCAACAGTTCCTAGCTTGCATGAGTTGAATTGAATTATTTCACCTTTTTGTGCCTCAGTTTCCTGATCAGTAAAATAAGAGTATCAAACCAGATGAACTCTGAGATCCCTTTTTTTTAACTTTCTATGAATCATATGTAAACTACTTTTTAAATAATCTTTGTATGTTTCAAGGAAGAGCAGACCAAGTGATAAATTCCATAAGCATTGGCAGACCAAAAAAAAAAAAACAAAAACAAAGGGATGGTATGGACCAATTTGATATTTGTGCGGTTAAAAAATAGCTCATGGACACATATTGGGCATTGGTCTTTCTAAAGTTTGAGAAATAATATCCTCTTTCTTAAGGGGGTTCTGTTAAATGAATTGTGGAGTATTTATGTCTGCTCTAGGGCTCATGTGACTCAAAGATCCTGGTTTGAGAGAGCATCAAGATGAAAATGATTTTATGACATCTTATTGGAAACTTACTTATTCTGTTTTCCCTGAGCTGTGTGGTAGGCCACAGAACTGTAATTTTCATATTATGGTGAATTGCACAGTCTATAGGTCTTGTTTCAATTTCATTGTAAGTGGATTTTTACTATATTTAGATCTTTATAAGTAGACTGTATATGTTGCTATTGGGAAGAATGCATTCCATAATGAGTATACTTGTATATAATGCATAGTTTAGGTATATGTTCCATCTTTTGATATTTACCTTTAAAAATTCCACAAGCAACCCTTTCAGGAGAATATGGGACTTATTAGTCACAGTGTGGAGTTCCGGATTCATGTCTGCTTTATGCTTTGAAGGAGCTACTCTAGACTTCTTAGGGCTGAAAAAATTAGTACAACTAGAAAGGAGAACTAGCTTTATGCACAGAAAGAAAAAATATCTCTTATAATATGTGTTATGAGGTACAGCAGAAACCCCAATATCTACCTCCCCAGATTAATCAGTTTTGGCCAGAAATTCCCACCATTTTTCATGCATTTGAATAAGTGCTCAAACATTTTGTTTGGTGAAGTTTCTGGACCCCTTTCTTGAATGAAATTTTCAAATAAAAATATAATACATATAAGGTTACAAAAGAAGTCAAATAAAATTATTTATGAAAATAAAGGTATTCTATTTCTTTTTATACTCACATTCATGTATCCCTTAAAAATCTATCCATGACCACAAGTTAAGAGCCCCTGAGTTAGGTTAAGATTTTGCCATACAAAGTTAAAATGCAAACAGATGAGGGATGATGTTTTAAGCCAAAATCACCAATCAACATATAGTTGATTAATTTATCAGCAGCAGCCAGTTAGCTGGCCAAACCAATAAAGAGATATAGAAAATTAAGATCTGATGATGAATAGGGAAGAGGGAAAAGTCATATTTGGGGGATGCTTCCCAAAGAATATAACCTAGTGAATGTTGGGTATCTATTACTCTAAATAATAGTTAGAAAATATGTGACGTCTCTCCCTGGGAAGCATCTCATAAATCCAACTATTTCTTCTTCCCTAATCCTGCCTAGGAAACAGTGGAAAAGAAATTTTTGTCCAGATTATAACATGGAATTAATTCAGTATCTCATTGAGTTAATTCATCAGTGAATGTGTATATGTTTATGCATGTAAATATAAACACAGACATATGTGTTGATAAATACATGTGTATACACTGATTTATATATTTACATACATACACACACACACACACACACACACACACATATATATATATACATACATATCTTGGATAGTAGCTGTGGCTAGATAATGAACAGGACCCAGAATTTAATAGAGCATTTATTTAACTGAATGAAGTTTAGGAAACTGTGCAATTTTTTCTTTGTTGGTTGTTGCCACAAAATTTTATCATCAATATTCTCCTAGTGATGGCTGGGAGTCATTGCAAGCCACTGTCTTGGAAGACCAAATGACAATGGTGAGCATTCTGTAGAACTTTAAGATCTAGAATGTGTTTTCATTCCTGCAAATGACCCAACCCTTTGGGCAATAGATGACCAGAGAATTCTCATAATGGCCAAACATATGGGCTTTGGCAAATGGGTAGCATGGGGTTCCTCAGGTCATATGCTAGGGTTCAGGATATTACTAACAGTGACTTAAATATTATAAGTGACATTTAAAAAATCTTAAGCAAGGACTACATAAAGAAGGTAAACTGGCCATAAAAAGAGTGAAGGCTAACACTGTTTGTCCTTTGGTCGCTAAGAGGACCAGTGTCCTGAAAATGGTGATGTCTTGACTTGCAAATGAATGGGATTTAAGTGGGACAGAGCTGTGCAAAGTCACCAGACTCACTCTCTTTAGAGTCATAGTAGTCCAGTGGAAAAACATACATCAAGACCACTGGTGATGGCTGCATGAAGGCTGGTATAGAAAAAGGCAAAATAGCTCATGTTTCTATGTAATGTTAGAAGAACAAAAGAATGGCCTTTCACTGGTTTGGTTCGCTTTTTTAGATACTCTCCAGCTTATCAGTGTCTTTCCTAAAATGTGCTGCCTAGAATTGAATTCGGTACTTCAAATGAGATCTGATGAGGGCAGAGTACAGTCAGGCTCTTACCTTTTTTGTTACTGGATGTGGAATCAGGAAGACTTTAGTTAGAATCCTGCCTCAGATGCTAACTAACAGAGTAACTGAGAAGGCCATTTAACATCTCTTAGCATCAATTTCCTCATCTGTAAACCCACTACCCTGAGTTGTGAGGATTAAATGAAATAATAGATGTAAAATGCTTTGCAAAAACAGAAAAGTATTGCTGCATAAATGCTAGCTACTATTCTTAGCACCCTGAGTGGTAGGTTGTCCTTGGGATTTCATACTCATTGATTCCATCTCCTGGAGTCTCAAGAAATCAGTTTGAGTGTTTGTCCAGGATCCTGATAAAGCCACACCCAAAGGAATTTGGTCAGACAGAGAAACAAAACCATGGCATCCAGCTGAATTCTCTGTTAAGCTAGGTGTTCCATGGTGCAAATGGAATTTTATCTATGTGTATCCCTATCAACAAGAATCTTCCAATCTTCCTGGAAACAAGAATACAGTTTACAGATTAGTCCTGGGTAGAATATCTTTGTGGAAAGGGGCAGATTTTGGGTTGCCAAGAGATAACATGAGAATAACTAGGTTCCTTAAGAGATGAAGCTAAACAAATGAGAAATTGAGAGAAAACAATAAAAAGAGTTGATGGAGACAGACACATTTATGCTTGAAAATGATGTTGAGGAGAGGATGATTTTTGGAAACATTCAGATCTTTTTTTCTGCTTTATAACCATCTAGAACAACAAATACTAAGTGCAAGGCATGGTGCTAGGTGAGGTGGGACAAAGCAGGAGCAAAAATGTCCCAACATTCAAGTAACAGACATTCCATTGGAGGTTTACAACATGTTGAATAAATAGAAAGTATATACAAAGAAATTCAAAGTTCAGCAAAGAAAGAACTAGACAGATCAGGAAAAGTTTTGGGGGAAAGATGGCAGTTGAGTAAGTTGTGGATTTTTATGAAACTTTAGTGAGGGAGGAGGACTGCTTGTGCAAAGGTGTGGAAGTGAAAGATGGCATTTTGGGTAATAATAGTGATAATAACTAACATTTGCATAGTACTTACTATGTGCTAGGCACTGTGCTAAGCACTTTATAATTTTTATCACATATTATCAATATATACAACATGATGCAATACAAAATATCAACATTTACAATGACTATCATATATTATCCTCACAACAACCCTGTGACATAGATGCTATTATTATCCCCATTCTAAAAGTGAGGAAGCTGAAGCAGACAAAGGTTAATTGACTTGCCCAGGATCACATGACTAATAAACTGGATTTGAACCCATGACTTTTTGACTTCAGGGCTCTATTCATTTCTTCACCTAGCTACCCCTAAATAAGAAACAGTGAGGTATTTGTTCTTACTAAAATGGAAAGTAAAGGGCATAAGTAATTTGACTATATTTAAATGTCAGAATGAGGACTTTTTATTTTGTCATAGGGGTAGGAAGGAAACGCCTAAAGAATTTTGAATTGGAGAGTAAGAGGATTGAATCTGTGTTTTAGGAATATCAGTTTAGCAGCAGTGTCAAAGATATGCTGGAAGGGAAGAGAATGGAAAGAGAGAGACAAATTAAGAAACTTACTGTAGTAGATCAGGCAAGCAGGGAAGAAGGCTTGAAATAAGGTAGCGATAGTGGGAGTAGAGGACATGGATACAAGAGATGTTGTGAAAGTATAATCCATAAGACTTGGTAGGATGGATCTATAATAACCGTATTGGCAGCCACCTTGATTGTAAACATCTTAGGGCAGGGATGGGGAACCTGTGGACTTGAGACCACTTGTGGTCTTCTAGGTCCTCGGGTGTAGCCTTTTGATTGATTCCAAGTTTTACAGAACAAATTCTTTTATTAAGGAGATTTATTCTGTGAAGTTTGGGTTCAGTTAAAGGACTATGCTTGAGGACCTAGAGGACCACATGTGGCCTTGAGGCTGCAGGTTCCTCACTCTTGTCTGAGGGTGACCTTTCATCCACATTTGAAAGGAAATACTTTGCTAATTAGTCTAAATTTGCTATGTGTGAAGGCTTCAGTAGTCTAAAGATGTGCCCATCTGTTTTCTACAGAACTAACCTACCTCCCCATTTATTATCACCTCCCAATAAAGCATTTTGTGTTCTTTTGTAGGGGGTGGGAGAGGCTCATTTTAGCCTTTCAGGATCCAGCAGTATTACAATAAATTTATGTAAGTGCTTTAAAATATATTTACCATACATCTATGTTATAGCTAAAGTTTAGCATTCTCCATATCAAATAACATTTAGCCCTAGGATACAGGACATTACAGTTGGTATTCTGTGGAATAAATAGAGACACAGTTATTACTTTGAAAAGGCAAACGGTAAGTATTATGTCAGACAAACTAAATATTTTATTTACTGGTGTCATAGATGGCCATTTGAATGTTTTATTACTTTATATATGGCCACAGGCAAAGGAGGAATTAGCACAGCTAATTTATTACTAGAGATAAAAGTTATCTCACATATCCTGGAAAGTTTATGTTATCTGTAAGTTATTTATAAATGAGTTTTTGTTATATTTTGAAAGGGTCTTATATGAATGCATAAGTCCTTTGGAAGATAGGTTATTTTGGGAAAGGTAATAAGATGAAAAGCAGTAACAGGGGTACCCAAAAGATTTATTTCATTATTTTTCAAAGCAGAGTCCACCAGTTTTCAAACTAGAAATAAATGCCAATTATTGAAGGCGACTGATTAAGGCAATTTCTTACAGACAGTGTCTCCTGCAAATCCGATTGAGAAAGAGGTTGGGGCATATTTTCTTGTGTGTAAAAGCATGAATTGTAAAGAGGAGAAAAGGAAAAGGGAAGTTTAGAAGCAGTTCAGCAGACACAAAAAGCAGATTGTCCAGGAGTTTGTGTAGTTGCTACGGTAAGAGAACAAGAGCAGTAATTCTGCCAGTACTGAATCAAAATCTGCAGCTAGCTCTGCCTCTGAACTTCGGAAGACACTCCATCAGTGCTGTAGCATGGCGATAAATTGGGACACAGTCAGGGCCTGAATTGCATTCCAATTTCATTTTGTTTTATGAGTGAAAATATAGAGCTTTTAATGACATAAAGGCGGTCAAGTCTACACAAAACAACAGAATAAACACTATATAAAAATTTAATTAGATATTTTGTATTAACTATAATGTAAGGCCCATGAAAAGTCTCAGACCAAGGGTTTTCACAAATAACTTGGATTTTTTGTTTTAAGTTGAACTTCTTTGAACCAGGCTTAGGTTAGGGAAAGTGCAAGTGCATTTGATTAGAGATGCACACAGACACACATATTCATGCACTTCAAAACTCATATGGAATCTGCCTGTCATTTTGATTTTAAGGTTTTTAAAAATGCTAATCTAATGCTAATCACAACTGTCTGATTAGCTACTAATCAAATTTTTTATGAAGGCCTTGAATTCTGATTCTTCTATTGATTTGTACAAATAAAGTATTTATATGAGGAGCATATTTGGATGAAAATTTTCCTTATGATATTTTATAAGCCCCACATCAATATTTCTGTTCTCTAAGGGGCTCTAGAAATAAATTGTGGAGGCAGCTGGGCTCTTTCTTAAATTGCCAAAATATGCATTGTACAGTGATTAAAGCCTAGACTTCAGTTAATGAGTTAAATGTTAAATGATGAGGGTTAGAGGAATGGGAAGGGATCCAGAACAAAGAGATTCTGGTTCCCCTTTAGTGTTTTGTCCTTCAGGCTAATAATTTGTTTAGTTAAGCTCTAGCTAGCTAACTTTCCCCTTTTGGCAAATAAACTTGTATTTCTTGAGGACAACATTTGTGAAGAATGAAGAATCTTTATGTTAGAACTCAGTCATTCTACAACAAACTTTTCTAAAGTACCTACCATGTTCCAGGTACTAGGTTTAATCCTGTGTATCCTAAAACAAAAATAAAACAAAAACCCAAAAAACAGAACAAAAAATAAACAAAAACAGGAAAAGCACCTGCCTTCAAGGAGTTTACAGTCTTAATCAGGGGATTAGACAAAATTAAAGATTAAACATAGATAAAGATTAAAAGCAAAGGATGGGCTAAAAAAATAAAAATAAAATCCTGAAGCAAAAATGGCTAGAAGGAGCCCTGGAAAGTAATCTTAGCAGCAAAACTCAAGTTAAAATTACCCAATTGAAGATGGATAGACAACACACACACATACAGAAGACATCTTCCTGAAATGAATCCCTTTCTCTTCTTTTCTCATCTGTTTTGTTTTTGCCACCTGCTTTGGGAAAGGAATACAGAAAAGGAAAGAATAGTTTCATGTGCCATCATCTTTTTATTATACTATATATAATACTATGTATAATAAGTAAAATAAACAAGCATTGGGGAAAAAAAGAAAGTAGTGAGGGCTGGTTGGTTTTCAAATCCCAAAAGAAAACCAGCAATTTTTCTCAAGACCCTTTGAATTTCCAGAAATCTAAAGAAGGTGATAACTTACATGCTTGATTCTTACTTCCCATTCCAGGCACCAGACAGCCCTCCCATTCTCTTTATTACTCGAAAACCAGATGATCAGCAGCAGGGAGGTATAAAAAGCAGGGCCAAGAAGGTGACAGTTTGGAGGCATGTGCCTAGTCAGACCACATCAGCAGGTTTGCACTCAGTGTTCTGCATTTCATTTTAGGAAAGACCATTTAAAAGATGGAGTGTCTAGAGGAAAAACACAAGGAAAGCACAAGTCTGTAAGGTCATCACAGAGCAGGTTTGGTTGAAGCAACTAGACACAATTATTCTATAGAAGAGAAGTCACAGCTGTCTTACAGTATTTAAAAAGCCATTATGTGGGAGAAGTATTAACCTAGTTTGCTTTATTAGGCCCAGAAAACAAAACTAGAAGCAGTGGGTGGCAGTTGCTAAAAGATAAATTTAGACTTGATTTTTGCTTTTCCTAACAATTAGAGCTGTGTTCGTCCTTCGTTGCTGAAGAAGACCAGAGAAATAATGACATGACTTGCACTTGACTTTGTTTTGAGTGAGGGAGGGCTGTGCCGGTCACCAGCCTCACTTTCTCCTCCTGAGCCATCTGGGTCCAGTGACCAGATATTCATCAGGATGACTGGAGACGACCCAGGATGCACTGGGAGACCTTGGGCCCTTTAGGCCAAGGTCTTTGCCGGCACTCACTTAGGGTGAGACAACACTTGTTTAAGAAGTAGCCAGGGCATGGCCTTTTTAATGAGGTCAAGAAAAAGAAAGGCATCAGGCTGGGACACAGCCACAACGACAGCGTGCAAGGAATTGTTCTGGTAGGCTTTCTGGTAGAGGAGAGGAGAGAAGAGGAGGGGAGGGGAGGGGAGGAGCCAGTAAAACCCCAAACAATTAGAACTATATGAAAGTGGAATGACCGGCCTTGAGAGATGGGGCCTTCTTCCTCACTAGAGGTCTTCCAGCAGCTAAAAGTACGTAGCAAGTTATTTTTCATTCAAAGTAAAAGAATTATATAGAAGTATAAATATGCATATATTTATATTATTTATGCAAACAATACGTTAGACATATGTGAAGTAAAACCAAATATATTAAATATATAATATATAATATATTTATGTATAATTATTGGTACTCATTTATGGTTTTATTTTAGATTATGTTTTAAATATTGATTTAAATTTTTGAAATTTAAAATTTTCTTTATTTGGACAGCTGATTATTGTTTATAATGAAACAAAAAAAGATATCTCTGCATTCAAGGGCATGAAATGGGCTGGACAGTGTAGTACTTTGAGTTGGACATCTGTTACTGTTGAGGAATTATGATCATATTTATCCCAAAGGAGTAGTAAGGGGTGAATAAATGCCTTTAATCTCTAAATGCATGATTCCACCGGTCTTTTAGTTCTGCAAGGATGATCGAATGCCAAATGTTCTGTTATCTGGTCCTGATGCAATTAACTTTTATTATTTTTAACAAGAACAAGTGATTTACCAAATGGTCTAGCAACCAGAGAGAGCAGTGAGGGGACCTGCCTGCTTAGTTTATCTCTTCAGGGCAAAGAATTAAGATCTGTCTGTATCTTTAACCCTTTCTGTGTCCCTGAAAAATGAGTGCTTCTGTTTTTAGTTCATCAACAGCTATTTATTTAGCACCTACTGGGGGAACAGAATAAGAATTTATTAAGCACCTACTATGTGCCAGACGTGTTAAATTCTACAAATATTATCAACTTTGTTTATTTTTATCTCACATACCTACTGTGTACAGGGTGTTATGTTAGATACTGTGGGTGCAAAGTTATCTTTCTCCATGTGGAAAATAATTTACTTAAGGACAGGTACTGTTTTTCACCTTATATTTGCAGTGACTAGTACAGTTTCTTGCAGAGAAGCAGCATGGCGTGGATAGTGTACCAGTTTTGGAATCAGGAAGACAAGAGTTTGAATTCTGTTCACTAGTTGTGTGACTGACCATGAACAAATCCCCATGCCTCTGTGTCATTTTCTTAATCTGTTAGATGAGAATAAAAATGCCAGTAACACCAACATCACAGTACTGCTTCAGTGCTCCAATAAAAATGTCTATGAAGCCTGCTGTAGACTTTTAAGTGCCATATAATGTCAGTTTTTATTGACACATACATGCAGGAGCTTAAAGAGGTCTTGCTGGATGGTGTTGAATTCACTGAATGGAAAGTGAGAGTCACTGCCCTGCAAGAGTTTATACAACATATGAAATTGTCCAGTTTTCGTTACATTGCTCTTTATCACCATATGAGAAAGAATAACTGATTAATCTATAAACCAAGGTGCAAGTTTCCACAGTAGCATGAAGGAGTTTTTATTGTTGATTCATCTGAGGGGTTTAGTGCCAGCCAACTGTATTCAATAATCTTATAGGTTAACTAGGGTGCCATTGTGGTACAGACTAGTACAATGATTCTCAGAATGCTGGATCCTGCAAGGACCTTACAGATCATCTATAACCTTGGGGTTCACAAATACTGTGGATAGATTTCAGGAGGTGCATGAATTTGCATGGGAAGTCATTAACTTTTGTAATCCTATGTTATTTCATTTTATGTATTTCAAAACATTATTCTGATAAAGGGTCCATAGGCTTCCTGAATTTCCATAAGGGTCTGAGACACACAAAAAAGTTAAGAACCCTTGTCTTGTCTGACCAGTTCATTGTACACATGGGAAAAGGGAAGCTCAGGGACATTTGGTGACTGTCTAAAGTTAACAAGCTGGTTCCTATCAGAGAGAACCATGATTAGAACTCAAGCGTTTCTGTCTCTTAGCCCAAAGCTTTTTCCTCTATATCACCCTGTCTCCTTGCACTGGGTGGCAGCTTTCAGGCCAAAGTTCAGGTCACAGTTATCCACCCCACCCCCCATCCCCACCTACCCCCCACCCATACCTATGCCTTCTTTGAATTTTCCCATGTCTGCTGAATATACAACCATCTCTGTTCCTCTTAACCTCAGAAATACCTTGAAACTTTCCTCTTCCTCACTATCCTGTTTCTGGTAAGTTGGCAAGCGGAGGCATTTCTACCTGCACCTATATCATTATCTGCCTTCTTTCTCCATACTCACACAGCCGCCACCCTATATCAAGCTCTCATCACCTCAATCCTGGGTTATCATAATAACCTCCTAATTGGCTTCCTTCTGTTATTTCTGTTTTCCAATCTGCCTTCCACAGAGCTGCCAAAATTAATATCCCTAAGGCATACAATGATCCTTTGGCTCTCCATTTTCTATAGGATAAAAGAGACTCCTTAGCCTAATACTTAAGACTCTTGGCTCCCACTTATCTTTCCAGTCTGCTTCCTACTACTCTTTTTGACAAACTCTGAGTCAGCCACTATAGCTATTAGCTATTCCCCAAATTTAATACTTCCATCTCCCTGTGTTCTGCATCGTTAGTATATTCATTCACAAAAACAGTAGCCCTAGCCTGGGACACGTTCATTTCCTCTTGACATTTTGCTTTTGAATCATTTGAGTTCCTGCGAGGCTCAGCTCAAAAGCTCTTCTTCCAAGACTTCCTAGCCTCCCACAATTGTTAGTGGTACCCTCTCTCTTTTCAACTGTCCTTGAATTATCCTGCCTTGTGCATCTATCCTCCCTTTCTCTTTACAATATAAGCTCCTTGAGGGCAGAGACTGACCTCTTTTATGTTTGTATCCCCAATGCCTTGCACATGTTAGTTAAAAATTTTGAATTGATTTGAAATCAAAAGTTAACAGACCTCATGATGAGTTGACCTAATAAACTACCCTCCCACCATTTTGTAATTTTGAAAAAAACGGCATTGGTCAAAAAAAACATTGCCTCAAGGGAATATGTAATTTTTTTTTTGGTCTTGAAAGTCTAGTAAATATTGTTCAAAATCATTGAGCTTTTGCCTGGCACTTGGAATATTCTCTCCATACTTTTTTTGGTCTTTTGATTTGCCTATGATAATACATTTTAAGGGCATAGACTGCTGATAAACAATATTCTTATTTTTACAAAATTAAAATATGTAAAAGCATCAAGCATCAAAATAATACTTGCCCTCATGTAGATTACATCCTATCATGGAAATATAAATGTTTGGGGAGAGGAAACTGACGTCTAAAGCAATAACTCTTGAAGGATATAGTTCTTGAGCTGAATCTTGAAAGAAGTTAAGGACTACAAGTGACAGAGGTGAAAAAGGAGAGCATTCTAAGCATGGGAGACAGTTTTTACAAAAGCAGACAGCCTGGAGATGGAATTTTCTGGTAAAGTAGGGGACAGGATATCAATGAGGCCATTGTGACCAGAATGTAGAGTGTAATATGTTTAATATGTGAAGTAATATAGGAGTAGCCCAGAAAGATAGGCTAGAATCAAATTATGTTTTAAACAATAGAGGATTTTGTATTTTATTCTAGAGGCAATGGGGATTCACTGAACTGTAGTTTCTGGAGCAAGGATGATGTAACTTGGTTAGACTCTTGCTTTAGAAATCTCAATTTGATATCTACATGGAATATAGCTTGGAGTGGGTGTGCACCAATTGGATGAAGGTAAACCAGTATTACCAAAAGCTTTGAATCATAAAAATACTTGGCTAATTTCTGTGGATATGGGTGGTTCCCATACATAAATATTATTCATGAAAGGGAAGTAACCAGTAAATTAGATCAGTTTTTGTTGGCTGTAACCATCCATGGTATTATGTTAGAATTTCTAATTCTAACTTTAGAAAATAATGTATTAGGGACAGGAGTAATTTTTAAATAACACATAATTCAAGTTATCTAATTTACTGGAAGATGGTGCAGCATCGTGTTATGAATCGTGTTTCCTAGTTGTACAACATTAGTAGACCTCCATCTTTGAAATGGTGATAACAATCCCTGAAGAGTTGTAAGCAGGGAAATGCTGGTAAATGGTTTTTGTTGGGTCGTTTTTCACTTGTGTCCCACTCTTTGTGATCCCATTTGGGGTTTTCTTGGTGTTTTAATACTGGGGTGTTTTACCATTTCCTTCTCCAACTCATTTTGCAGATGTGGAAAATGAGATAAACAAGGTTAAGTGATTTGCCAAGGGTCACACAGCTAGTAAGTATCAGAGGCTGGATTTGGATTAAAAAAGATGAGTCTTCCTAACTTCAGGTCCAGCACTCTACCCACTGCCCACCTATTTAACAACAGGATTTCTGAAAAGGCAAAGTACATGTTTATTTTTAACGTACATTATTAATATTTTCTCCGTCACTTTCTTAAGCTTAAACAATAAAGAAAATGACAAATCAATCCCTGATTTGTAGTGTTTGCTGACTTCTTAGGTGGAATATTTTCTTAATAGCCTTTACCACAATTGTGATAAAGAATCAAATAGAATATTGAACAATCAGCTCTTTGAAGCTGATTTCAGCACACAGCCCTGGTTGTAAGGATCAAATAAGATAATAAATTAAGAACTGAAAGACAACTTTGAGGTCATCTAGTCCAACTCTTTTATTTTGTAAATGAGGAAATTTGAGGCCAAGAGAAGGTAAATGAGCTGCTCAAGGTCACATAGGTATTAAGTAGTTGAGCCAGACCTTGTACTTAGGTTCTGTGACCCCTAATCCAATATGCTTTCCGCTGTACCACACTTCTCACAGATAATATTTGTAAAAGTGCTTTATAATCATAAAGCTCCATATAAATGGAAGTTATAATATATCTGCATCTCAAAATTGTGTATGCTATATCAATATCCATGGATATAGCAATACCTATATCAATATTTCTATATTTATGGATAAATGGATATAGATAGATCACTGGAGAGATAGAAAGCTCCTTTTGATAGCTATGGTAGCCTCTTTGGACTACTCCCTCAACTTGCATTTGCATTCCTAGACTGAGTCTGCAGAAGGTGGTTGCTATCTTGGGTCCTAGAGATAGCTCTGTGGGTTTACACTCTTTTCATTCTAACTTATAAGCCCCCAGGGGTGTGCTTCTCATTAATGGTCAGCTAGTAGATGCAATTAGCAATTAGAAAAGACATTTACTATGATGACATAGTAATAATGGCTAGTACAAACCTGTACTATTTCTGCCATAAATCAAGAGCTTACTCTCCCACAAATACAAAGGCTTTTCATGAGAAGAGTGAGTATAAAATTAGACCACAAAGGTACTATCAGATACACATGTGATAAAGGCAATTCGTAACTCCTGGTACAATAGGATCTGAAAGTTATTCTCTTTTCATAGAGTGTCACATAGCTCCACTCAGGTATAGCATTTGTAGTGTGTGGTTTGCTCAGATGGGTTCCCAAGGTCTATACCTTCCCTCAGCTAAACTCCCAATAGCCAGAAATTCCACTTTTTGAAGCATGTTCTTCCTTTGTGTGGCTGTTTCTCTATATCTGTGATTCTCTGGAGGTTGTACATCTGTTCCTGTAGGATGCAGTCACCTACTGATCCAGTATCTCTGAAGACAAGACTTATGATGGGGAGGGGGGAAGAAAAGAAAATCCGTTACCCCTAACGCCTTGGTGCTCTCAGATATAGACACAGAGTTCTCCTTCCACAAGTATCTTTGAACTATCAGATTCTGAAACTCCTCCAGGTCTCAGCCCTGTTTGTTCAGCCAATCACAATGTCCTTTTCTTGATCCAGAGATGTTTTCATATCTCCTAAAGGGATCAGAGTCTACCTATGTATTGTTTATACATTAAAAACTTCTTCATTTATTCCTATATTAACTGAGGTAAGGAAGGGAGACAAGGAGTGGAACTTCTTCAGGAAAATGTTATTTTATATTTAAAATTCCTTGAGACAGAAAATATTTGAAGCCTATCAAATCTCTTAAAGTTCTATAAAGATGTTCCTACTGATTATCATGTTATGTGTTTGTCCTTTGTTGCTGAACAAGACCATGCCATCAGAGAAATGATGACATGACTTGCTCTTGACTTTGTTTTGAGTGAATAAGGGCTGTGCAGGTCACCAGTTTCACTTCTGCTCCAGAGCCATCTGAATCCAGTGACCAGATATTCATCAAGATGACTGGAGATGACCCAGGATGAGGCAATTGGGGTTAAGTGATTTGCCCAAGGTCACACAGCTAGTGAGTGTCAAGTGTCTGAGGTGAGATTTGAACGCAGGTCCTCTTGACTCCTGCACTGGTGCTCCATCCACTGCACCACCTAGCTGCCCACTGATTATCATATATCCTTAGAATCAATATGGCAGAAGAGTGCTGACTTTGGGGCTGGAAGATCTGAAGATCAGTACTGTTATTTGCTATCTATGTTTGATTGAGTAAATTGCTCTCTGAATCTCATTTTCCTCATGAAAGGGAAGAATAGACTAACTAGACTCTCAAGTCCCCTTCTAGCTATAAATCTAGGGCATGTCACTCTCCTGGAAGATGACACTTGGAGAATTAATCATGATTTCAAAATGGCAAATACAGGAGATCTCTTTGTAATATGCTGGTGGACAGGAAATAAAATGAATACCTATTATAGGCTTATATTAGGATTATAACAGGATATTAGGCTTCCATGTCATTGCGAGAGAGAGGAGCAGTGATAGAGCATTTCATATTCTGTGATTAGATGGACCCATGGTTTGCTAGAGGCCATCGTTACCAGGATTTCACATTATCATGTTACATTCTTTATATTTGTGGGCATAATGATAGATTCTCCAACACAATGGTTTTGTAGATTAAAAAGGGACTGTGAGAGACTCAACCTCACCCTTTGGTGAGGGTGGGGCTAATATCATGGGTTCTGTGAAAGTAAAAGCACCGTCATAATCATTAGGGTCTAAAATGGATCAGAGTGTGGTTTCAGTGTTTGGGTTTTTTCAAAACCCTAAAGCTATGTCATGCAGGTTTTTCAGCATAGATGTTACAACGCAACTGAGGGACGCAGCCAAAAATGTGGGTGGAGAGGAGTGAAAAGGCGGTGTTCCTGTTTCTTATATGCTTTCCTCCTATCCTTAAGAAAAAAGCAGAAATCAATCACCACGGAAATTTCTGCTGGATGTGCAGGTGAATTAATCGTAAGAAAATAAAGTGACACCTTTACAAGTATGGTGCCTTATTTCAGAAGATCAAGAAGGTACATATTTTGATAACAAGATAATCTTAATATAGAATAGGCAGAAAAACTTGAAGATCAAGAAAACCATTATTTCCTAATAGGAGAAAATTCCAAAGGAATCATTTGCCTGCCTATGCCTTCCAAGAAAAGTATTTGTCATTTTCATCTAAATATTAAGTGGCATATTTTAATATTCTGGGTTCCAAAACTCAAAAAGAAAATAGAGCATAGTTATTCTATCCTACTTTTTTCTCCTTTTAAAAACAATATTATAAAAACAAACAATTCTGAAAGACTTTAGAACTCTGATCAACATAATAATCAGCCATTATTCCAGAGGACAAAGGAAAAAGTATCCTGTCCACCTCAAGACAAAGAGATGATGATCTAATATATTGAATAATTGTGGATGTGAGAAACGTGGGAATTTGTTATGCTTTCCTGTATTAATATGACATAAGGTTCTTTCTTCCCCTTCTGTAAAACACCTTGGATGTTACCTAGTCTAATGCTTACATTTTACCAATGAGCTTATGTCCTGAGAGGTTAAGTGATTTGCCCGAAGTCTTACTCCATACTACTGAGGAATAAAAGTCTATGCCTATGTGTCACAAATGAAAGTAGAAAAAATGCAGTCCATAATCCAGATGTTTTCTCAATGATGCCCACACAATCAAATGTTCAGAAACATTTGGATAAGAAACTGGATTTTCCAGTGTTCATCTAAATATTTGGCATCCTACTGATGAAGCCATAAGCATGAGTGGTTTTTAGGCAACAATGAGAAGCTGTGTAAAAGTACTTGGTTGTCATTTAGCTACTTTCATCTTATCACCCATCACTCTTTTTCATTGATTGACAAGCCCCATATGCTTGATGGATGAAGCTAATACAATTCTGATTATAACACTGGCTTTAGTTTTCAGCATTGCTCCAATTTAAGTCTTGCTATCTGTTATGATCATTTTTAATCTTGTGGGATTTTCTCTCCTCTTTTGATCTACCCTTAACATAATGTAGAATATTTGTCCTCCTTGGTTAAAAATTTTTTTAAAACGAAAAGGAGAGGGGAAGAAAATTCAAAACTTATGAAACTGATTGTTGAGAACTGAAAACAAATTAATTAATAAAAAAGAAAAAATTAAATAGATAAACTAAATTTATACTACAATTTTTTTTTAAATCACAAATCATAGTCTTTGATGTTTGCTTACTTTTTATTGCAATTGCTGTTTTCAAAGGAGTGGACCTGAAATTTTATCTGTTCTAGAAATAATGTGACTATAAAAATGGGACACATTTTAAATGTTCAGTTGTGGGATGTATTTTGTCATGGACACTCCAATTGGAACCACCTAAACAGGTATGAGCCAAGGGAAACAAGTTTGCTGTTACTATAAAAGCATCTGGAATTCCAGTACTACAATGGGTGAGAGGAGGAGGCTCCAGTTGGCTTATCTCTCCACCCAAGTCTGAACACTTTGTGCCATAGTTTGTCTCAGAGTGTGGGAGCAGAGTATTTGCATTAGTGAACCAGTTATGGAAAATCAAACAGCAGGCTCTCACCCACTGCTGCTTATGGAGAAGAAGTAGAGTTGAAAGTTTGTGAAGCCTGTGGCCCTCTCATCCTGAAGTCATTGCCCAGGGTACTACTCACAAAACTAGGGGACATCTTTCTTTACCTCTGAGATTCATGGGGTTAAATATTAAATTCTCACTGTGAATCTTCATAGCAGAATGATAGATTGATTCAGAATTGGAGGGGTTGTTAAAGACTGCCTCATCCAATCCTATCCTTTTTCAATGACACAGCTAAATGGTACAGTAGATAGATTACTGGACTTGGAAACAGGTTCAAATCTTGTCCCAAGTACTTATTAGTTGTGTGACAACCGAGTTACTTAACACCCCTCAGCCACAGTTTTCTCAGCTGTAAAATACAGATAACAACATTTACCTTACAGGATTGTTCTAAGGATCAATTTGCATAGTATAGGTAAGGTGTCTTGGAAATCTTAAGTCACTATGTAAGTATTATCTATTATTATTTTGCAAATTATAAAAAGAGGCCCAGAGAAATTGAGAGATTTGACCAAGGTCCTACCACTGGTTGCTCTCTACTAGATAGTAAGTGGATGGTAGCAACTAGTGGTGAAATGGATAGAATGCTGGGTCTGGAGTCAGGAGGGCTTGAGTTCAAATATGACCTTGGGCACTTACTGGCTTTATGTCCTTGGGCAAGTCACTTCATCTCTGTTTGTCTCAGTTTTCTCAACTGTAAAATGGGGATAATAATAGCCTTTACTTTCCAGGGTTGTTGTAAGGATCAAATGAGATATTTGTAAAGTGTTAGGTGTAGTGTACGGCACATAGTAGACACTATTTAAATGCTAGTTAATATTAGGTGAACCTAGGCCCTCTGCCTCCAAATTCAGTACTCTTCATCATGTCATGTGCATCCTTATGTGTTCCCATCACAGGGAATGGTATATAGCAGGAAAATGTAACTATTATTTCCTACCCAATGGAAGTGTCTTACTTACTAAGCTTATTTCAAGAGTATTTGTGGATTAAGTAATGTGATTTAAAAAAATGTGTCTCTGTCTCTGATTCCCTACCCCCATTAAAACAAAATCTGGCATTAGTTCTCTAGAAGAGCTAATTGATTGAGAATTGTGCTTTAATATGAATATATTTCAGTTAGTGTGTTAGCTTAGCCAGTGTTAACCTAACCTATCTACATTTTAGGTGAAACATTATTAAGTGGAATTTAGTTTAAGTAAGATATTTAGGCAGATGTAATGGAATGAAAGACTTTGTCCCCTTATTAAAGAGTTTTAAGCATCATTGAACAAGGAGGACTTTGTCCCCTTATGAAGGAATTTGGGACATCTTTTGAGGGGAGGAAGATCCTATGCCAACTTTTAAGGCTACCACAGAAGGTAAATTTGACTTAGTCCCCAGAGTAACTTAGAAGAGGCAGGGAGGTCAAAAGGGCCAATGTTTGAACAAAAAAAACTTAACTCCTTAGAGAAATCAGGCAAGAGAATGAACTAGCTAGGTCTGCTGGGGATCTTCTCTAGGCAGCTGTGAATGAGGGTCTGGAAGTACAGGAACACTGATCTTACATTCGCCAGTTACACTGGGAGGGGGAGGTATTAAATGTGCCACTTCTGTCACATTTTCCTTCTCCTACCAGTGTGATTGCTCCTTCTTATCTTACTGGCTCACTCTTCTCTCCTGACCTTCTTACTGTGGGTGTCCCTCCAACTCTTTACTCTGCCCAACATTATCTTCTTTCTCTACAATTCTCCCTTGTAATTATATCCAACTTCCCACTTTCCATTATCACTTCTATGCAAATGAATCCTAAATCTATATATCCAGCCCTAGGGTTTATTCCTATATTTGTAAGAGATTATTGGATGACCTGGATGTCTCTCTAACAGCTCACACTCAATTTCCAAAACTGAACTCTCTCTTAGGCATCTTTCCTTAACCTGTCTGTCCCTCCTCTAAATATCCCTATTTCTCCTGATAGTATTGTCATCCTCAGTCATCTCTGAGGCTTTCTTGTCTCTCACTTCCCATGCCTGGTCAACTGCCAGATCCTGTCAATTTTAATTCCACAATTGTTCTCCATTCTCATTGACACAAGTTTCTCAGGGAAGGATGACGCAAACAGTCCTTGAAGATCCAGGTCAGGCATCACCTCCTCTACACAGACTTCTCTGATTCCCCTACCCAAGATGGAAAGGGTTTCTTATCCTGGCACTCTGTCTCTAGCTCTCTTTTATACTTATCATATTCTAACATTTTATCATGTATACTACTTATTTGTGTTTATTAATTGTTAGATTCTTGAAAGGAAGAACCGATGGGGTTTTTTCCATCTTTTTATTCTAATTACCCTGCAAATAGTAGACACTTAATAAATACTATTTGGAATTGAACTGGATTAAGAATTAGATGACTGTGATATTGTGGGATCAACTCTTAGCTCTGCCATGTGCTCACTGAGTAACCTTGAAGTATTGGCAAACTTTTTTGAGTCTCAGTTTCCTCCTTTTGTAAAATTAAGGCAATAATGCTTGTACTACCTTACATACTAGGTAATTGTAATCAAATGAGTTAGCTACTTAATACATATTATTACCTAGGGATGGGGAAGCTGTGTCTTTGAGGCCACATGTGGCCTTCCGAGCCCTTGAGTGCAGTCTTTTGACTGAATCTAAGCTTTACAGAACATATCTTTATATTGAATGGATTTGTTCTGAGAAGTTTGGATTCTGTCAAAAGGGTCACACTTGAGGGCCTAGAGGGCCGGCCGCATGTGGCCTCGAGGCCGCAGGTTTCCCACCCCTGCTTGAAACATTCTCTACTTCCATGTAAGACACTGCATGAAGACCGGGTCTAGGATCTTTTGGTAATTTAGTCACTTCTTTCAGCTGTCTAATAGTTCTTTGCTCTAGAAAATGATTGCTGAATGAATATGTGAATGAACTTTCTCTAGGACCTGGTACTAACAACCATGTGATAAGCAGAATCCCTTTCCTCCAGACTCTTGCCCTTCTTTCTCTTCCTTCATAGTTTGGATCTCCTTGCTCTCACCTAATCTATGCACTCTCTTATCCAAAGCATTGAAGATGCATGATTTATATATTCTGTCAAATTTGACACCATTTTAAATTATAATGAATATTTCACACCATTCCCACATCCTCCAATGTATTCATTCAACAACCATTTATTTATTCAGTATTTACTATTTGCAGGCTTGAGGATTCCTGTGTTCTCTGTGATCCCTATGATTGTTTGCTAGCAGAGTTTCTGACAACAAAATTAAAGTCTTCATTAACAGAGACATTTCTCTCTCCGAAACATGACCCACCTAAGATGTCCTCATTTTTTCTGTCCTATGGACTCAATCTTCTATCATCCTTTTTGTCTAATATCTTTTCTGACAACTTTTTCTCATTTTCCAATTTGTTAATGCTCTCTTCTTTCTCAGATAATACTATATAATCTTATGTTTTAATTGTTACATTTCCCCATCAAATGAAAGGTCCTTGAAGACAGTGTTGGTCTTGTTTCGTTTTGCTTTTATCATCCCCAGGACTTAGCAAATTACCTTACACATAATAAATTCTTAGATTATCGTGATGGTTTGGAAAAACCCAGTTTAGAATTGATTGACAGTTTCTTTTCTTCTCCATTTAGCACCAAGAATAAACAAAGTTCTTTAAATCTAGTAACATCTGCTGGAGTGATAATTTATTTCTTTTTATTCTGCAGTTAATATGGAGCAAAATAGTTCCTCTCTATCTTTCAGTACTGATTCACATAGATAAAACAATGATTAATTTTTGATCATATCTCTTGCTGCTCTGGGCTAAAGAATTCCAATTTTATTATGTTTCATGATGTTTTATTTTCTATTCCCTTCACTTGTTATAATTTCTTATTTGCATTCTTTGAATTTTCATTAGCTCTCCAATTATGTAGTCAAAAATTAGGTGTTGTTGATAAACAATATTGTAGGATATAACTCTGTAATCAAATTTTTTTTTTCTTCTTGTTTTATCCTAAGATGCCAATATCATGATCACTACCTTTAAGCTTTGTGATACTATTTCATGGGCTAGTTGCCATGACCAAAGAATTTTTTAAGTAGTGGCCACCCTACTGTTGGCAAAACAAGATGGCCAGATCATTGGTGATAAACTAATACTTAGCCAGATTAGTCTTTAGAAATTAGAATCAGTCTGTTTCTGTGACCACACTTAAAACCTTTTCAATAACCTGCCAAAGCTTAGGCCTAATTGCCACAGGCTTCAAGAATCCAGGGTTGACTCCATACCATGATGAAGCACGAGGGTAGAATATTGTGGAGGGAGGTACAACAAGGTGAGTATGAGCAGGTTTCAGCTAAAAACAATGAGAAAGTTCAGAGAACAACAGGAATGAAGAGGTAGAGGGAAGGGAATGAGCATTTCTTAAGTGCCTACTCAGAGCCAAGCACTGTCAGTGCCAGGCACTGTTCTAAACACTTTACAAATATTATCTCATTTGAGTAAAAGGTATCATCAGAGAAATGTACGGTAGGAAAATAAAATGTCCTGGTCACATAGCAAGGGATATCAGATGGACAGCCAGGCCAAGCGCTCGATTGGTGTCCTGAGAAAATGAGGAAGGCTTCTAGCACTATTGAGTTGTGTAATTATATGAATGACCTGAAATAGACTGTACTGTTTAGTGACTAGTCGGTAGATTTGTTCAGAAGATCAGCAGAATACTGTAGTCAACCCCTCTTTAGATATAGTACCATGCTATATTTGATGGCACATTCTTTATGCCAATTGAAAGACCCTATGAATTATAATTTCCTGTTTCCACTGCAGAATGTAATCAGTATTATTTCCTACCTCTTTGTAGGTTTAATGGTTCAATGACATTGGCATATGGTCATTTGTTAGGAGGAAGCCACAAGCAATATTCAAAAAACATTACAATCAGGCATTATAACACTGTACCTGGGAAATGGTTGCCATGGTTATACTGATCAAGAAGAATTAGGTCCTCATTCATCTGTTTGCATTTGACTTGCTGTAAAACAAATCACTAAAACTTTCCATTCCATAGTTGTACTGTCTGCAAAAGAACACTTTTAAGAATTTGTCTCCTAACTCTCAGGCTGTAGTATTTTTTAGTTTTAAAATATCTGAGAATCAGCAAGATAGTTGTTATAAATATTTTAGCTTTCTCAGAATACATTGCTATATAAATATAAGAATTTATATAATTGTGTATTTTAGAATGCTGTTTTCCCCCTGAGTTTCTAGATTTGAATATAGCCATCTCTTTTCTGTGATCCAAGAGCTCCTTCAAAGTATGTCCCTACAGTCTTTTTTTCCATATCCTGAAGTGTGGAATCATAGAACGTTGGGGTTTAGGTGGATGAGTTCAATCTTCGTAATTTACCTCTAAGAAAGTAGAAGGCCATGAGCGTTCAGGTGACTTCACTGTCTCAAACAACCAGTTGCAGATCTGGACTAGATCCTAAGTCTCTTGACTGTCAGTCTGATGCCCTTTGTTTTTTTTCCCCTCTTGTGATATTTATTCTATTGGTAGCTTTTCAAGTTCCAAAGTCAAACCTCCATGACAGTGATC
This sequence comes from Notamacropus eugenii, assembly GCF_028372415.1. Classification (NCBI taxonomy): domain Eukaryota; kingdom Metazoa; phylum Chordata; class Mammalia; order Diprotodontia; family Macropodidae; genus Notamacropus; species Notamacropus eugenii. Next base: position 306,598,759 of record NC_092877.1, read on the forward strand.
TAAAATGACAGTACAAGAAGCCAGCAAGCCTAGCCTCCAAGTGTATTTCCTCTCTCTCATCCCTGAGTCACTTCTTAAATGGAGTCTTTCATGTGGTGAGATACCAATAATTAACTATGCAAGCTAATTATTATTCAGTAGATTTTATAATACTCTCTTCTTCTCTTATGGAACTAGAGAGGGTGGAGGCCATCAGAAGACCCAGGAAAGACTTCTTATTCAACCTGAGTAACTCTCATGAAGAGACTCACTTCTCACTCAGTGATCTGTTTTGAAGTGTGGGCACAGTTCTGGGAAACAAAGGTGCTGCACCCAATGCGTTTCTGAGCTGGGCAATCCCAGTGGCAATTCCCATATCATAGATTGGGGATCCAGTAGGGAGGGCCCAGTTCTAAAATATCTGCAATCCTTTTTTCCATACTGAGCTCCTCTGTTGCCTGGATCCTCCAAGAGAGAATAATAATGAGCATTGTTTAACCTGAACTTGTGGTTTGTTTGACTGCTGTGACATTCCACTCATAATCCTGGTTTACTCTCTGTCTAATGATCTGTCCTTTCCATGGACATGGGAAGACAAATGGAGAGAAGAAAGGATATTGCAGACAATTAGTGCTTTAATAAAAGAAAGATTAACTACAAAGAATGACTTGGAAGGCTAAGGGCTGGTAAACAGACCAATGGTACCTTTTTGCATTTTTCTAACCTCATAATAGGAGGGCAATTTTGGAAGGGAAAGTGACTATCACTCTAAGAATCCCATTAAGTAATAACAGCCAAATGGATACCTACACAAAGAATCAGCAACTTTCTGAAGCCAAAATGAGAAGGATGCAAGTCATTAGGAAGTCTTTTTACTTAGTGAATTGCTGCAGAATTTTTTGGTGTGTTTAGGAAAGAACAATGTGGATTTCCTAAAATCTGAAATCTATTCTGTCTAGTATAACTCCTAAATATAGATGAAAGGGAAAAATAAAAATTATAACCCTACTCTTGCTTCTTTATGTGACCCTTCCAAAGAATAATGTATGCTTTATTTTGTGGAATTTTGTGTAAATTGTGTCATACCACTGGTCTAGGTAATAGTTAATTAAGGCCAGGATTAACAGCTTCCTCAGGAAAATAAGAATGAATAAAAAGTGTATGCTCTTTGATTTGGAGGGTGATTCCGTTGAAATGGCAATATCCCAACCAACATAGAAGTGCCATTTTGGTATTTGTGAAAAACACCCATGTTCATTTATTGGAGTGTTAGGGTAGACACAGTTAGCTTGCTGGCCATTTATGATGTGTATGCAATTTGGCTTTGAGAATTGCCAGCATCATCTTACATTTGGCTATGATTACAACCTATTCCTGTTTCCACCAGGTATTTCAGAGAGTTCCCAGAGAACAGATTTGTAGAAAGTAATCATCTTGTAACCCACTAAACTGGACAAGCTGTGAAGTAACCACCAGCAAATTATGCAAAAATGAAGAAAAGTATCTTTCCATATAGCAATTTATAGAGCTAGGGATGTATATGTAGAGCTAGATTAAGTACAATGCCAAGTAATGTTTTATTTTTTAATGAAAAAAATAGTTTTTATTCTCCTTCCTATATCACCCCCAACATTTTTTAAAAAAGAAAAACGAGAATAAAACTCTTGTAACACATATGGATGGTCAAGAAAAATATTGAGCGTGTCCAAACAACATATGTCTCCTTTTGAATTCTGAATTCACCACCTCTCTGTCAAAAGGTGAGTGGCATTTTTTAGCACTGATAATCATGATTGGCCACTGTCTTAATCAGAGTTCTCAAGACTTTCAAAGTTTTTTTGTTGCTGTTATAATATTGTTCTTATCATATAGATTACCGTCCACGTTCTGCTCACTTCACAATGCACCAGTCCATACAAGTCCTCCTATGTTTCACCAAAATCATTCTTCTCAACATTTCTTTTCACAACAGCATTCTTTTATATTGATATGTCACAATTTATTTAGCCATTCCCCAATTGACAGACACCCCTCTAGCTTCCAGATCCATGTTAATACTAAAAGAGCTACTCTAAGTATTTTTTCTACATATGAATCATTTTCTTTTTTCTTCCATCTCTTTGGAGCATAGTCTTAGTAGCATTATCTCTGGATTAAAGAATATACATAGTTTAGTAATCTTTAGGGGCATAGTTCCAAATTGTTTCCCAAAATGACTTTATGAGTTCCCAGAAGCACCTGCTGCATTAATATGCTTATTTTCCCATCTCTTCTCCAACATTTGTCATCTTGTCAATTCTAACAGTGGGATATAATGGAAGAAACACTGGGTTTGGAGTTGGGAGAGACTGAGTTCAAATGAAACTTTTGAACTTTATTAGCTATGAGAGTTCTAGATTCCTTATATGTCTAAAAGGTATGAAGGCATAATAAATACTTCCTTTTCAAGGGTTGTTGCAAGGGTCAAATTAGATAATTTGAATAAAATGATCATTAGATCATAATTTTAGAGCTGGAAGGAAGCTTTGAGGTCAGCTAGTCCAAGCTCCTTATTTAATAGATGGGGAAACTGAGGCTGTTGTTGAGTTAATGGCCTAGACACTTGTTAAGTGACTGGTCCAAAGTCACAGGGATCATAAACAGCCAAGCTAGGATTCAGACTCAGGTTGTCTGACCCCACATCTAGTTTGCTTTTCACTGCATCACATGTTTTCCTAAACCTACGATGACAGAAACTCCAGTTTCATCTATCTCATCACTAAAATATTGTTGACTGATATATCATTACCATCTACCATCCTTTTCAGTTTAGAATTTGGAGAGGTGGGGCTTTCCAGCTATGCATTCAGTGATCTTTCTGTTTAATCTGCTGTACTACAGATTAAGAGTTTTATTTTGGTTTCCAGGTTTGCCTTTCCATCTGGGTTAGGCTGGACAACAACAAGTGGGCTATTGGCTCTTTGCCACATTGTTCCTTTTCCCATTTTTTTTTTTTTTGCATTAGGGTTTTTTGTTTTGTTTTGAATTTTGTGTGATCTTATTTGTGCAAGGAAGTTCTAATGCCTTCTGCCATGGACACTTGCTTGAGATATTGAGAGTTAAACAGCTTGCCCAGGGTCACAAAACCACAAAACCATGTATCAGGAGCCCAGGTTTTTCTGATATCTAATCCAGACCATGATTCACAATTACTTTCTAGGGTGAGTTACAACCACAAAATAATGCATTCCTGATAGCATAATAACTCTTTATAAGCATTTTTTCTCATCACTAAATTAATTTGAGGATTTCTTATTTTGATTAAAAAAATAAGGTATTTCCATGCTTGGTTAATTGAAGTTTTTTTCTTAACAATATCAAAACATTAGTGTAATAGTGAATAAAATAAGTGATTCAAATTCTCCTCTCTCCTAGGAGGTCTGGCTATTAAAAGGCAGGAATCCTATTTAATAATGTAGATTTAGTATAAAATATTTGGCTTGGCTCCCAGAATAGGAAGTTCTCCCTTAAGAAACCACCTGTGATAGATGTTTTCACTTCACTGTTGGGAAGGAATATTTTGCTGCCATTACAGAATACGAAGTACCAAAGAAACTAACATGTAATATTGGAAAAGGAAATTCCTCTTCCCTGCAAATGTAAATAACATATAATAATCCTTCTGTTAGTGAAAAGGCTCTGTCCCAGTGAAACAGTTTATTGCCAGAAATGTCATTAACAGAGGTAGGAATTATATAAGAAGTAGAGAAATGAGTTACAAGGCAGAAAAAAGATTTGATGGTACAAAAAAAATCATTAAATAATAATTAATAATAACTAAACAATAACTAATAGCCAAAAAAGTAATGCATTGATTAAACATACGTATGTTCATTAATTAAGAAGTATAAATGACTAATAGATTTTTAAAAATTGATAGAGGGAGAATGCTAGAGATCAGGAGAGTTCTGGACATATCAATGCCTGTTGGGAGAAGAATGGTTTGAAGAGGTGAGAATAGGGATGCTAAAGGCAAATGGATATAAGGGGTACGGTTGCAGATCAGGAGGATTCTGGGCCCTTAAATCAGGAACAAGTTAAGACCAGATACTATTGATGAGGAAAGGGACATGTAATGAAGACAAATTTTGCCAACTTTGCAGTTTCTTCATGAGATTCACCATGTCTACCTTCAGGTTTGTTTAAACAAACAGGAGATAATTCACTACTGTATGTGAATTTAGGTTTAGGGGAATACTACTTTTGAGCTTTGTGACATCAGCCATTACTACTTCATGTGACTTATAAAGATTTTTGATTCTATTTTCATTTTTTAACATGGCTTATTGAAGTTATAACTTACCTTCCTTCCCCCTCTCCCAGGGGATCATTCTTTGAAACACCACTGTAATTGACTGGTGCACTGGCATTGTTGCAGATCAATAGTTCTTTTGGTAAATCTGTGGCATGACTTCCATTAGAAAGCTTCAGACCATCATTCGGGATTAATCAATGGAATAATGCCTAAAATAGACATTTTTAAAAGTCAGATTTCTAAAAGACAAAAGGCCAGTGCTAAGATTAGGAACCTGCTGTAAAGGAAGCATTTTCTGTGTTTATAGATGTCATAGACAGCCTGTTTCCAGAAAGGAATCTTAAGAGCAAATTGAATTTCTTTTTCATTAGTAGAGTATATGAAGGACTTGGAAGTCCTTCAGAAGAAGTAGTTGTGAAATTAATACAATCTAAGGATGAAACTTTCTGAGACTGTTGACATTGGCTTTTTAAATAACAGTATCATAGGAGATTAAAAGAGCAATATCATAGAAAGCTGAATTCTTTATAGTTTGTATATAATGTATTGTAAGCTCTTAACACATTATAAAAGGGAACATTTTTAGAGCAGACTGAAAGGTGTGGTAGAAATAATACTGAAATTCATTCTGAGCTTGATTCGATTATATTTGGGAACTTGAAAAAACCACTAACTATTTCTGCCACTGTTTCCCCTGAGGGGAAAAACTTTTCTATTAAATAGACAATGCCTATGTCTTAGCAGTTATCTGTAATATATAAGTTGCATGACCAAATGTTCATTGAAATAGCCCAGTATTTCTATAGATTGTCCATACCTATAATTTGAAATTCATTTCTGGGTGAAGTGGAAAGGATTAATTCCTTCTTCCTCCTATGTCCTCACCACCGACCTCATCTCTTATTTATACACTTAATGAATGAATGAATATTGAATAAAAATGTCTTGGCAGTTATCTGAGGTAGAAATCTAAAGGAAATAAAATAATTTCCATGGGAAAATAATAACAAAGTCTTTAAATTAATGTTCTATGAAACCTGATTATTAAATTAAAAAAGCGGAATTTTAGGAAACAGCACATTTGCAGAGTAAAAACAAAAATTAATATCATATACAGGAAGGATTCACCTTTATTTATTTAAGTCCTCAGTCTCCTAATTCCCCTCAAATTTGGGTGAATGGCTTTTTTCGTTATTTGTCCTCATAACTCCCAGTCAAGTTTTCTGGGGTTTTTTCCCACAGAATACTCTCACAGCCTACTTCCTTCCGTTTCTGTCCTCCTTGCCTACCTCTTTCTGGGTTACAGATGGTAGCATTCTGCTGAAGTATCTTTTTAGCTCTTTCTGGCCACTTTCTAATTGAGGCTTGTCTTTCTCCCACCACCCAGTGCCAAAGAATGTTTTCCTTTGGTTTCTTTTTCTTTTTACTCTCTAGAGAGAGGGCTAACATTAACCCCTCTTCTACTTTGAGATTTTAGTAAATGAGCAATACATATTCTTGCCAATTACTTAAAATTCCTGTATACATAAATAAGATACAACAGTAACAGAAAGATTGCTGTCTAGAATCAGAGAATATTTGACATGGTAAAGATTTTAAAGATTACCTGAGCTGACCCTCTCATTTTACAGATCCAATTAAATTCAGCAAACAGTTATTATTAAACATAAAACATAAGGGCAGGACTAGGAACATAAAGAGATGATTGAATAAAGACATTGTTCGGACACAACCTAAGATACAATAGAGGGTAAGGAATAGATCCCACTGATTCTGAGGTATTTGAATTCCCTCATATACCTATAGTGTCTAGGGCAACTTGGAATTTCTTGGGAGAGAAGACAACTTGAAGAATTATGAGCTTGTCATGGGCTCATAAAGGATGGAGCAGATGATGTTAAAGGCAATGTCAATTACCTTATCTATTTGACTGAGATCAGGCATCTTTGATCAAGGTTACAGTACAAGATAAGAACTAGAGCCTAAAACTTCTGACTTGTCAAAGGATATGAACAACCAAGTCTCAAAGGAAGAAATTGCAATGTATTGACAACCATAGGAAAAAAATTCCAAATCACTAATAATTAGAGAAATGCAAATAAAAGTTAAATACCAAAAATTTTACCTTATATCTAGTAAGCTGGCAAAGGTGACATAGATGGGAATGAGTGATGCTGGAGAAGTTACAGAAAAATGGTATTTTGCTACTGATACATTGTGGCATTCCTGTAAATGATTGGTGAAGCTGTGAATTTTCCCAACCATTATGGAAAGAAATTTGGAATTATGGTAAGAAAATAACTAAAATGCCCATATCCTTTAATCCTAGAGATTCACTGGTAGGTGTATATCCCAAGGAGGTCATTGACAAAGAGAAAGATCCCACATACAGCAAGATATTTTATTGAAGAACTTTTTGCAGAAACAAAATAGATGCTTATCAATTGAGTTAAGCCTGACCATATTGTGCTACATGAATGTTACTGTGCTGTTAGATAACTTAACTACAATGGTTATAGAGCAGGATGAGAAGTTATATGAAGTGATGCAAAATGAAATTAGTAAAAGCAGGAAAACAATATATTCAAGGACTATAATGATGTAAATGGATAGAATAATAATGTCAAAAAATGAAAGCTTAATGCTGCAAAATTATATTGGCCAAGTTTGCCCCCAAAGAAGAATTATGAGAAGAGGTCTACCCATCTCTTCTTTAGAGGACGGTGTCTGTGAAATATTGCATATAGTATCAGCATTTTTTGATATGTTGGTTAGTTTTGCTGAACATTTTATTCTACCTCTTTTTAAATTCTGTATTCAGTGAAATGATTCTCTGGGAAGGGTAGGAAGGGAAAGTTACAGTAAGAAATATTTTTTGTAAAAGCAAAAATATCAATAAAATTATTTTCTAATAAGCCTTGCTCTTGCCATCCAAGTATGATGATTCCTATTTCGTGTTAATATGAAATGAAAATTTTGGATCATTTATTAAAACATGTATCATTTACGCTCCAAATATTTCTCACTGTAGGGGTAGATGGGGAGGAAAAAAGAGAAAAAAATGATTTGTTTTTTATATATTTACAAGGAATAGTAAGTTGTACACAATAGATTTACAGTTTTATGTGCAATCATCTTTCTTATTATGCTACATCATGGAAGGACTTGTTTTATTCCATAAATTAAAAACAAAATTCATCATTATTATAAAATAAACCATTTAAAGAAAGCAAAGAAAATAAAAAGGCTTGCTTTTAATTAATGAGTTATTGTCTGAGTAAAGCCCTAGACCCATCAATTGCTGAGTGAAATTGCAATCTTTGACCAAAAAATGTCATTTTGGAAAAACTAGGTTTCAAGAATTTTGGAAGAGTTTGTATACTTTCTATGAACTGGGTCAGACAAAACAAAAAATGAGAGTTGCAAGTCCTGAAATCACAATATTTCTCCTAGAAAGTCAAAGTAGGATACGATACTTGATTAATAACAGAGCAGTTCAACGGTACATATATTATTTTATGGCTTCAGCAGCAAGGGGCAGCCACCTTGAGACAATCAAAGCATGTAACAAAATGTTTAGGCTCATCACATATCTCATTGTTTTCCATAAATATAATTGAAACTGAACTGAAAAATATCATTTTGAATCCACCTTCACTAAAGATTATGACAAACTTGCTTTATGTAAACAGCATTTTACTCTTGACTTGAAAAGAGTTTAATACTGGTGATTAATTTGAAAGCCTGAGGATTCCAGTAGGAAGTCTAAACCTTCTAAATGACTCTGCTTCTGTCCATCACAGATTAGTATGCTCATAAAGACCCAGCCACATCAGTTTACATGGTTCATTAAAATAGCTTCAAAGAATCTACAGTGAGATACTGAAATGTAAGAATACAGTGCTAGTTCTGAGGAGCTGAAAGTGGTTCATGACGAAATGTTTGTTGCTCGCACAGAAGTGAATATCATTATTTCGCTTTTCCTGAAGGGCTGAACTGAGCCATGGACATAGGGATATTTGTTTCCAAATGTCACATGTTGAGTCACTGACTAACTTTTGGATAAAATAAGAAGTTCTAACATAGCATTCTATCTGCCATTCTATATTCATCATAGTTCAGATATTTTTTAAAAATTTCCAATAAAATTATATTCTTATTGCAGTCTAAAACAATCATAGGTTCAAAGCAACAGAATGTGAGACTTAGAAGAGAACTTAGAGATGATTAAGTCCAGATCCATTATTTTAACAACTGAGGAAACTGAGGCTCAGAGAAATAAAAGTTTTTAAGAATAATCTCGTTCTTTTGAGGAGGATAATGTGAATTGTATATTTCTAGAAGTATTTACTTTCTAAAATAAAAGGAAAGGAAAACCATATACCAGGTCATATAAAACACATACATATCATAGGAATATCTATATATAAAATGTAGGAACATGAAGATTCATCATATTTTTCCAAAACACCAAAATAATTTTATAACATTTTCCTTCCATAGCAGGAATTAACCTCTTTGGAATGCTAAAGAAGCTTATAGACCAGAATAATATTTTGAAATGCATAAACTAAAAGGTATAACATTATAAAGGAAACAAAATATATTTAAATATAGTTATAGAACTATTTTTAAAAAGCAAGTTTTATGAACTTCTGTTCCATAAAATAGACTGAATGTGAATCAGAATCACAAGGTGATGTTGGCTGGATGATTTTTGCAGAAATTCCTTTTTTGCACATTTATGAGTCTTCCTAATGAGGAATCCAGTGATCCCTTTCAGCAATTACTTTCCATATGTAAACAGAAGCAAGTGACTAGAGCTCTGCTGATTTTTATAGGCTACTTCATGGGGAAGGCATCAGTCAAATAGAATCATTTTTTAGCTATATGATTTCCCATGATTCTCCCACCTCTGTCCATATTTGCACATTTGTGCTTTCTGAGTTTTGGTACTATGTTTCCATTTACCTTCTTGTTTATTATATGCCTGAGTCTGAACTAGCTGACCACTACAACTTCAGAATCAATGACACAAATAAATTCAAAAATTCAACAAACATTTATTATATTTAAGATACTGTGTTAGGACCTGAGGACATGAAGACAAAATATCCCCTGCTCTCATACTGCTTACAATCCACAGGGAGGCATAGATCTATACACAGATAAATCATCACAAATCACTTTGAATGCGGAATGAACACTAATGATTTAGGAAGTCATTCCAGAAGTAGTGACTCCTCACCTGAGCCTTGAAGGGAAATCAATATTCTGAAAAGTGAGCAGTGCATCCCAGGCACTGGCAAATGCTAAAAGGCAGAGCTGAGGGATACATTCTCAGGATTTTGGATTTAGTCTAGTTTAGCTAGGCCATGTCTATAAGGAGTATTAATGTGAATTAAAGCTGTGAGAGACAGTTTGGAGTCAAGTTGTGCAAAGTATTAAATATGAGGATTAGGGTAGCAGAAACCAGGGAGAGACAACAGAGAGTCATTGATGGTTTTATATGCATGAAAAAAGACAGCTGTGTGGAAGATGGATTAGAGAGGGGAGGGCCAGAAGCAGAGATACCAATAAGAAGGCTATTCAAGTAGCCCAGGAAGGAGGAAATGAGAACCTGAATTAGCTAGCTGTCATCTGAGTGGAGTGAAGGAACTGATTTCCAGAGATATGGAGTTAGAACAGAGAGGATTGAACAGCTGAGTTGATAAGTGGGGTGAAGAAAATAAGAAGCACATATGACTTTGTGGCATGAATCTAGGTAGGAGAATAGGGGCATAGCAATGTTCACATTACATAGACCATGAAGAGTGTTAGGAGGTGTAATGTTAATAAGATTTATGTTAATGAAAGATCTCAACTGGAGCTCATTAAGGGAAGCTTGATTAGGGGAGGCTTGTTTTTTAGGAACACTCACACCTTTCGTTAATTAATGAGCCACTGAGTCACAGGGATATATATATATATATGTATATATATATACTCTGAGGTGAGGTTTTGCTGGGAGGGGGGGTTTGGAAGAAGGTTCCTCTGCCAGGTGAGACTCTGGGTAGCTGTGAGCTGCCACCACCACACCCCACTCTCCCCCATCCCCCATATAATGGTCAGACAGTTGTATCTGTCTGTTGATCTACGATGTATGTATTGCTTATTGTCAGACAGTTAGAAGTCCCGTCTGTTGGTCTTTATTTCTCTGCTTGTATTTTCTCTTTTGATGAATGTAATTAAAGAAGATTGTTGACTCCTCAAAAGTTGCTTTCCTTTAAAAAAAAGTAGATCTAAAAGCTTGTACGAAGGCCCTCCTATGTATGCCAGAGTGCTTGCTGCTACAGGAGGGAATGTAGCAAGTACTATTTTGAATGTGTTGAGTTTGAAGCGCAGATGGTACTGTCATGAGGAGAAGTCAGTTGATACTTTGGTCCTCTGATCCTGATTTCCATTTTCTTTCCAAGTCATATAAACATTGATATACACATATCAAGATTGATATACATATCAAGATTGATATAAATCTCAGGCTTAAAAATAGCATGAATATCTTTATGTATTCCATAATTAGTTCAGCGATGGAGCCTGAAGAGGTCACATGTGACCTGTGCAGAGACTATTTTCTAGTCCAAAAAGGTGTATCTACCTCAGAGACAGAATCCATTTTGATTTTTCCCTGCCTATTTGTGAAATGGAGAAAGGGATCTCTAACAATGCTTTTCATTAATCTGCATACTAATTAAGCTATTGAAGATGATATTAGAATCTCCATTGAGGATGCTTATTTGAACATAGTTTTTTTAAAAGGCAGTTAAGTTCATTTTGCACCCAACATATTATTCTCTAAAAGTACCACTTTTTTCATGTGAATCCTGTGCTCAAACAGCTTCAAAGACCTTTCATTTTCTGCAGGATCAAGTCCTAACTTTTTAGACCCTTTGCAATCCGGCTGTAAACTACAGTCTTCTATACAGCCTTATCCCTAATACTTGTCCAGTGGGGAAATGGAGATTGGACCGTGTGATTTTATTCATTTAAGGCAGCGGTTCTCAAATTTTTTGATCTCAAGACTCCTTTATACTCAAGTATCACTGAGGACCCCTTAAAAAGTTTTTATTACTGTAGCTTATATTTGTCAGTATTTACCCCTTTAGAAATTAAAATGCCGTACTATTATTATGAAAATAATTTTGACCTCATGGACCTCCCCCCCTAAGATCTGAGGAGGGAGGATTCCTCAGACCACACTTTAGGAACTACTGGCAGAAGGAAACCCCCAATGAGAAACTCCCTCTACCTATGTGAGTTGGCCTCCTTGCTGTAATTTGTAGTCTTAAAAGAGTGGCCTTGCACTAAAAAGCTAGGTGACTTGCCCAGGATCACACAAGTAGTATGTGTCAGAGGTAAGACTTGAAACCACATTTTCCAGGCTTCCAGACCAGATCTTTATGTGATAAAACAAGCTTCCTTTCAATATTCTACACTAACCACTCTTTTTTTTTTTCTAGTCATGTTGGTATGTTCATTGCTTCATAAACACACTGCTTATCCTTACGTACTCTCCAAGCCCTACTCCATACTTAACATTCCCTCCTTTATATTTTTCTCTTTATTTAGTCTCTTCCCTTTTTCAAGGCTTCATTCAAATCCTCCCCTCCTCTGAACTATAATATTTATTACCTCCGCCACCCATTTGATCCATGATACTATGCTGCCTTCTGTTGTTTATCAAGTTCTTATATGGTGAATATTTTGTTTAGCTTGAAAACTTCTGCAAAGTTTAAACAGATCATGCCTTAGAATAATCAACTTCCTTTTGACTATCTTAGCACTTAGCATAAGGATGCAGAGAATATGGAATGAGTGAATGAATTGATTTGGAAGGTTTAGTTAATCCATGGAAATTTAGAGAGATGACAAGTAGGCAAAAAATTTCTCCTCAGTCATATATCACTTAAGAGCAACTTTATGCTTGGGATTCAACTGACTTTATCTACTGTAAGGGCATAGTCAACTTTTTGATCCTATCTTCTGATTAGTGCATCATCATTGCATTCTTATGTTCAGGTGATCAGAATCGGATGTTAAGTCTAGAGAGACTACCTACCATAAATTTCTCTTTTCTTCCCCCACCTTCCTTCCTTCCTTTCTTCCTTTCTTCCTTCCTTCCTTCCTTCCAACCTCCCTCCCTTCCTTCTTTCCTTCCTCCCTTCCTTCCTTCCTTCCTTCCTTCCTTCCTTCCTTCCTTCCTTCCTTCCTTCCTTCCTTCCTTCTTTCCTTCCTTCCTTTCTTCCTTCCTTCTTTCCTTCCTGCCCATTAGTCACAAGCAATTTACATCCTTCACAGTTTCTAAGAACTTCATAGACTGACATAATAATATGGTACCTGCTCCAAAATGCTTCACTGGTAGCATCTAATTAACCCTTATAGTATTCTTTGATCATAGTTCACACTTCCTTATAGTTCATAGGTGGGGAAACAGCAATGGAGACACAAGAAATAACAAATGATGTACCTAGAACTTAGAACTATCCTGACAGCTTTCGGTGCCTGTGGGGCAGGCAACATGTGTAGGCATTCCCACCCTCTCTTCACCTTGAGGCTGTAGAATAGTTCTACCAAGACCACACAGTAAGTTGGAAGAGACTAAGTCAGTACCAGATTTCCTCTTTTATTTAATCTGAATATTAACACATGCAGAATATTGCTTTAAGGCCCATCTCCAAGTGGGCTTGCACTGTGCAGTTTCTCCTGATATCCTAGTCATTCTGAAGTTGCACATCATTCACAGTCTATGATTCTTACTTCACTTTTTCCTGGGATTAAAGGGCTTGGGGGAAGCATATCATAGGGTTATGGTCATTCAGTTCCTTGTATTTTTCCTTTCTGCTCATTTTGGCTACTATCTTCTTTTTCCTGAATCCTTTAATCTACTGTGGTCAGCTAGGTGGGGCAGTGGATAGAGTGCCTAGCCTGGTGTCAGGAAGACCTGAGTTCTAATCTGGTCTCAGACACTTACTAGCTGTGTCTCCCTGGGCAAGTCACTTAATCTTGTTTATCTCAGTTTCCTCACCTGTAAAATGAGTTGGAGAAGGAAATGACAAACAACTCCAGTATCTTTGTCAAAAAAACCCCCAAACCAGATCATGAAGAGTTAGACATGAGTGAAAATGACTGGACAAAGCAAAATTACTTATTGTTTCATCCCCTGTTCATCCCCTGCATGCCCCAACCAGCCGCATGTGTTGCTGGTGCTTGTAGTACCAATATACTATGACATAACATAAGGGACTTCAAGCTAGAAAGGAACATAAGTCCCTGGTTCTCTGTTTTTTTTATCCTGTCCATCTATTGCTTTCACGTGACTTACTATATCATATGTTTTTGTTCCATATCTTAGTCTCCCTCATTTCATAGCAGTTCTTCAATTTTCAGAATTAGTGTAGCATATATGAATTTATACCCTTGCATTTGGGAGAAATGAAAAGCTCAACAATGCTCTGGGCAGAGGAAAATGTTTTACCAGAAACAGCTTGGCATGTTTATGAGCAATTCCCATTGGCACTTACTTAATAGGAAAAATGGTTTTGCACATGGCAAAGTGTTTTTATATGTACATTCAGTGGGGCATGTGCTAGGAAATGTGCCTTCTTGAGTGGTTTGAGTATGTAGCACACCATATTTACACATGTATTTCCCCTTCTCATACCTTTCTCTCCTCTCTTCTCTCCCCTCTCCTCTGTTTTTCCCTCCTCTCCCCTCATCTGGAATTTTGACAAGAAAAATTCCCTCAGCCCTCTTTGCCTTTTGATGAGCAGGGTGGGGAAGGTGGGGAACTGCCAGGGATGCAAAAGCAACTGTTCCTACTTATAGATACTTCTCTAAGTCAGGGCAGAAAAGAAGACTAAACTTACGTTTGGGCACTTGCCATTCGTTAGGATAGAGAAAACTGAAAACAAGCCAGCACTCAGTCTTGTACTCTCCCCTAATCACACCTTATTTGCTCTAAAAATTTGCTTTTCTTTTTTTCTCTCACAACTGAGGCTGTAGGATGTTCTCCTAATAAAACCATTCTTAACTATTTTTATGTCAAGGACCCATTTTGCAATCTGAATACCTCATAATAAAGCATAAAGATGCATAAAATAAAACATAGTATTGCAAAGGAAACCAATTATACTGAAACACAGTTATAAAACATATCAAAATTCACAGTCGCCAGGCTAAGAACCACTACTAATGTATCTTCAATCCCATGGAGAAATGTGAATAATTATAGTAAGTTACTAGGTCATTTACCTTGAATCTAAGTCCCTAATTTTAAAATGAAATCCGAAATGTAGCACAATCCATCATTTTCAATCATTCTGTTTCCTATTCTTTTCTCTTATAAACACACATATATAACTATCCTTAAGAAAGGCAGCATCTAGGATTTGCTTATAAAGATAACAGATTCTGATTCATTCATAAAAAAATAAGTTTTAAAAGTCTTATCTAAAAATGGAAATCTCAGTAGGAGCAATCAATAAACATTTATGAAGCACCTACCAAGGACCAGGCACTATGCTAAGGGCTGGGGATACGGAAAGAGGCATAAGATAGCCCCTGACTTCAAGGAGTTCACAATCTAATGGGGGAGATAAAATGCAAACAAATATATACAAAGGAAACTATATACAGGAGAAATAGAAGGAATTAACAGAAGGAGAGCATAATTTACCAACTCAACTCCTTCTGTTATAGCATGAAAATACTTACTTTAAACACTTCAAGATTTAAGATTTCATCGCTGTGGATACTTTCACCACGGATAATGGTCACGTAGTCTCTCTGGCTTAGGGCACATTATTTCTGAGTTGGTTTTGCCAAAAAAGTAATCACTTGGTGACTAGCCTTATCATTTTCATGCACAGGAAAAAAAGAAGTTTAATGGAAGGTTAAAGAATGAATGGTTAACACCCTACTGAATTTTTGTAGCTCTATCGAAAACCAGAATCTTTTTTGCACTTTCACAGTAATTGGTTTCAAAGGTCATCTGCACTGTGGTTTCATCTTTTTTCTCCCAATGATTTTTCATTAGAACTGATATCCCTGAGATGTTATGAGAAACAGACAAACATATATTCATTGTGTTTTATGACATTATTGATTGCTTTTTTTTCTTTCATTGGGAGTCCCTTTGGGATATTTATTACAGATTGTACTCCATGCCAAGTGGTATGTCTGGGCAGACAGCCAGGGATTTAAAGTCTACAAATATGTTTATTAGAGAGAGAAAATGTCCCCTAGGATTGCTCCAGGTGTGCCGTACCAATAGAAAAATCCTCTCCAGAGTATGTTGAAATACACTAGACCTTCTTTGCTGCTTCATTTAGAGCTGTAACCAGCAAAGCCAGCCCTTAATGGTATTGAAATTAAAGCGATACTTTTGGGAGCTCAGTTCAAGGGGATTCTCAAGGGAATAGGAAAGAAAAAACCCACTCTGCTGGGTACATTCTCTGAACTGCCCTCCCCACACCCACCCCTCCCTCCCTGTGGTAGTAATTCAATCAAGTTAATCAGGGTTGTTAACAATGATGATTCTTCCTATCTTGAGAAAAATATGAAGTCAAGTGCCATTACTCATGATCATTTGCCCAATAAAGATTTATAGCAGGGAATGTATTAATACAATAGACACTAACTAAAAGTTTATTGGATTGTATATCACAGACCTGAATTGTCATTGCTCTTGCAGTGATTCAACTGCCATTGCTTTGCAGATAGCTTTAAAAAACTACATTCCTTAGAAATATTTTTAAGCAGCAGCTTCATACAGAATTGAATTTTAGAACTAGAAAAAATTGAAAGAGATGCTCTAATGCCTTTATTTTCTTTACGAGAAGACTCAAGAATTCATTCTCTGTAAGCAGTGAAACAATTTTACATTGTGTTCCCTCCCCCTGCCCTGGCCTTCTTTTTATTAAAAAAAAATTAATGATATACTGCCTCTCATGAAGATTGTGAAGCTGGTCACCCATTTTGAGGGCAAGTAGTCTGAGTCTTATGAGTGTAATCCCTGACTATGGAACGCAGTGAATGACTCTTTAAGGGATTGAACTGATCTTGGCCTTGTTACTCCCATGAGAAAATTAGAAAAGCAGTATCCGTTTTTCTAAATGTGATGCTCTTACAGCTACAAAGTTAGTAGGGAGTAGATATTGTCTTTAAACTTTTAGGTGGACAAATATAACCATCTCATAGATAAAGTAACTAAGGTACTACATTGGACTCTAAATTGAAGTTTTAAACAGTCTGTGCAAGCAAGGGTTAATGATAACAATTGAGGGTGGCTGTTGAAACTATTCATTGCTCTAAGATAACCCCTTGATTTTTCTCGTAGGCTTCCCTTCTTGTTCCTCTTAGCTTTTTATTCTCAGATGCCAAGAAAAATAGAAGAATTCGGGGGCAGGTGATGATAGCAGGTAGAAACTGTACCAGAATATCACAATGGGAGAGCCGAGCCAAAGTTTCTAGAAATAGAAGAGAATAAAGAACTGAAGACTGGTTTTCCCAGCAGCCCACTCCATTCACTACAGAACCAGATCTGTTGCCAATTCAGAATAAAAGGAAAATGAAGAGTGTGTGGGGTATTTGGAGATGTGTGGGGTAATATGATGAATCTGAGGTGACCAATGCAGGAAACAGAAATAGGCATACACTGAGAATGTGAATGGCCTCTTGACCCAAACTGTTTCACCATCTGGTCATCATCATTTTGTGATAGTTTTTGCTATCCAGATAGAATAGTTAACTTCTCTTTCCCATAGCTTGGTTCAGAAGTCTATGCCTCAGGAAAAAAAAAATGGGGAAGTATATTTTAGAGACTGAGAGACTAGAACAGGATAGATAGATGGAGAAGAGGTATAAGGATGATTGTGGTGAAGATAATACTATAAGATAGACGAGGTATATATAATCACTTTACCATGTGGCCGACTGGCCTGATGCATCATTTCTAATAAATACTGCAGATAAATTCTAGTTTTGTTATTCTTACACAAGTTAATCTTAAGCAAATTCAGTACCAGTCAATTTTGGGAAATTGTTGAACTTGTCTTTTAGGCTAGACTTGGACCAGGTGGGAAGGTGTTATTTTTCCTATTAAAGAGAATTAGAACTATTCTTGAGATTACTTAAATAAGGACTGAATGTTTAGGGTGGAGCTATAAGAGAGAACTCATAAAAAGTACTGTGTAGAAAGATTAGATAGCTGTTAATGATTCCAAACTGAATGAAAGACTGCAGCTAGGCACCTTAGTCTTGAATGTTCATCTTAAGTCAAGTAGGAATTTAATAAAAGCTGAACTTTGTTCTCCATTTACCATAGCCTTTTCTTTGGGAAGGTATCTAAGTTACCTTTTGCTGCTACATGAGGTACCAAATTACTGTTTGCCACCATTTTCACTGTAGTGATGTTACTGTAGTAAATTTTAGTTAGTACATTCTTTTGACAAAACTTGTCATTTGAGATTTTGTCTCACTTGCCTCCCCATGCCAATTTGGTCATCCCATACAGACTTTAATCATAATAGTTGTCAAGTATTAAAATTGTGAGTAAGAAGTTCAAGCTTGTTCCTATGTTATGCCTTTAGGGAGAGAGGGAGAGTGAGAGAGAGAGAGAGAAGAGAGAGAGAGAGAGAGAGAGAGAGAGAGAGAGAGAGAGAGAGAGAGAGAGAGAGAGAGAGAGAGAGAGAGAGCCATACTCTTATTACAGAAATGTCCATTATCATTAGGTGGTGCAGTGGCTAGAGCACTAGACTTGGGATAATTAAGACTTGAGTTCAAATGTAGCCTCAGACATTTGCTCTGTGATCCTGGCCATGTCATTTCTCAGCCTTAGTTTTCTCATCTGTAAAATGAGGGTAATGATAACGTCTGTTATCCAAGATTGATATGAATATTAAATGAGATAATATTTCTAAGATGCTCTGCAAATCTTAAAAGTGCTAAACAAATGCTAGATATTATCATTATGATTATCTTAGAATAGGATGGTATTATCATTATTTTAATTATAATGGGATGGTAAGATCCTGTTCAATCGGTTTGAATGATGTACTATTTTTAAAATATTTTTCAAACCTTAAAATGCTAAATAAATCCTAGATATAATTATTATGTTTTGGTAATATATATCATTATACTATATAATACTACAAAATTATATAATGCAAAATAACATACTATATATTTCTAATAATATAAAATTATGTTTGAACATATATATGTATGTGTGTGTATATATATATATCAAAGACCATGACTATATAATCTTATAATTTGTATAGCATTTTTTTGTTAGGATCATGGATTTCAAATTGTTATCAGACCTTGTAGGTCATCTTCCAACCCTTCATTTTGCAAATAAGGAAACTGAGGACCATAGAGCTTAATGCTCTTGCGTAAGGTTACACCGGTCAAATAAGTGGCAGAGAAAGTATTCAGCTTAAAATAGTTTTTTATCCTAAAGTTGTATAAGCAAAACACATAACAAGTCTCAAGAACTGATGACCAAGAACACTTCTTTAACCCTGATCCTGGAAGTACTCTTTCCTTTGCTAGAACTGCCTTTACTTTTGCCCTTACCTTTAGCCAAATCAGTTTATTTTTCCACTTTCTTGGTCATTGAAAAGCAAGGTTCTTGCTTTCTGGAGTCCAGGTCAGAACTGCTATGTGACTCAAATTCTCATGCATTCATGGAAACAAAAAAGCATTGTTTATAGATTATGAGCTTCATTTTACAGTAATCACTTAATATTACCATATGCTAATAATGGTTAATATGATTAATGTTAATCACTTAAAATTGCCATATGTTAAAGTGATAAATGTAATTTCTAAGTTCCTAAATTATTCTACTACACTGAGTTTTTACTTTAGCTCAAAACCCAAGTAATTTTTACTCTTTGCTCCTCCTTACATTTAACTAGTTGTGCCAAGTCCTAACTCCAAATAATTCTCAAATCCATCCTCACTTTTTCACTCCATCTGTCACCTTCTAAGTCATCTCTGTCCTGGATTATTGTAATAGCCTTCTAAATAATAGTTTCTTATATGTCACCTTTCAAATTCCTTCTTCTCCTTGCTGTCAAAGTTAGGGTTTGGATGAAGAAAGACTGACCCTGTCTTTCCCTTCTTCAAACACCATTCATTGACTTTCCATTGCCTGATGAATAAAATACAAACCTCTTATCCATGCTTGCAAAGCCCTCCTTTGTCTGACTGGCTAAGTTGGACTGCTCATTACTGCCTGAAGTGGTCTCATCCTATTCTACCTCTGTAGCTCTGTGTATGCTATCCATTATCCCTGAAATGGCCTCCCTCCCATTTTTACCTACTGACATCCTCCACCTTTTGGGGGGAGTGGTGGGAGGGAGAAAAGTATTAGGGTTTAGGTGACTTGCTGTAATGTTGGAGTTAAAGATCTTCCTTCCATTAATGGACTTCACCTGGAGTCCATTAAGGGAAGTTTGATTAGGGGAGGCTTGTAGGAAGGACCACATCATTTGTTAATTAATGAAGCATTGAATCATGAGGGTCATGATGCCCTCTGATTCTGAAAAGTGTACGTATACTCTGAGGTAAGGTTTTGCTTTTGGGAGCTTCTTTGGAAGAAGGTCCATATGCCCCCACCCACCCCCCTCTGCTTTGAAAACCCAGATGTTGGTGCTTCTCTCTCTGGTAATTATGTATATATGTAATGGTCAGACAGTTGGATCTGTCTGTTGATCTGTGATGTATGTATTGCTTGTGGTCAGACAGAAGCTCAATCTCTTGGTCTTTTTGCTCTTATATTTTCTCTTTTGGTGAATGTAATTAAAGAGGATTGTTGACCCTTCAGATGTTGTTTTCCTTTTAGAAAAGCTGATCTGAGAACCTGTGCTAGCAGGCCATCCTGGAGGTGTCAGGGTGCTTGCTGCTACACTTGCCCAGAGTCACATATGTAGTAAGTCTCTGAGGTCAGATTTTAGCTCAGGTCTTCCTGCCTCCAGGGCTGGTGCTCTGTTCACTGTGCCATCTAGCTATCCTTCCTTCTCTGCTTTTAAAGTCCAACTCAATCTTTCAGGCTTCTGTGGAAATGATCTCTCACTTCTCTGAATTGGCCATCTCTTATGAAATTAAACTTATAGTTATTTGTGCACAAATTCCCTCCCCCTACTAAATGGGAAACTCCCTGAGGGAAGTGACTTCATCATTTACATCTCTGAATCCCCAATACCTTGCACATGACAAGTACTTAGTAATTTTTGTATATACATCAATAAATTTTGAATAGGATGGATTCTTATTCATCTTAGGTCCCCATGTAGAAGTAAAAGCTTTAGATGACACAAAGTTGGGAATAATTAATCAGAGCTTAGGAACTAGTAAGGTTATTTTCAGCCCAAGGAGAAACAACTACCTTAAAACATTTCATCTTGTTTTTGATTATATGTTGCAAAAAACCCCACAACAACGTAAGTGTTGCATGCCTATAACCCATAACAAATTGCTTACTTTATCAGTAAGGGGCAAGGGAGAGAAGGGAGGGAGAGAATTTGGAACTAAAAGATTTAAAAAACTGAATGTTAAAAATTGTTTTTACATTGTGGAAAATAAAATATTAAATTTTTTAAAAATCAGAGCAAGAAAAGAACATGTAATATAAAAACAATGAAAATGTAAATTAATGTATTTGATTATCATTTATGATGAAGTAATTATATGTCTTTGTCTCTTATTTGAATCTGATTCCCTAAATATAATAAAACGCACATTGATACTAGAGACCGTGGAACTGACAGAACTAGTGTAAAAGTGAACCTATTTTTTCTCTATACCTGGAAATTTTTAACAGGGGTGAGTCATCACATGGCAATTTCACAAAATCTGATACTAAGAATTCTGGATCATTCAGTCAAGAAAGGGGGTGTGACTAAAGGGCAAAAGCTGATGTTCATCCTTGAATGGAAGTTACCTCTGTCATACTCTCTATTGAGTTCATTTGCTTGGAGAAGATTTCCATTTTGAAGGCACATAAGTTCTTCACTTCCTTGTAGAGTGAGGTATCCATAGATCTAATTAGTTACCTTGGTATTTTGATAGTTTGTTGAATGCAATCCCTCTCTGATCACAAACCCTCTGAAAATCTTCCATAGAGGATCTATGCAATGTGCTAGAGTCTTGCTTCTGGTTCTTTCGCTCTCCTGAGGTTTCCAGAGTACAATTCAGCCTGCATATCTGTGGTCTCTCATTCTCATGATGGGACTGGGTCATTTAATTTTTTCTGTCCTATATTGTTCTCAATAATTTCTCTTACTTCACTTTTCTAGCACTAGTCATCTTGGGTAAGAATGTAATAACCAACTTTTGACTACCATGTATTTCTTTATTCCTTGTTATTTTATATATATTTATCTTTTATTTTATTTATATTATAATTCTTATGGAACTGTGAAATACCATGATTCAAATACATATAGTATCACCAGAACAGCGGTGATCAAGGCATTTGTAGAAACCACCAGTTTGAGAATGGTAAAAGTACTCAACATTTGGTCCAGTCCAATCTTCTTATCATGCTTCAGTTAGGCACCCAGTCAATTCATGGAACTTTTGCAACAATTACACGATGTATATTGGGAGATATTGGTTCAGATTGGGCAAAATGCATTTTTTATCTGTTGGTTTTTTGAGTGTGGATTATATACCGATTTTTTTTCAGTCTTGTGAATTTCATAATCAATAAATATTAAGTACCTACTATGAGTTAGTCATGGTGCTAGGACCTGGAAGTAGAAATACAAAGAATTTTTACTGTTCTTATGATCAATTTAATATAATGTCATCTGTGAAATGGATCATTCAAAAACTTCATCAATAAGCAATCCTTTAGTTCCACTGACAGTTTAGCACACATATGACTCCATCAAAACTCTGCTCGAGGGACACCTTCTTGAAGCCTTTCCTGATTCTCCCCAGATGCTAAAGCTCTCTCCCTAACCCCCTCAAAAATATGCTTTTTTGAGGGGGTTAAAATATATAATATATAAAAATATATAAAATATATTTGCTTATTTATGTTTGTGTATACTATATATATATGTGTGTGTGTGTGTGTGTGTGTGTGTGTGTGTTGTACATATGTTTGTACACTTGTCTCCCCTGACAGAATATAGGATCCTTTGTGGGGGAAGGGGGGTCTGATCCTTTAGATCACTGGAGATTTGTTATTTTACTGTGTTGAAAGGAAGAAATGTCTAAGATAAAGTGTGAAACCTTGACAAGTAAGTATTAGTAAGCTGAGATCATTTCTTAAGTCACCATTAATAGTTGCCAATTTTAGGAGCAAGGAATTTAAATTTTGACCTGCTACTTCCTACCTATGTGATCTTGAAGAAGAAATTAAATCTCTCTGAGACTCAATCCTCTTATGTAAAAGCTGGAACTGAAGATTTCTACTATCCTTTTCAGCTCTGGATCCTATGGACTGGGTACAGCATATTGATCCCAATATAACAGCAGAAACAGAATCCACTAACCTTCAATTTTACCTTGTGGTATCTACCTCTACTTTTGTGCTAGTTAAATATCTTAGTAAACAGGTGTTGAAAAGATCCTTTTACAGGAAGGGGCCAAATGGCAAAACCTGCTGTGGTGCTCATCAGAATTGTCTTTTACCTCTCTGTACTGTGGCTGAGGAAGAAATGGCGATTTATTTTATTTCTTGTTACCAGCAACCCTGAAAGTGAAACACCCCACTGCATGCAGTCTACTCCCTAAGGGTAATTAAGAGCATAGGCATAGTGCTGAGCATAATAAAAACAGACTTAGAACTTTTCACCAACCTTAGTCTGGGAAAAAGTGCATTGAAAGTTTTATTTCTTCAATAACACAGAATGTCCATATGATTAAATGCCCCTCATTTTCTTTCCTACCACAGGGTTCACATTCATACTTTAATTGTTCCAGCTGTTTTATTAGCTAGTTGTCTAAATAATGCCATTGAATGTTCTTTCTTTTTGGACAAATCCCTTGAAATTTTCTTCACAACTATACATCTTTCTCGTGCAAAACCAATTACCTTTGTTCGTTCAAGAAAAGGAACAGTTGTAACAAATGCTGTCCAGCTGTTTATTGGCATGTATCTTGACGTATTTGGTGAATTTCAGTTTGTTAGATGAAACATTTTTAAAAGTATTTCCATTGTAATGAGAAATGGCCAAGGGATTTCTCTTGGAATAACAGTAACCCTGTGATATCTTCCTCAGAATCATGAAAACACAATTAGATTTTTTTTTAATCTTCATGGATTATGGGACATTCTTCAAGTAGAAACTCCCTCCATCAATGCATATTGACAATTGAAATTTTTTGTCTTAGAGATTTGTTTGGTGACATTGAGTGTCCACTGGCCATGTTGCTCAGTGATATTGAACTCAAGTAAAGTAGATATCATATCGACATAGAAAATCACAAATTAACTACCTATTTTTTAATTTATTTTGTTAAACATCTTCCAATTACATTTTAGTAAGGTTGGGGCCTCCCTTGGGACTTCTGTGTGCCTCTTCTAGTCCATTGTCCTAGAATTTGACATTTCTGATGCCATTAATATGTATTAAAGGCAACACTTAAACTTGGGTCTTCCTGATTTCAAGGTCAACCCTCTATTTATTACTCTGTCTCCTCTCTCACAATTAAGTTGTCTTCATCAATAGGATAGATTTATATATGTTTCAGGTAGGTCAATCAGATATATTCCTTCTCATAGTCCCTCCCAAATTTGTGGTCCTAAGCTGCATTACCATAATATCTCTATGTTATTAATAACGGACAGGTGTCATTTCCCTGCTTTTATGATGATAAGGATGGAATTCAGGGGTTGAGAGATTAAGTGACCTGGTCAGGGACATGTAGAAAATCAGTGGTAGCATGGAGTGAAGCAAGTTTTCTTATGTCTGTTTCTTTATTCTAAAAAAAAGGAAGTCACATACAGAATACTTGATATTCACATGCAAACCTCACAGCCAATAGTCATACCTGCTTGGTGAGTCATTAAATTTTTCTTTCATTCAGTGTGGGTTTTTGTTTTTTTGTTTTTGTTTTTTTTTATTTAATCTTATTATTTTTTTTAATGTTTTACAGTCACTGCCATAAAATTAAGATTTTATCCCCCCCACACCTGCCCCCCACTACCCCCCTCCCTCCCCACGACAGCATACAATTCTGTATGGTCAGTGTGGGTTTTCGAATGAAAATTAAAATTATGGTTTATTTTTTGTTCAATATTAATTGGGAAATACATCTTTGTCTTTTTTTTTTTTTTTTGAAATTGCATTTTTGTTACCATGGCAAGAATTCTCATTAAAAAAAAAAATCACTGACTCCATCAGCTTTAAAGTTTCTTCCAGTTCTCCCAATCTATGACTCAAAAGAATCGTAGAAATTTAGATTTGAAAGGGACCTCTGTGACCATTTTGTCCAAACCATACCTGAATAGCAACCATTCTTATCCCAAGTTGTCATCCTGCATTTTCATGAAAACCTCTGAGGGGAAAACCTTTTTCTGGCGTGGCAAACATTCTACTTATGGATAGCTTGAAAAATTATTAAGTTTTCCCTTACACAGCATCTTCTCCAGAGCTTCTTCCTTAACTTTCCCTTTTCTTCTGGGTCCCAGAATGGTCAGTTAACTACTCTCACAGTTCCAGGGCTAACTCTAAAGGACTTAGGTGAGAGATACTCTCTCTTATGAGCCCACCCCAATGTGCTTCGTATTTCAATCAGCCAGTAGGCATCATTTAGCATTTTTAGCAAAGGACATTTACTATGGTAGTAAAATAAGATGAGTTGGTATAAAATATCATCCCCCAAAAGTCTTGGATACACTCTTCCACACATACACAGACAGGCCCATAGAAGAGTGGGTTCTACCTGGGGAGAACCCATGTGTCAAGGGGGTAATCTCACAACTCCTAGGTACTGGAAGCCTTCTCTTGAGTCCATTGTCAGCATTTCTCTCTGACAAGAAGAGGCCATTTCTCTTGAAGCTGCTTAAACTCTTAGGTGAATATCTTTGTGTGTATGTCTGCGTCCATGTTTATCCTTGATATGCCTTTGTCTGCTCCAGATTAGATGAGTTGTCTGTAACTAGTCTAGTCTCTTCAATAACACGGTTGGTTGAATAAATGGAGTTGGAGGAAATGTGAAGTATATTTTCTCTGAGCTCCTCAACTTCTTGCTGCCTTCTTGTACAGGTGCAAGAGTCTGCCTACATAAAGCTCTCCAAAGCCCCTTAGTTCTCTCCCTTTACTGCTTTGCCACTGGACTGAGTCAATCCCCTGAAATTCTTCTGCTATTTAAAGCACTCCCAGGAGGTTTGTTAGCTTGTTTGGTTAGCCAGCCATAAGGTTCCCTTCTGACTCAACTAAAGAAGAGTTCATGCCTTGTCACAGGGTGTAAACTATTTTGTTCACACTTTTAAATCTCCATCTTGGATAACCACTCTCATACTTAACAAACATCTTACTATTATATTAATTAGATTGGGGACTGGAATTCCATCCATGCACTTATATCAGATGTTGCCTCATTGTACCTTCTACCCACTCTGTGTACTACCCAGGAATTTCCAGATCCAGGAATATTCAGAACCTTATCAGAATCAGACCAAGGTAAATATGTGAGTGTTTGTGTGGGTGGGGGGGGGAGTACTCATTTTTATCCATGGTTATATATTAACCTCATTTATGGGATCAGTAGCCAAATATTCTCTGCTTATAGTCATTTCATGTGTAATGCACTACCCCTAGCTCTACTGAATGTGCTATAATATATGTATGTTTTGACAACCAAAAGGAAAAAAAAAAGCTTTACTTTAAAATTTAACAGATTCCAGAGAGTTTTCTGTGTCTAATTATAATGGCTACTTTAACTCTCTTATTACACATTCTCTTTTTACCTTTCAAATACATCTGGGTCAGGTATATATGAATAATTTAGTTACTTGGTGGTGTTCAGCATACATTATTAAAAGACAAACTAGGCATGGTTGTTAGTGCCTTCTATTTATTATAAGGCTTTTGTTTTTCATATTATTGCTGTGTTTTCAGCTTTACAGCTATATTTAACCGTCTAGATACTTTCTATTTTCTTTAACTGCTACCATGATGATATTGATCTTGAATTAAAAAGTACTGTTATGCATTTCAACATCACACCTCCCTACTGTAATTAAATGTGATGAAACCCAATCAGGTAGGGGTATTCCAACAGCTGACACAGTATCTTGAATTTACCATGTTAGACACATTTTAGAAAGTTTGCCTTTCAGAGAGGCAGGGTGGCATAGTGGAAGCCTCAGATACTAGTTGTGTGACTCCAGGCAAGTCACTTAACCTCTATTTGCCTCAGTTTCTTCATCTGTAAAATGTGTCTATAGCATCTATCTCTTAGGGCTTTGGTGAGGTTTAAACGAAATATCATTATAAAGTGTTTAGCATAGTAAGTGCCACGTAAATGTTAGTTTTTATAGCCCTGGTTCTCACACAAGCTAGATCTGAAATGTACTATATATGTGACAACAATCAAGTCACTTGGACCTCAGTGCCCCAGGTTAAGACTATTTGCTACTTAGGCTTTGCCAATCAGCATTATTAGAGAAGTGGAGGGAATTTTTTGAAAGTGGGATTTAGAACACTAAAATCACAGATCCAAACTTCTCCCACAAGATCCAGTCTTTCTTTTACTATGGCTATGTTGGTAGCAAAATTTACTTCCTAGGTAGGTGTTAGCCCTCTTCATCGATGAGCAAATAAGTGATTTTTTTTGAGAATAGAACTTCAGCAGAAATGGAGCTAAGTGGAATATTCTTTCCCTTGGGAAAATGTCAAACTGCTCAAATGAATAACTTTGTAACAGACTCAAATTTTTCTATTTTTAGGGCATTTTATCTGCTTTCATATCATCTGAGAAACTGGAAATGTTTCTTTTTAGTACTTGATTATAAAGTTTTCATGGACAGACTATTTTTTCATTATCTTTGGATCTTCTCCCTCCTTTAACATGATCTATTGTTGACTTTTTGCTGAATGAAGGAATCAGTATTTGGTGATGATCAAATGAAAACATAGACTTATAGGTATCCTTTATGAAATCAATCAACAAGCATTTATTATGTACTAGGCACTGTGTGGTTAAGCAGCTAGGCATACAAACAAAGGCAAAGCCAGTCAGTCCTCAAGGAGCTCACAATCTAACAAGGGAAACGAAACGCCAACAACTATGTCCAAACAAGTGATATACAGGATAAACTGGAGATAATCTAAGAGGAAAGGTACCAACCTTTGCTAGCACTGAGATAACAGAAGGATCTATGTGAAATAAAATATTGCTGGCACCAAAAAAAAATTGAATGTAACTTGTTTAAATCAATCCCACATATCATGGAAGCTCCATGTAACTTCACATGATTAATATTCATACTATTCAAGATAAATTGATAACTTGGAAAATTTATTAATAAGTGATTAGGAAGTCTCATGGGAACTATGTTGCTATAGATAGAAGTATTTGCTTAATTCTCTAGTCACTGAATAAAGGAAGAGGCCTTAACAATAAAATAAAAATAAAAACAAAATACAAATAAAATTTGAGGAAAGATACAGTTTTGTTTGTTTTCCTATTTCCTGTTCTCCAAATGTAATGATACACTGATCTCAGAGAGAACCAAGGGCAGAGGAAATGATACAGTGAGTGGCTTGGTGCTGGGGAGGAGATTGGGGTCAACAAATTATAGGGCAACTAAGAGTGGTTGGTAATTATAAATCAGTATGTATGATTTCCATGTTGGGAGTTGGGGGATAAAATAACTTTGTATTCAGTGAAAATAAGTGTGTCATTGGGAAGAAAATACACCAAATAACCTTTGGAAGTTTATCAGTAACACTTTGGGGAATGCTTGATAGAATTTGTAACTTCCCTAGGTTTCACCAAAGTTTACTGTATTCAACAAGTCAGCTATTTTGTATTCAAAGATTGTAGACATTGAGGCTTTTTATTAAAAATGAGTGGAGTAGTTAGTAGCAAATGCAAAAGATTTTTGTATTGCAGCACCCAGAGATATCTCCTTATCAGTGACTATCTAATCTATCATCGTTAAAGATTGTGTTTCTTCTCCTTTCCTGTGCTGAATTCCCTAGTAGCACCTTACAAATCAGGTCAACGTGCATGTTTAGTTGGTTTAAGTCTTGACAATTGCTACTGTATCATGTGTATTTTTTGTAATCTACCCTTAGCACTTCTCCCCACAAACCTAATTAAAAACACACATATACACATACATGTACATGCACACATACATGTACATTTTTACATGCTTTAGTACAAATTTACATACTTTTGTTAATAAATTCCACCACTTAGTACATTGTACCTAGTACAGAGTAAGTGCTTCATAAATGCAAGTTTATTTACAAATTAATTCCATAATTCTATATTATTTCCAGGGATGCATCCCAATCCACTTTGTATTGTTATAAGTGGCTTTCATGTGGAAAAGCCATTATTTGCTGCCTGTTCCATTATCAACGGTGTAGTTTCCAAAAATGACGTTTAGACTAAAAACAATCTAATCCTATATAATTTATTTTGAATAGTGTGTAACTACTGTTTGAGTTTGTAGAGGTTATGTTAAATATATGAGTATGAGCTTGAATTAAAATAGACTCATTGTGTTTAAAAATAGTAATAATAATTATGTCTGAAATGTGAAATATTTTTGTCTTGAACAAATCCTTGGTGATGTCTTGCCATATTGACTTTTACCAAAAAATATTAAATTTCCAAATAGAGGATCCAAATCTTTCTTGTCTTTTATTCTGTCATGAATTACATTATGTGAATTCTCATTCCAAGCCCATGTTGTACATCAAAAGACAATAATGACAGCTAGACAAGATTCAGTCATTGTGAGTACTAATTCTTTTTCATTGATGATAGTAACATCTTCATCTAAAAAGGGCATTATATCTGTGCATAAGAAGATCCTACCCATGTAGAAACTCATTGTAGAACTGAGTGACCTGGTATTCTTGAAGATTATTCTGCTGGAGTTCAGGAAATTCCTACGAAGTTTTGGCCTTCCCCCACACGTCCCCCTGAGACTTTGACCCAGGTTCTTTGTACTCTGTAGGCAGCCTTTATTGAAAGCTCCATCCAGTGTTTCTCCTTGACACAGTAAATACAGCATCCAGGTCCCAGATTCAGGAGGACCTGAGTTCAAATTTGGTTTCAAACATTTACTAGCTGTGTGACCCTGGGAAATTATTTAACTTCTGTGTGCCTCCATTTCCTTATCTGTAAAATGGGGATAATAATAGCACCTACCTCCCAGAGTGGTTATGAATATCAAATAAGATAATAATTTTAAAGCACTTAGCACTAGTGCTGGACACATAGTAAACACTATATAAATTTCAGGTATCAGCTGTCATTATATGACTCCAACAAAAAGGCAGCCAATTAAAGAGAATAGCAAAACAAAATTATCTCATATGCCCCAGAATGCATATGGATATGCTCTCCCTCAGATTCCCATACCATCATGGGAAGTAGAAAGGAAGAAAATGAGCATTAAACATATCTCACAGGTATGCAATCCTTCCCAGAATGATGCAATTGGTATCATAATATTGAGGTCTCCTGATTCTAAAGCCAGTGCTCTTGGCACATCACCATGATGGTTTGCAAATTTAGTCAGCAATTAATCAATAAGAAATCAATAGTTAACAAGCATTTTTAAGTACCTACTATATACCAGCCACTGTACTAAGCACTAGAGATACAAGCAAGAAAAAGAAACTCTCTACTTTTAAGGAGTTAAATCTGGGGGGGGCGGGGAACAATAAGTAAAGGGAAGCTGAAAGGGGGACGAAGCTACCAAAGGGTATTCCTTGGAGGCTCAGGGCTGGTGGTCCTGCAGCTGAAACAATCAGAGTGGCTGATGGAACACGAGATGAACATGCTAAACTAGCTACGATAGACAGAGGGAATAGTTTTTTATTGTTTTTTAAGCCCTAAAACCTAACAGAGGCCTCAGTCTCTGTGGGATTCAATGCTTATTTATATTTTGTATGGGGATATAGGATTTCCTGTTTGTGTATTAAATCCAATTCACTTGCAAGTCACAGCCTCACCTACCTGACATCACGGTTCTCTGAGAACAAAGGATAAACAGTAGCTCTTCCAATGTATGCCTATGCTGCATTTAATTGGGGGGGAGGATAATATACAATAATATAATTTGAATATACTGTAAAGAACAAAAATATCCTAACATTCTTTTAGAGTTATACTGCTACCATAATAGCACATATATGTCTATATAGACATACATAAATATTTTTTGAGAAAAAAATCCAAATGTATTGGCATTTTAATTGAAAGAAATAAACATTTATTTTCTTT
Organism: Notamacropus eugenii; assembly: GCF_028372415.1. Taxonomy (NCBI): domain Eukaryota; kingdom Metazoa; phylum Chordata; class Mammalia; order Diprotodontia; family Macropodidae; genus Notamacropus; species Notamacropus eugenii. Next base: position 306,629,516 of record NC_092877.1, read on the forward strand.
TGTCTTTGTGAAAATTAAAAGGGCTCTTGATTCTTAAAAAAATTTTTAAAAGAAAAACCATCTTCCATGCCAGCTGGCAGAAATTATTTTAGAAACCACAGGACCATTGAATGGAGGTAGAGACTAAGGAGATTTATTTTGCCCCATCCTCTGCCAGCTCTGGAGATTTACAAAGGATGTCAGCCCGTCAGAAGACCTTGGCATTGTTCCTCATTGTACCACTTTAGGTCCTATGACCTTGTCCCAGTACTGTGGTCTCTGGACACTTGCTTCTCTCTCTCTCTCTCTCTCTCTCTCTCTCTCTCTCTCTCTCTCTCTCTCTCTCTCTCTCTCTCTCTCTCTCTCTCTCTCTCTCTCCCTCCCTCTCTCCCTCTCTCCCTCCCTCCCTCCCTCTCTCTCTGTCTCTCTCTCTCTCTCTCTCTCTTTTTTTTTTTTTTGGAGAATGGGGATAACAGTCCTTGCAGGTCCCTTGCTCCCCTCCCAGATAGGCTCAAGAGACCCACTCTTTGAAATTTATAGAAGAGTTTTTAACTATTTAGATAGTTATGAAGATTGCTAAGATAAATTTATTACTTCCTCAGAACAGGAAAAAGCTAATTTTATGTTGTGCTTCATTGTATAGTTGCAAGGTATATTTGTGCAGCTTATAATTTCCCTCTGGTAAAAATAAAAAAAAAAGATGCATCAGTATATTTGATGTAACATTGGCCTGCTTCAACCAAAAAAAAATCCTATGTTTCTATTTATAAATAAATTCACTTGAGGAATAGATACCACTAAGATTGGTCATGGTTCTTGTGGTCAATCTCTCTGTACTTTCAGGAACTTCAAGAGTTTGGGGCAGGTTAGAAAGTCATTAATGCCTCCCAGACACTTTATTTTTTTTTCCCTTTTTAATTGACTAAGCTCCTTTCTGGCAAAAAAAAAAAAATCTTGTTAAAATGCTTGAATCTGTTCTCTGTGTTCTCAAAGGTACAATGAAATGTGACAGATGGAAGCACAATGGTAATTGTGCTGAGTGAAGAGTGACTCAGACAAATACAAAACAGAAAGTGGCCAAAAGACTTCCTCATTACTGAGAAAGAAAGGCCTATTGAGACTCATTAGCTGCTAGAGAGTGTGTGTGGTTACTGTGCCCTTGATATTCATACTGCCAGGTGCTGGTTGAACAATTCTGTTGCCACTGAGATGGGATAAGGTGTTTCACCTGACAACAAAGGGTACTGCCCTGTCCACAGGCACATTTGGCAAAGGGTTTCTGTGACTCCAGTTGTGTAGCTACTCCTGGCCAGAACTTACTTGGAAAACAAATTTTATCAATGACAGGTGGTGGCAGTGATCTTACACACCCCCAACCCCACCCCTACCCCACAACAACCAACCAATCGGCAAACATTTATTGAATTGAATTGAGATAAAAGATGAGTTATCTTTTTTCCAATGCACATATGACAAATACTCAGCCAATTAAAATGTGAATTATGAAACCCACTTTCTTTAAATGGATTAAGACATTCCTTAAGTTAATGGATTCAAAGGTCTGGTTAAGATTTACAGACCTCCTATAAATTAAATTACGAGTTTGTTAACACTTAATTGGACTGCCATTGAGAAATTAGGTCTTCCAATGATTGCCAGCTTCTATTGATTTTACCTTTATAGCATTTCTCATATATATACATATATAATATATGTATATGTGTATGTATGTATGTATATACATACATATATACACATATATATATACATATATCCCATTCTCTCCTCTCACACTATCATAACTAGTGCAGAATCTTCTCACTTTTTATCTGGACTACAGCAATAATGTTCTGCTTGATTTCTGCTAGTCTTTCCCCACTCCAGATCAACCTCCACTCAGCTGTCAAAGTGCAAGTTTATATCACCCCTTATTTAATAAACTCCAGTGACTCCTTATCACAACCAGGATTAAATATAAAATATTCTGTTTGGCTTTCAAAACCCTTCATAACCTGGTCCCTCCTACTTTCCCAGTCTTCTTATGCCTTATTTACCCTCATGAACTTGCTGTACCCACACAAAATATTCCATCTCCTGACAACATCTATTTTCAGTGACTGTCTCCCACACCTAGAATTCTGTCCCTCCTCATCTCCATCTCCTGGCTTCTTTTCCTTCCTTCAAGTCTCAAATAAACTCCACCTTCTACAAGAAGACTTTCTGAATCCCCTTAATTCTAACCCCTTTCTGTTCATTATTCACTTGTTCTAGGTTATCCTTAAGTATATAAGAGAGTAAGGCCAATTCCTTCTTCTGTTTGTTAGCTTGCATATCATTATCTGGGACACTAGAACTATGTTTGTACAGACACTTTTCAATGCTTATGGTAAAATAAAAATGCTTATCCTATTGAGGAGATCACCGTGTTTATCTTTATATGAATAAAGCCCAGGACTCATTCTTTCCTTATTGATGTCGTCTGGTAACTTTTCTTTTATGAAGCTACAATAACTCTAAAACGTCACTTGTCTCTGTTTCTACTATCCAAATTCACCTGTAGCAGAAAAGAGGTTTCTTGCAAAATCCAGCTCACAGGCATTTCATCCATAGGCTCAGGTAGCCATGCCTTATGCTTCTTCCTGTTTGAATCTACTAGTCTCTCTCTTTTCTACCACCTTTATAGGCCCCAGCCTTGGAATGAAGAGTGTTCTCTGACCCGTATTTTTCCTTCTTACTGGACAGCAAATGACCACTGTGGCTGATGGGAGGCAGGGAGTGGGAGCATGGGAGGAAAGGATTCCCTTCTCACCAGGTGGTGGGTGGCTATGGGGTGGAGGGATTCCTTTCTTGGTAGCTGGCAAGAAGCCACTGCAGCTGCAGGGGATGGGGACTTGTTCCCAGCATCCCAAATTCCAATTTGGAATGAGTTTCCTCAACAAACAATGCTACAAATGATGGTTGGGTTTCCAGGCCAGCCCACAGGGAAAAAGAAAAAAACAACTGTTTAATCCACACTTTAGTTGACATATAATACTATTTTAGAAATAGTACTATTTCATTTACACTGTAGATTAAATAGACTTTTGTGGGCTAGCCTGGAAACAGCTACTGTATGTGACATTGCTTCTATTAAACTCCTTGCAGATGAACTTTTGGAACATAACTAGTTTGTAAATTGGGGACTGCCCAAATAAAGTAACAAACAGAAAGAGGGAAATGAACAATTAAGTGATTTTGATGCATTATTCCATTTTTGCCAATCATGACAAACAAAAAAGAATAAGTGAACTGGAGATGGAATTTGACTACTAACTTACCCACATGTCTTTTTCCTCCATTAGTATTTTCACTGTTAAAAATATCCCACTTTGATAGTACCTGTATTTTCTCCAGATGACAGATCTCACATTGCATTGTGCAAGATCCAGAGAGATTTTCTTTACCTGTACCTTTATTTCCTTTATTTTTGCCTTGTACTTTCATTCCCTATTTCAAAAATGAAATACAATAGGAATTATCAGTTTGGATGAAACTATTCCATATGTCAGCTGTTTCCAAAGTTAATCACTTTGTGTATCTTTTAGGGATCTACAATCTTTTAATCACTCCTTTCTGCTGGAATTAAGGCAAATACAAGTGCAGGAGATACAAATTTATCTGGATCTATAGAAAGAGTGACTCAGAGTCTGAGTTAGACTGTGTCCCAGAAATGTCTGGAATGCCTAACTTTTCTTCTTGTTAGGGCATGACCAATGAGCTGGTGGAAATGAAGGAAATTGGAGCTTTCAGGAAACATTCACACTTCATTATATAAAGATTTACTACAGCTACACATGCCTTTGAATGCCAAATCTTTTTGAGATAACAACATTATCCCTGACTGTAGAGCTAGAAAGGTTGTGATCTATATGGGTGGAGGGAATACCTACACTGTTCAACTGATGAATAGTTGAATTACTGACTTGGCTAAGTTCCTATTCAGGACCTCTTCATAGCCTAGAGATGACTCTGGAATTCTGGAAGTCTATGCAGAGACAGCACAAACTCTACCAGATTTTTGCCAAGCTGCAAAAGTTTTGCCTATGGGCTATGTGTCTATTGTCAGAACACCAATTTAACTAAATGTGGAAAGGCTAATCATTAGTGGGTTGACCACCTGATGCTCATACTGTTTTTCTTTTTCAGTCACACCTAGTCCTAAGCTTAGGAGCAGTCTACTAAAGAATAGAAAGGTTGTAGAAGGAGTAACCACAATAATAAATCCCAGATTCTTGGGGTACCACAAAAAAGAGTGATAGAAGGAAAGGTTTGAATATGGGGAAATGTGCATTTTGGTATTACTCTCTGGTGCAATATAGGAAAGTCAGCATTGCCTGTTACTGATATGGAATGGATATCACTGTCAATTCATAGCAACAAAGTGCCTTCAGTGGAAATAAAGTTCTAGTAAATCTTAATTTTAAAATTATATTTATTTTTGAAAGTTTCCATATGTTTCTTTGGGCTTGAAATCCAAATATCAGTGACTGTTCAATAAATCTGCTTAACACAGGGGTCAATTCATCATTTATTATCAATTCTTTGATCTAAATTTTGAAACTGAAAGTGAAACAGCTTGAGTAAAATAGTTTTTTTTCTCAGAATTTTGAAAATATACTTGCCCTTGCATAAACCCAGGGATCATCACTTCTTGGCTAGACTGTTTCAGTAGTCTTCTAATTGGTTTCCCATCTTCTTGTCTTTTCCCTTTCCAATTCATCTCACACCTAGCTGCCAAAATGATTTTTCCCAAATTGAAGATCTGACCATATGACCATCCCCCATTCTGTAAGATCCAGCGACCACATTTTAGTCCATAAACATTTATTAAGCACCTACTATTAGGCACTGTGATAAATACTTGGAATGGAAATACAGGCAGAAGACAGTCACTGCTGTCTAGGAATTCACAGTCTGCTGGGGAAGACAACATGAAAACAAGTATGTACAGAAAAGCTACATATATAATATATTAGAAATAATCAACAGAGGAAAGGTACTAGCATTAAGAGGCGTTGGTAAAGGATTCCTATAGAAGGTGGGTTTTAGCTGGAACTTGAAGGAAGTCAAAGAAGCCAAGAGGCAGATGTGAGGAGGCAGAGCATTCCAGACATGTGGACAGCCATTGAAAATGCCTGAAGTTGGGAGATGGAGCCTCTTGTGTGAGGAATGTAAAGGAGGCCAGTGTAATCCTCCCACTCAATAAAATGATTCCCTAAACCTAAGACCTAACCATGTCATCACCCCTGTCTTCTTCTCCTCCCTCCTTCCACTCAGAGAATTCTAGTGACTTCCTTTGATCTTTCAGGAAGTTTGTTCTTTAAAACCCTTCACAACCTATCCCTCTCCTATCTTTCCCATATTATACTTTACTATACTCTATACACTCTGTGGCCTTGGTGTTTCAACAGCAAACCAATACTTCATTCCTTAACTCCATATCTTTGCACTGGCTCTCTCCATACCTGGAATGTTCTCCCCACTTACCAGTCACTACCTCTTCAGCTTCCCTGACTTCGTCCAAGACCTAGCTCAAATCCCATCTCCTTCCAAAGTCTTTCTCCAATCCCTCTCTACTTTGTACCTCTCTCTCCCAGACTACCTTCAGTATGCTCTGAACATATCTTGCCTCTACATAGCTGTAGGTTTTCTCTACCATCAGCTTATAAACTCTTTGAAGGCAGGGACAGGGCATCTGCCCTCCTTTGTGTCGTAGTGCAGCCTGGCACAAAATAAGCACTTAATAGATGTTTGTTGAATGATTAATTTTATTAATCACTTCATTCAACTCTCACTCACATACTAATTTGTCTGCCCCAAAATGCATTCAGTAATGCTGAATGGAGTTCATATTCCATTGTTCCACTGTTAGCAGCACAGTTACAGAGCTCATATCAGCAATGTCCTGCAAGGCTGTGATCTATAAAGCCCTTTTGGAAGGATCTCGGAAAGTTTTAATAAAGTTTTACTAGTAACATTAGGAAACATCATTAGAAATCACAAGAGAGATTTATTTCCTTCATATCCTCTTCTACAGTCCATAATTCCTGGTAAGGTTCCCAAAGCATGTGATTACCATCTACTATTTGTTACTATTTCTAAATTAATAAATTTGAAGGTGACTTGTTAGCGGGATTCCCTAGGACATCTACAGAGTTAGGAAGAAAAACCAATGGAAGCATAAAAAGAGAAAAAAAAACAGAAATAGAGCCCTATATTTGTTATTGATGGGCAGGCTGATATAGTAGATGAAGCCCTACCCAGACAGAGTAAGGAAGATTTGGGATCAGGTCCTGCCTTTAACATATTCTAGATATCCAATGATAGGCAAGTGGCAGCCTCTCAATGACTCAGGAGCCAATCCCAGACTTTAAGTTGCATAGAATCTATTAATCAGAACTGGGGGAGTCTGCTCATCCAAAGTTCTCTACATCAATGAAATTACAGGTCCTGCTGCCCCTCCAGGACAAAGAATTTTCTGAGATTAAAAAAAAAGGAAAAGTTATTTATAGCATTTTGTTCCTTTGATAGAGCGTTATACTATGAAAACAAAATTGCTTTTAAGTAGTTGTGATGATTTTTTTATTCCTCTTAGAGTACTATATCTGCCCCATGAAACTCAGAGATCATCAACGGATAAATACTTTCAGTCCCAGTTACTACATTTGGTGGTGGTGTTTTCCTTCTAGATTGCAAAAACATATTAGTGAATTAGTGACTTCTTCATAGTGAACATTTACTCTTCAAGCTTTCATATTTAATTTAAGCAGTTGTAACTGTTAAGTTGGATCATTTGAAATTATGAACTTTATGAGTTAGGAGTCCTGACTGGTGTCATTGAACATAGACATCTTCCTCAGATCTTAGGATGTTATTGTAACAGAATATGAAGAAAACCAAAGGATGAGAGCATATAGTGGGCAGCCATGATATCAACAGCTGATATTATGAGGCAGTTATTTTAGATGTGGAAAAGACATTTGTAGTCATCTAGACTAAATCTCATTTTGCAGATGAGAAAATTGAGGTCAAGAGAGATTAAGTAAGTTACCCAATGGTCATGCTATCTATAAGTTGCAAACACAGTATCTGAAGCCAGATCTCAACTCCAAATCCATCAATCTTTTCACTGCACTGCAATAACTTTGTCATGGTTTCATCGTGAGGTAAGCTTATAAGTTTCTAAAGTTCTTGTAAAAGTTAGAAGCTTATTTAACAGTATGAAATTTAGAGTTGGCAAGGATCTTTGAAATCATCTAGTTAGTCAAACTCATATTACCAATGAGGAACCTGTAGCCCAAAGAGTATAGCAAAACCCAAAATCCTATTGCAGATTGGTAATCTCAACCTTCACTACCTTGGCTTTACAACTCACTCCAAGAAAGCATTAAGGATCATTACAACATTTCTAAGTCTACACAGCACATTAAGTGCAAAGGAATGGGTCCAATGCTACATTGAGAAAGTTAAAATGACTTCCCTGGATTGTCCCCAACCCTATGCTTAATTATTAGGAAGGGTACCAGGCGGACTTTCAAGCCTTATAAAAGCCTTTAAAGATTACTTAGGGGCAGACTAATCTCTTGGTGTTCTTTAAAGAAAAGATAGGAAACACATTTTTTTGTATTTTTAGAGAAATTCTTCTAATACAAGTGGAGAAAAAAGCCCAACAAATTAGAGATCATACCTAATAAAAAAAAAGTAGCTTTAGTTGATTTTAACTTAAAATTAGATTCATTGTGCTTCATGCTCTGTCATTTGGGCTACTAATATTGTATACATCTGTAATCTGATCACTGAATGTTATTGAAAAATTTAATTGTAATTTTGAGGAGAGGAGAATAAATCTAGAAAACCCATTTAATAAACCAAAATTGTGATAGTTTTTCCCCTGGGCTTTTACCCCAGAAACTTAATAGAGTAAATACCATTAGCCTTTTTCAGTCTCCTGATTTTTTTTCCTGTAAGTTATGGAAGTTAGTAACAACTTATGCACAGTGGAAGAGTTTATGTATTTTAATTGTCCTAGTAAAAGATGGTTTATGAAATGTAGATGTGTAATCCTTTTCTGAATGAAAGAGTCAGAGAAAATCTGTAGGGATTTACTAAGCACATGGTTTTCTGATTTTTTTTTTTTTACCCTGTAGTGGAAAGAAAAGCAAGTGACATGACAGGAGATCAAATGATGACAATTTAGATACCCAGTGTGTTAAGCTGCCCTGGAGCAGGAGGGCCTTTCTACTGAATGAAATCTATTTAGATTGATGTTTAAGGTATTGTTAAGATGGGAGCACAGAAGTCTTGACCTGTGTGTTTGAAATGACAGATGTTCACCGTGGAGAGAGAGCCTGAGGGCAACCTAAATCTTCAATGTTTCTGGACCTTTTCTTTGATTAATAAGTTACCTAGAAAAAACACATGGTGCTATTTGCATAGCAGCTGTTCCTGGTGCTGCATCTGGAAGCGCCTTCTAAAATAGAAGCAAAGTCATGCTACTAAGCTAGCAAAAGCAGACAGATACCATCTCTTTTCCCTCAGAATTTTTTTTGCCAATAAATGCCTTTGATAAACAGAAGAAGCAATAAAAATGGATGTTTCTTGTTAACATTATAATATGGAAACATGTTGCCTGGTTTCCTTGTATTTGATAAAGCACTGTGGAAGCATATCTCTAACCACTCCTTATTCATTCTTCTCTACTGGCCTGTTGTCATGGAGCTCACATTCATGCCAGATTTAATTTAGATTTTAGTGCATTTTTAAAATTTCATGTGGTTTATGTGATGTGAAAATGAAATAAATAAATATTTATTTTATATATTTTATGAAAAAATGAAAAATGAAATTAAAAGTTATTTTGGCTATGCCAGAAGTCTTGAGATAACATTAATAGCTAACATTTATTTATATGGCACTTTAATGGATCATGGGATCATAGCTTTAGAGTTGGAAGGGACCTTAGAGGTCATCTAGTTCAAGTCTCTTATTTTAATGATTAGGGCACTGAGACCTAGGTGGATAGATAAAGCATTTATTAAGTGCTTGTTGTGTGCCAGACATTGCTAAGTGCCAGGAATGCAAATACAAGCAGAAAGAAAGGCAGCTTCTGTCCACTTGGATTTTTACGTTGTAATGGGGAGCAGAAGGGGAGTTAACACATAAAAGACAGCTGAAAATCTAGGGAGCAGAGAGGGTAACTAAGATGGAAAGGCTGGAAGAATTGGGAGCAGAGGCAAATGAGGACTGAGCATGTCTGGCTCAGGCATTTTCCTTAAATGAAAGTTTGGGATGGAGGGGGGATCTTAATAATCATAAGAGAGTAGTGTAGTCATCATCCAGGGTAAGAAAGTGTAAAAACAAGCACCCCAACATACACAGGGAGGCCTGCTATCACAGGTTCTTTGATCTGCTTTTCTAAAAGGAAAGGCAACTTTTGAGGAGTTAACAATTTCCTTTAATTAAGCACATATATCATTCACCAATAAAGAAAAATACAAGAAGAGAAATAGAGACCAACAGACAGGCTTCCAACTGTCTGACCATAATCAATATATATGTCACAAATCAACAGACAGGTCCAACTATCTGACCATAGTTACCAGAAAGGGAAGCTCCAACATCTAGACTTTCAAGGTCGGGGGACTCAACAGCTACCCGGAGTCTCATCTGGCCAAATAACCTTCTTCCAATGAGAGTCTCAAAGCAAAACCTCACCTCAGATTATTTATATACTTTTCAGGGCCAGAGGACATCACAGTCTTTGAGAACCAGTACCTCATTAACAAAAGATGTAGACCTTCCTACAGATCTTCCCAGCCCTATTAATTGGGGGGGGGGAGGGAAGATCTTCTTTAATCACATTATTCAGTCAGAGACATTTGATTATGCTAAAACTATCAATGCAGAAGAGTCATCTTCCAGAAAAGGCAGAGGTGTAGACAGAAGTGACTTGCTCAGGATCACATAGGTCAATAGCTTTTTTAATTTTAATTTTATGGAGCTCAATTCATTAGTGCAGGGAACTTCTCAATAAAAATCTCCTCTATCTTAAAAAAAATACCATAGTTTAGTCTTAGAGCTTCCTGGGACATTGAGAGATTGACTTGTCCACAGTCAAACAGTTGTGTGACTGTGAGGGGCAGGTTTGGAACTCTAGTCTTTCTAACACCAAGCCCAGCCTTCAATCTGCTTTGCTACCCAGACTCTCTACTGTTCTTCCAAGCATAATGTACTTCTGTAAGGAAGTTCATAATGTCACAATAGCATCTAGATTTTCACATGCTTTAAAGCTCCCTGCTTTAATTATAGGCCTGGGCATGAGTATACATATAGAGTTATAGGGGAAAGATTTCTATTTCAGAGAAGATTTACCAGTATTGTGCCAAAGTAGTCTTAGCAAGAAGTGTGTTCAAGTCCCACTGTGGTAGACAATCAAAATGAATGGATATATGCAGTACCCTCAAATTGTGAATTGACTTTGTGTCTCTTGAATTGTAATTAGGTATAGAAGAGATAGATTACCATTGGTCATGTTATTCTCAAGTGAGGTATAATAAATGATGTTGTCAATAATTCCTGTTATAGCAAACATGTTTTGTTTATCCTGTGGCTAGAACAGATGCTTTCTTAGATTCAGACACTAGGTGCATTGCCTGCATATCCTTGCATTAGCACAGAAGACCTGGATATGTTTGAGGGCAGAGAAGGTATTTCTTAATTCTCTGGCTTGTAACTGTGACACACTTCCCAGTGTGTTAGAATAAACTTCTCCTGTGAGGACATTTTATAAAATTCAAAGAAGTAAAGTTTTATTGCCAAAATGAAGAAAAGAAAATAAATCTCAAAACTGAGCTCATTGAAAGGAAAGAGGTCCTCCTGTGCGTAAGCCCTTCTCTAGGGACCAATAAAGAGTCTTAATCATAGTTTCAAAGTTTAAAGGGAGCTTAGTGGTCATCTAGACCACTGATCTCCAAACTTTATCACATACCCTTAAAAGCAAAGGGAAAAAAATGGGCTTGTATCCTCAACATACGTATATTTATAAATTATAAAATTAATTGTTCATAAATAAAATAATATCAAAAGTCTTACATTATAATGGGGTAAACAGCATGAACACAAATAGATACACATGAGATACATGTATAGTAGAGATGGTGTAGCCTGAGGGAAAAAGTAAAAGGATCTGGGGAGGAAGGAAAGGTCATGCATATAAGACTCTGCTGAGTCTTGAAGAAAGCCAAGGATTCCAAGAGACGGAAATGAGGATAGAGAGTATTCTAGACTGGACAATAACCAAGACAAGAGATGCAGTGTTATACGTGAGGATCAGAAAATAGGCCAGTATAGCTGAACCATAGAGTATGTGGAAGGGAGAAATATATAGAAAGACTGAAAATATAAGACTGGACAAGTTTTAAAGAGCATTAAAATGCCAAGCAGAGAAGTTTATACTTTATCCTTGAGGCAGTAAGAAGTTACTGGATTTGTTGAATAAAATGACATGATCAGATCTGTGTGTTAGCAAGTGACAGAAGGAACTATTTGGAGGATGGATTGGAGTGAGGATAAATTTAAGTCCAGGAGCTCAATGAGGAGGATATTTTCATAGTCTTGTTTGAGAGGTGACAAGTGTCTGAACTAGAGCTATAGTTGTGTGAATGGAGAAGAGAGGAAATATACAAAAGATGTTAAAGAGAAAGAAAACACAAGATTTTGACAGCCGGTTGACTATGAGGAGCAAGCAGTACATAATGAGGGAGTTAAGGGTGATACTGAGATTTTGAGCCTGGGTGTCTAGAAGGATAGTGGTGCCCTGGGCAGAAAGATAGAAATTCATAAGAGGGATAGGTTTTAGAGTAAAGACAATGAGGTCTGTTTCAAACATGTTCATTTTAAGGTGATGTCCAATTTCAACTATCCTCCCAAAGGCAATTGGTGATGCAGGACTGGAAGTCAGGAGACAGACTAGGACTGGAAATAAATATGGAAAGGAACTACATCAAAGTGATCACTGAACTTACAACAGTTAATGAGACCACCAAGTAAGGATAATAAATAGAAAAGAGAAGAGAGCATAGAACAGAGCCTTGGGGTAAAACCCATGTTACTGATTGTAACATGCATAACGATTCATCAAAGAAGACCAATGGTCAGATGGGTAGAAAGACACCTGAGAGAAAGCTATGTGGTAGGAAAGCCAAAAGAGAAGAGAATACCCAGGAATATCTTGTAGTCAGCAGTGTCAAATACTATAACAGCAAGGACCCCGGCATACACAGGAGGGCCTGCTGTAAAGGTTCTTAGATCTGCTTTTCTAAAAGGAAAGCAACTTTTGAAGGGTCAACAATCTACTTTAATCAAACACAAATATCAGTCACTTAGTTCAGGGGAAAAGTCAGCACCCTGAACTTGGGGAAAATACAAACAGAAATTACAAACAGAAATACCAACAGACAGGGCTTCCAACTGTCTGACCATAAGCAATACATACATCACAGATGAACAGACAGATCCAACTGTCTGACCATTACATACATACATAATTGCCAGAGAGAAAAGCACTAACATCCGGGTTTTCAAAGCTGAGGGGCTCCTTAGCAGTTACCCAGAGTATCTTCTGACCAAACACTTCCAATGAGTAAGCCCCAAAGTAAAACCTTACCTCCAAGTATTTATACCATCCTGGAGGTACCCTCAGAACCAGTGCCTCAATAGAAATTATCAAAAGCTACTGAGACCTATTAATGGGAGAGGAAGTTCTTCTGCTCACCCATCATTAACCATATATTAACATTATACATACTACAGAGAAGTCAAGGACTGAGAAAAGGCCATTAGACTTTGCAGTTAAAAGATTATTAGCAACTTTGTGAAGAATGGATTATGTGGGTTATAGAAGAGCATGGGCAGAGAAAGAGAGCCAGAAGGAGGAAGAAGTGAAGGCAATTCATGTAGGTAGGTTTATCAAGGTATTTAGCTGAGAAAAGAAGGAGATGTATAACTAGCAGGTAGAGGAGGATCTAGTGAAGGTTCTTATTTTTTTAAAGGTGGAGATGACTTGGTAGTGTATGTAGGCAACTGGGAAGAAACTAGTATACAGGGAGGTACTGAAGATTAGAGATAAGAGAGGTAATAGTGGGGGCAATCTTTTGGAGAACATTGGAGAAGATAAGACTAAAGGGGTACATGAAGGGAGATTGACTTTGAAAAGGGGAGGAGTCAGCCACCTCATAATCATAGGCTGTATTGAAGGAGGAGTCAGCAGAGAATAACAGAGAAATATGAGATGAAATATAGGGGATCATTTTTTTTAGTGAAACTATGGTCTTCAAGGGAAGGGGATGACATGGGAAGTTTAAAATAAAATATTTGAATTGCCTAAGGTCACACAGGTAGCAGGTGGCATAGTTAAAACTTGTACTTGGAGTTTTGGGCTTCATACTCAATGGTCTATTAAATTATGTCCCATTACCATATAGTCATAATTGTGTGGGGGTCCCAACATGGATTGAATGTCACAGATGCTCAGTTAAAGGCTCCATCTTTAAACCAGTGGTATGTGTAGGTGGCATCCAACAGCCTTGCTTTCAGTTGTAGCTTTTCATGTTCTATGCAATTCATTGCAGATGCCTTTACCCCCTTACTATTCCTGAAACTACTAGCAAATAACATCCATTGTTGACTTCTTATGGTTCCTCTTGCCAAATGGTTAAGGGTAATTCTTCATGCCCCATACCATTCAGCCAGAGAAAATTATTCTTTGTCATGAGTAGCCATATTGCCATCTCAGAAAGAAATAGTCTAAAACTTCTACAAGTCATTTCTGCTTATAATACAGATCAAGCAGACAAGGAAATATAATTTGTAGAGCTCCTCCTCTTTATGCTATACCTGCCAATTTTTTTTTGCCTCATAAAAATTCATCTAGAGATTGGGAACATTCTGACTTCCTCCTCTCCAGTTTGGGCACCAATGGATCCCAGGGGATAGTTATGTATTATTGTTCAAATTATACTGGATGATACTCCACTGTACCTAGGATGAAGGGGTTTAGGGAAGAGGATTTCTGTACTCTCCCGGTTAATTTGCTCACCAGAAAAGGAGAGACAAAGGTAGTAGAAGTCTTAAATGTATAGTCACCTGGCTGTATATTGCCTATCTCTCATGTCTCTATTCACTCTCCATAAATTTACTTACATTGCTGGATCTGGACAACAAACAAGTTATTCTGGAATGACCCATCATTTGTTGGCTAATACAAGAAGCTGTGTGACCCGAAATCTCTTCCTTTTGTGTTCATTTCTCCCCCAACTCCTTTTACAGAATGATTCTTAACAAGAAAAATATTAAGACTATTGAAAATCTATATGTGTGTATATACATACACATATGAAGATATATACATCTACAGGTAGACCTCTCTAGATATATCTATATAGAGATATATCTATCTCTACATCATCTCTTTCTCTTTTTTTCACTCTCTCTCTCTTTCTCTCTCCCTCTTTTCCTCCCCTCTCCTTCTTTTTCTTTTGCCCTTCATCACTCATTTAATTCCATCCATTTTCTTTCTTACACATATACATCCTTCTTTAATCTCCATCTTTCATCCTTTTTTTTGTTTTTACAATTCTCTTTCTTACAATTCATGCTAAATTGATTCAGGAAAACATGTTTTTTGTCTCTTATACCCCATTGCTCTGCTATTTCTTTTCTTTTTTCTTCCACTCTTTATTCCATCTGTGTAGTCCAAAGGGGCGTGAGTCTTAGCTGATAAATGTAGAGTTATAATTGTGATACACCTGCATTATGGAAAAGAAAAATCATTAAGTTCAAAATGAATTTGAACATATAGAACCACTGATAGCAATAGACTCGCAGGATGGATTGCTTTCTTCTATTTTCCATCAAAAATGTACGTTATTTTAATCATATCTCAGTAGAAGAAACATTTGTGAGCTAACTTTGGAACTTAAGCATCATTTTTATGATTTATTTTTTCTTGCTGGCTAATAGATTGCAAGTTTCAAATATCAGTCTGACCAATGCAATCTCTTTAGATTAGGAACTTCTTGCAATTAAAATTTTTTTCTTATACAAAATTAAAGGTCTCAGTGATACTTGCCTTTATCTGCTAATCAGCTAAAGGGGGTGCCTAACTCCCATGATGTGTGTGTGTTTGTGTGTGTGTGTGTGTTGCATGTGTAGGGAGAGATAAATGAGAACCTCATTTCACTTGACAGTGCTCCTCAGTAAAATTCAGTGATCTGTCTTAAGCTGCAAGATGTTAATGGAGATTAATAGGCTGCTTAGATTTTCATGATGGAAGATGATATTTGACTTTAGTTTTACTGAAACAGATTTGCCAATCCAAATTATACACTGACCATATCAGGGTCAGTAGAAGAGTTAAAAAAACAACACAAAGAGAGTTCTTGCAAAGAGAAAACAGAGTAAAGATTCAAACACCTACCAGTGCTAATTTTGTAAAGTCAAAACTTCTTTCAAGAGAAATGCTAAGCCACTAAATACAGAATTACTAAGAACATTTATCTTTTGGGAGCATGTTAGAACACAAACATTAGGACTGACTTCATTTAAAAAACATTTTATACAGATATGGATATACACATATACGTACACACATACATATGGAAAAGGGGAAATCAAAACAAATCTAATTTTAGGTATAAATTCTACATTTCCAAATGAAGTCTGGAAAGAATATAAACATGAAAGTTCTACAGCTCTATACATTTGCTGAATGTGTATATTCTACGGTAAAAAAAAAAAATTGCTTAGGATTCAAGAACCCTAGGTTTTAGGGCTCCTTTTGTCATTAATTTGCTCTGATACCTTGGGCGAGCAAGTTAACCTGTCAGGGGACTCAGTTTTCTCATCTGTAAATTAATAATTGGGCTGGTTGACTTTCAGACTCCTTTAGCACTTTGTCATTCTTTGTAACATTTTCATTTTGTAAAATTAAATCATCTCCTACTAGAAGTAATGAGGCAATCCCTCTTTTACTCAGTATTCAGTGAGCATCTTTTAAATGCCTTTGGATGGAAGGGCAAAAACATTTATATAGTGCCTATTCTGTGCCAGGCACTGTACTAGTAAGGGTGACACAGCTAGTAAGCAAATGAGACTGGATTTGAACTCAGATCTTCCTCACTCTAAGCTCAGTGCTCTACCCACAGTGCTATCTAGCTATCTACAAAGGCTACAGACACAGAATGATAAAATCCTTACCCTAAATGAGTTTATGTTTCACTGGGGGAAGGAAACATTGACATTGCTGTGAGTGCAAGAAAATTTGAGGGGAGTTGAGTACTAAGAACTTTTTGGTGGATCAAGAAAGGCTTAAAATAGGAGATATTTGGCTAAATTAAGCCTTGAAAGAAGGGAGTGCATTCTAGACATGGGGAACAATCATGCAAAGATACAGTGATGGGAAATGTAATCCTGAGTTCAGAGAACAAGAAGTCAGCAGTTTTGCCTAGAACATAAAGTGAATGAAGAGGAGTTATGTGAACTAGCACAGCTGTAGTCTGCAACTGAGTTGAAAGTGTTTTAAATTTCAAATTAAGTTTGCATTTTGTCCTAGAGCCAATAGTGGGCCACCAAAAATTCTTGAATAGGGTTGTGATATGATTAGACCTGTGATATAGGAAGATAACGTGGATAGTTTTCATGGGAATGGGTTAGAGAGAGGAAGGACAAGACAATGCCAACCAGAAGCTGTTGCAATAGTTCAAATGAAAGGTGATGAAGGCTTGACTTACCTAGGGTGGTTGTGTTGGCTAATGGTGAGAAGGGGATGGATATGAGAGATGTGGTACAGGTAGAATACGTTGACCTTTGGCTAGATGGGGGAAGTGATGGAAAGTGAAAAAGTGAGCATGCTTTTAAGGTTGGTAGCATGAAAGGATTGGAAGGATGGTAGTCCCCTTATCAGAGGCCCTTTAACAAAAGGAAAAAAAAGTTGATGATGATACAGTATAGTAATCCTATTTCAGAAATTTCCTGGCTGTTCCTTATTATTTATCTGTGTTAAATATTGCATATAGATGCTGAATACTTTTCTTTCAACTAATTGAATTAACAGGGGTTTTTTTCATGTTTTCTTTTAGATTTCATTAATCTGATCCAAGGTCCCCTGTGACTGCCAACTGAAACAGAGGTGGGTAATCTTTCCAGTTCGTAATTAAACAAAAAATAACACAAATTGCATAATTGGTTATTAGAAATTCTAAATAGGATTCTTTTTATAAGTGGTAGAAAACTGGGTTTAGGAATGTGAGAACCCTTCATGTCTTATGACTCTCACTGATCGATTTATGCATTATACAGATGCTTATTTTCATAGCTCATATAATTCCTCATAGATTAAATATTTTGTTTTATATAATATATTAGCTGATGATTATGTGTTATAGTTATAAAAAAGATCCATTCTGGTAATGACACATATGGGAATATCTTCTTCTGTTTTCTGTGAGGGTGAAGATGTATACCTAGTATTCCAGGAGAGAATTTGAAAGATTATTTACTGAAGGAGAAAACCTAACCTTTTTTGAAATTACCAAGTGTCTTACATGGTTGTTTCTCTTTCTTATGTACAGAAGCTATAGTCAGTCAGTCAAAAAACATTTATTAAGCACCTGCTATGTATACAGCAGGCAATGTACTGTGCACTGGGAATACAAAACAAGATAAAAAATAATCCCAGCATTCTAAAAGAGGAGACAATATACAAGCAACTATGTACAAACAAGTTAGATGTACATATATATGTATATATGATAAAATGGAAATAAGCATTAAGGGAAAGTGCTAGAATTAAGAGATATTAGGAAAAACTTCCTGCAGAAAGTGGGCTTTTAGCGGGTTTGAACTTGCTCCATTTTCCTAGTTTTGAAAATAAGAACAAAAAATTTACCTGATCATGCTTTTCCTCAGCATCCTTATTTTAAGAAGTCTCACGGGTAGCAATGTAAATGAACCAGAATTCTGGCATAAATAGCCACTTGAACTGGAAGAGTAACTAGAACACCAGCTGACAATCTCAAGAAAATGGCATTCTAACCAACCAATAATCCCCAAAAGTAATATTCCCTGAATCTGCAGAATCCACTTGATCTCATCTTGTAGTTTAAGGTTAATAGCTATGCAAAACGTATTTTCTGGTAAGAAAAGCTAGGATTGGAAAACAGCTTGTCATTGGTAGTTACAAATTCATTAGGAAAGCTTTCCATTTGGCTTACAAATTTTTAAAATGTCTCATAAATGTAGGGTTTTTTGACTAGTACTCCAACCAAAGTATCTGAACTCAATAAGCTGGCACAGTGTAGAAGACATCCATGTGAACAATGTTTAGGCTTGATTTAGTACCTTTTTTCTTTTTTGCTGAATATACAGATAACCTTACCTCCACATAAATTGCATTCCCATCAGCTAAAGGCAGACAAGTGCCTTTAATGCTTTGGAGATATGGTACAGTAGAAAAAGATATGGTCTTTTGGAGTCAGGGGGGACATTGGTTTAAATTTGACCAATTAGCACATATTAGCCGTATGATCACAGGCAAGTCTTCACTTGGCCCCTCTGAGCTCAGTTTCATCATCCGTAACTCAAGGATAATAATGCCTATGGTACCTGACTTATTGGATTGTTATGAAGGTCACATGAGATATATCAAATGCCAAGTATTTACAAACCTTAAACACTTATTTAAATGTCACTTATTGTTGTCACTAATGAACACATTCTCATTCATTCATACTCAAACCCCAGATCTGGACTCAGAAGGCCTAGGTTTGAGTCCGTACTCCTTAACTTACTAGCCGTGTATATGACCTTGCACAAGTCACTTAAACTCGAAGTCTTAGTTTTCTTGCCTGGAAAATAGGTATAATTAGAAGAAGCAAGTGTCCCGCTAGAATACAAACTCCTTGAGAGCAGAGATTATTTCATTTTGGTTTCTGTTTCTATTGTATCTTGCTCAGTGCCAGGTGCTTAATGATTATTGATCGATCCATTGAAAAATGAATGAGGCAACCTATATATGAAAAAGAAGCAAGTAGTGGCTTGCTGAAGGTCACACAGTGAAATAGTGACAGATCCATGGCTACAACTTAGTCACCAGATTTCTTAAACCAGGGCGCCTTCTATTATACCAAACTTTTTTTTACTTACAGTTTGCTCCTTTGCCAGATGCAAGCAGAGCCCAGGGATAAAGTTCTTAAAGAGCCATAGCTAAATTTTATTTCTGTTTACTCATCTGTTTGCATTATGTAAACTATCCCTATGGACAAAAAGTCTTTCAAAGTTTCCTCTTTTGCCTTTTTCCTGTGAAACAGGAAATCAAAGCTATGTAGAATAAATGAAATTAAAAAAACCTTAAAGATGTTGACAAAGCTCAAAAGTTTGAATCTCATGTTAAAACAGATCATATATAGTACTAGAGTATTTAAGGCCATGTATCTAAGGGCACTCCATTAAGCTTCTCTTCCAGAGTAGAAGGCAGTCACCACAGGAGCCCTTTCTTGTTGGAACATTAATTTAGTAGCTGCTACTGTTAACAAGGCTGTTTAGATCCTCATGGCCGACCACTTCCCAGGGAGAAAGAACCAAAGGGGACATTTTGAAAATATGAATAAAAATAAAAGAATGAAGGTTTACATGTTATGAAAATCATAACAGTAACAGTATGGGCCCAGCAGTGGACTGTGCTTTCTGACAACTATCCTAGTGGAGTATGGGAAGGTTTATCACCAGTAACTGGCCACCCACGGATGAATTATTTGACTTCTATAGTCCATGAAAAAAAAGGAATATACAAAATGGTCCTTGATCTTGTGTTCCCTCCTTCTAATTCTACACTGATAGTAGCATAATAGTGGAATTTAGGGGTAATAGGTCCTAAGAATGACATCATTTTATATGATCTATAAACATTGACTTAACTGTCCTTTCATTACATACAATTCTTCTTAAGGGCAGGGACTGTTTTTTGTTTCTATATGTATATATACATATATGTGTATATATATATATGTATATATATGTATATATTACTAACAAGTAGGGCGGTACCTGGAACATTGAAAGCAGTTGATTGATTGATTAGCTATTGGTATTTTAACTATGAGATCCTTGTCTGGTGATTGAGTGGTCACGTAACTGGAAAAAATGAATTATATCAATCTAGACATGTCCTCAGAGAAATATAGAATTGGAAACACAAAGGGAGACTCAATCATATAATAAGCATGAAAGGTAAATGACAGCTCACATGCTCCTTTCATTTTCACTCAATGTCCAGAGAACCAGAAGAAAACCCTCATGCCATTTAGTGAACCCTCTATTTTGGATTTAGAGGGAAACATGGACAAGAGTTGCATGGAATGACTGGCCACTCATTCAGTGTGAAGCGATCTGCTTCACTGGAGGTAGTATCCCCACACACATGCACACACAGACACACACATGCATGTATATACACAGACACACACATCAGTGAGGTTACAGATCCACTAGGATAATGGACTATTACATTACAAACACATGACAAGTGTTCCTTTTCCTACCTCTGCCCAACTTTGTCACTCTCTCTCAAACCTGTATCTATGATCTTGAACAAGTATAGCTGTATAGAATGTGGTAAAATGAGGCAGTGCCTTTCAGGTACAGTCAGGGGGATATCACCAACCCCCACTCCTTTCCATTACTGACTCATGGGTTTATTGCTTCTCTCTCTATAGGTTCCAAGATAGTCTTGTGGACTGTGGAATATTCTGGAATATTCTCTAGGATATTCTCAGAAATGACTGTAATATTCTCAGAAATATTCTAGAATATCCTCAGAAATTACCAAATTTGCTTGGCCCCTTCCATGGAGTAAATCCAGAGACATCTCACCTGTGATAGAAGAGTTTTCCTATCTTTATTTTGAACCACAAGTTGATACATTGAGATGAAATTGTTAATGGCCATGTAATTCATTAATAATCTTAAGCAAAAGAGAAACACATTCAAATAAAGTGTAGAGAAGGCTGTGTTAGGGATTGTATACCACTTTCTCCCTACACAAGACTCCAAATCAATCTGAAAGTGGCTTCTAAAGGGATTGAGATTTAAACTCAAGAAAAGCATAAGAAAAAGTTGCTGTTGAATGGACTTCATTGGTCAATTTTCATAGCTTCCTGTTCCATCAGGTTTTAGCTTCAGCCATCTCATACCAGAGGACTGTCTTCTCTCTCCTAGTTCTCCAATCTAAGTACTCATTTGCCCCCATTTCCCATTTACCTCTCTATCATTTTTGAGGAAATTACCGTGAACTTTCCTTAATACCTGTGAACAGCCTAGCCCAGGGATGGGGAACAGTGTGGCCTTTTGACTGAAGTTTGGATTCTGTCAAAAGGCCACACTTGAGGACCTGGAGGACCACTTGTGGTCTCAAGGCCTCAGGTTTCCCATTCCTGGCCTAACCTAAGGATCCTCTATCATATCACCCTAGTAAATTTTTCCAAAGTCTCTGTGATTCTGGAGAGGTCTTCCAAAATCTCAGTAAACTCATATCTCAGAAACCTGGGGGTATATATGTTTACTAAGACTGCAACAAGAGTGTAGGTTTTCCTAGGATATGGTATCATTTTGGAAGACATATCAATTAAAGATGTCTAAGGCATCACAGAGAGAGGAACATGATGAAAACTGAGTTTTAGTCAGGGCATCCCTAAAACAAAATCATCTGCTCAAACATGGACAGGCAGTTCCTGCACAAGAAACATTTTCTTTTGAGTACGCAGATGGGAATGAAAAGACCACTTAATTAAATAGGATAATCAGTTATCTAAATCATATTTTAGAAGGCCAGTTAGAAGCAGCTATGTTTTTTATTAACTTATCAGAAACAACCAGAGGCTAAGCCCAGTGTATGATTTGCAGTTCAAATCAGCAGTTCCCAGTTTGTTTATCTCAATAATATCCATATTTTTCAGAAGAAGCATTTCCTTTTATGCAGAACATTCATTGAAAAAATAGATCAATTGGCCTGTATGATCAGCGTTAACTCTTAGAAACAAGTTTTTGCTAGAAATGTGCAAATTAGTGATTAATAAATAATTACTTAAGCTTGAGTTTAAGTTAAGAAAATTTTACTAAGAAATTAAGGTACATGAGGTAAAGGGCAAATTCTAAAAACCTGGTAAGCTTCACTCAGATATTTGAATACTTTTTTGGAAAAACTTAAGGGTTTGAATTAATTGAACAAAATCTGGTATCTGGTTTTCACAAACAACTGGAAAATTACAGAAGAATGCCCTGTGTTAAAAATCCTTGGTTCCCTTTGTGAATTGTGAAGAGATTAGTCATAACCTTCAGAGTTGTTTCATAAAAACTGAATACATATGATGATCAACTGTGAATGACTTAGCTATTCTCAGTAATGCAATGATCCAAGACAACTCTGAAGGACATATGATGAAAAAAACTATCCACCCCCAGAGAAAGAGCTGATGGAGTCTGAAGGCACTTTTTCAACTTTCTTAATTATTATTCTTTATTTTGGTCTGCATTTTCTTTTGCAAAGAGCTAATATGAAAATGTTTTGCTTGACTGCATATGTATAATCTATATCAAATTGCCTTCCCAAGTAGAGGAAGGAGAGTGGGAAGGAGGGAGAGAATTTGGAAGTCAAAATTTTAAAAGAAGCTCAAAAGTTTTGCTTACACGTAATTGAGAAAAAAATAAGAATTAAATGTTTTTTTTAAAAAACCGGAATATATATGTAATAGTATTGACTGGAATACTTGTCTTTGAAATTAAATCAACTTTTGACTGCCTAGTCATTTAAGCCCCTTAAATTCAAAACATATAAATAAAAAAATGAGAAAGTTCTTAAACTGAAGTCTGCAGATCCTGTAGAGGATCAGCTAGTAAATTTCTAGGAATCTATGAACTTGAATGAAAAAAAATGAATCTTTGTTTCAATAAAATTTATTTCCTATGTATTTTTATGCTTTTAAAAGCATTATTTTGGGAAGGGGATCTGTACTTTGACCTAGACTTCCAAATGGGGTCCATGACCTCCAAAAGATTAAGAACCCTTGGCCTAAAGAAATTGCCTTCCTATTATCACTCAAAAATCCAGAACTTTAATTTCACCTGTTGCCAGTCTTCTCTCTCTTATTTTCATCTTGTTTAACTTTATGTTATATTTCCTAACCATGGATCTAGCACTTCTTTATCTACTCCTTATCTGCTCCCGATTCTAATAGTCTTTTATTTTGCAAAGATTGAAGATTATGAATTTTAAATTTGAATGTATCTAGCTCATTTAAAAATATCATTCCTCATAACATCTTATTTTTTGCCTGCCTGAACATGGATAGTGTTCATTAGTGTATCTATCAAGGGAAAACAAGGAGTATTATAATAGAATTGGAACAGAGATGATACAGAAACTGTAAATTGTCAGAAAAAAATAACAAACCTAAATAAATAAGTGCATGGTGGGAGAAAGACAAAGAGAGACAGAGAGAGAGAGAGACAGAGAGAGAGAAAGATGCACTAAACAATCCTCCTATCATATATATCTATATCTATACGTAGATATAGATATATATGTAACCAACATGAAGTCTTGTGCTTTGTACATGATAGCAGCAGAATTATGAAAAATGTTTTTAGGAAGAAATGCACATGAAGATAACAGGTGATAGACTACTTGCAAAACTCAACATGTGATACAATTGAAAGTTTCTGCAACTGATCACAAAGCGGCATAAAGGATCTTAAATATTTAATGTTTAGGGTAGAATACTTTGTCAATAGTTTTCTTTTTTAATTGATCTTATCAAGCTCAAATCCAACAACTACCAGTTTTCTAAATTATCCAAATTAAATGGATCAAACCTGTACTTTGTTTTGACTATAACTAAATATAGTCCTAGAAACTTGCCTAACAGAGAAATTGAGTGACTTGCCTGTGCTCACACAGCTAGTAAATTTCAGAAGGAGAACTTGAAACCAAATATTCCTAAATTTAAATCCAGCACTGAACTCACTGTGCCACACTGTCTCTCTTACCAAATTATTTCTTTGAGAATGAGTGGAGGTGTAATTTTTCCTCCCTTGCAGTTATGACTAGCAACATCACCTTTACTTTTCAATCTGGCTATTTTTTTCTGTCTTCACAGTGACCTTTTCATAGGTTGCTGTGGCCAAAGAATTAGTGACCAAGTGGGCAGCGTACTAGTTTTAAGCCATGTATGTATGGCTATGTGGGTTCTTAGTTGACAGAATCAGTCTTTCAGTCTTTCATGGGTACCATAAAGAAAGCCTTCCCAGGTTCAGAGGACTTAGCAGAATTTTCACTATGCTGGCATAACCTTTGGGACCCCAGGGCTTCCAGCAGCTATAGGGACACAAGAGAGGAGGGATGACTTTGTGGAAGAAATTGATCTGCACTTCCTCTACATTCCAAAGCTTGTTGTCTCTACCTGTCTTATAACACTTATTATGTGTCACATTGTATTGTAACCATTTGTGCATACTATTTCTCCCCTAAAGGATAATAGGATCTACCTTACTCCTCGCTCTCTCTTTCTCTCTACATATGTGTGTATATGTGTGTGCATGTATGTACATGTATATAAACACATATACACATATACATATATGCAAACAAATCCTGCTTATGAAATTTCTTATCTGGGTTAAAATGGACAAGTCATTCAACTAACCTCTCTGGGTCTCTGACAAGTGTGGAAGACTATACTTAGTCGTAGACACTATCTGTTTAGTTTGAGGAATTTAGAAAACTAGGTACACCGAAAAGGTTATTTTAAAAATAATCCCTTTGTTTTACGCATTATACAGATTCCATTTGTATTTGAAAATGTTTACCACATTCTGATTTTTTGAAGTAAATACAAAGGAGAGCATAAAAAAAAAAAAAGACTTCAGTGGAACTTTGCTGGCAATCTTGTCATGATCCTGGAGGGATTTTTAGAATCCCCAGTTATCTGTTTACCACTTCAGTCAAGAGGCTCAAGGAAAGCTATGCTCACATATCAGACTGGAAAGACCAGTTAGTGCTGGAATCACTTACATTCATCAGCGTAGTTTTCTAGAATCTGAAGAGAAATGCTTTTTGTTCATTCTCATAAAAGGAGGAATTTTATTCTTCTGTTTTATTTTTTTTTTAAATCTAGAAATTTACTTCTGACGTTTCTGCAATGAGGACCAGAACGGGAGGAAAAAGCAGGCTTCTTTCTCCCTAATTGCATCTTGCTCTAAATACTTCCTTTCCTCTTGTGACCTAATAAAAACTCCCAGGAGAGGATGTTTTTAGAATTGCAAATTTACTTTCTCACACAGATCTGCTAACTTACTGAGGAAGTAGCGGCACCAAGGAAATACAGAGCAAATAGGTAAACACAGCCCACTGGAAATTTCTTCAGCATTGGCTTGGGGTCACAGAATTAGATCCAGGAAGACAAAACAAATATGCTCAGCTGATGATTTTCTTTTATACTTTATCTTGGTACTATCAGATAACTCCAGGAGGCAGCTGCTTGGGCAGCTACTTCCATACTCACTCATAGAACTAACCCTGAAGAATTAATTCACTGAGTAACTAATGTTGATTCTTTTTCGGAGTCCAACTGAAAGATGGAATGCCATTCCCAATAATAGTTCAGCTGCTGATCTGTTTCAAACCCTTTGTATGATTTAAAGAATAGTTTTCAATACCGTTCTGATATATTCTAGCTGTAGAGTATTGGTGACTTAAAAGTAAGTGAAAAGAAACCTGTTAATTAAAGTTTTTATGCCTTTTACAATCAACTTAGCTTAAGGTGAGAATTTTGAGAGATTAAAAATGAAAATTCTTTCTGGTTCGTCAACTTTCACAGTCTCAGATTTCAGTGGAGGGGAAAAAAAAGCAAAGACATCAGTTACATAGCAACCAAAATGCTTTAATAAAATTTTTATCGTTGCTGGTATTGAAGGTTGTCTGCACTAATGAACATGCCACTAAGGGTCTGTTTTCCTTTTCAGTCAGACTCCCTGGGGGCATTTTTGTTAACTAAAGTGAAATTGTCTGGGAGTCTGCTACCTGCCAACTTCCAGGTCCTGTCTCTGGGAGTTGTTGAGTGACTACAATTAGGTTATGGAGTAGATTGTAGTAAAAGAACTTTCATTTAGTTTCATTCATGTTAAAACTTGAACCTTACTAGGAAGACGAATGTTAGAGCTCTTCATTTAATGATTAAAAGCAAATTTAATTAGCAGTCTGGTAAGTAGCTTTTACAGATGACCTTATACATGAATGTTTTATCTGGCATATACATGCACAAACAAATAAATTCTATGCCACTAGGCTTATAGTATACAAGTACTTTCCTTCTACAAAAACATTTCCTTTCTCTAAAACATATTGCTAAGAAAACAGAGAAGAAGAAACAGAACTACTTTTGTACTTGTAGCTTGATTTTCATTAGAACCAAACCAAATTTCTTTTGGTTATGTAGTATCCAAATATTCAGATGGATCTTTGGTCTCATACATATATGAAATCCCTCTAGTCATGCAGATTTCCACCTGTCTTATGCCTACGAATTGTGTAGGAATCTTATCCATGAACCACTGAAAGTTAAGACAAGAGGGATCCACTCAACACAGTAGAAGACTTTGTCTTTTCTCCTGACCTCCTGAGGGTACCATGGAACACTCTGGCTATCCCCTGTCATTCTTCCCTCTCACCATATGGCCAGTACTTTCCTTTATGTTAATTTCTTTCTGTTAATCAACTCTCTGATGACATCTTTGACTCCTGCTCCTCTTTATAGTTTCTTGTGGGTTATATTCCAATACAATTTATTATATTCCAATATGATGGCACCCTACTACCATCTACCATACGCCTTTTCATTGTCCTATGCAATACTGCAGTGATGTTCCAGGTCTTACTATCATTAATATTTTAATTATTTTGGGTAGAAACTTTTCTAGAATGTATTGCACACTTCTCTGCTTTGGTGAAGTTGGGAGTAATTATGAACTTTAGCCATGATACTGTAGAAATATACAGTGTTGCCCTGAGGGATGCACTGAGGTATATAAGAACCGTCTTTTGGCAAACTGGCAGTTTATAATATTCCCATTTACAAATAAGCAATAGCTAAGATTATCAAGTAGGGTTTATAACACACCAGAGCTGGTGAATTCATCCTTAGGGAATACTGAAGAATATGAATTTCACCTCAAAATTGTCTGTTCTGTCATCTCATTGGAATCCTTCTAAACTTATTTCTAATTTGAATTAGTAAAAAGGCTGAACTTTTTATTTCTGTATTACTGTGTTGCTTTTTGTTATAGTACATATAGTCATTGATATAATGACTCACAATATATCAAATAATGACCTTCCTGACTTGCTTCAATGAATAAATAATAAAAATAGATAGCATTTATATAAAACTTAAAGATCTGCAAATCACTTCACAAATGTAATTTCATTTTATCCTAACAACTCTCCTTGATGTTAGTGACCATACTAGCTTCTGTGACTTTAGTTATTATTTCGGTATGGAAAACTGTGAGTTCTACATATCCTTTTCTAATTTCTTTCCTGAGCTCCAGTTCAGTATTATCACCTGGCCATTGGTCATTTCCAATTAAATAGGCATCTGAAATACATGTCCAAAACAGAAATAATTATTTTGCCTTTCTCTGTCTTTCCCTACCCACAGTGCTTGGCACATTTTGTTGTTGTACAGTTGTATTTCAGTCATGTCTGACTCTGTGACCCCATTTTGGATTTTCTTGGCAAAAATACTGGAGTGATTTGCCATTTCTTTCTCCACCTCATTTTATAGATGAGGAACTGAGGCACACAGGGTTAAGTGACTTGCCCAGGGTCACACTGCTACTAAGTCTCTGAGGCTGGATTTGACCTCTGCCCTAGCACTGTGTCCACTGTACCCCCTAGCTGCCCCAATCTGGTACATAAAGCAGGCACTTAAAAACTCTTATTGACTGGCATTTCTAACTTCCCTATTACTTTTAAAACAGCTATTTCTTTAGTTTCATAGGTTCAACATCTTGGAGTCTTCCTCAGCTCCAGGTTGTCTCCTTTTACTCATCCTTCATATCTAGTCAATTACAATTGATTCTGTTTAGCCTCCCTAGCAGTTCTCACATGTGTTCCTTTCGCTAATCTCACACAGTTACCACCCTAGCTCAGATCCTCATGACCTCTCACCAGGACTATTTCAATTGACTCCTACTTCTTCTTGCCTCAAGTCTCTCCTGCACTCCAGGTCCCCACCCTCTACACAGCTGCCAAAGTGATGTCCCTAAAGAAAAGGTCTGACCATATCACTTCCTTCTTCATAAAAGCTCCATTGACTCTCTGATACCCTTGGGATAAAACACGACCTCCTCAGTTTGGCACCTAATGCACTTGAACAACCTGACACTAGGCTACCTTTCCCAACTTTTTGACATTACCCTACTACATAACTTTGAGGTACTTTGTACATAGTGTTCCCTTTCCTATCTCCATTTCTTTAATCTATTATCTCCTACCTTTCCATCCTAGAAGTATCAACATCCTTCGAAGTTCAGCCCAAGTGCCATCTCCCATGTGAAGCTTTTCCTGATCACTCCAGTCACTGGTTCCTCCTTGATAAGGTAAAGATAAATTATCTTTATTTGCTTTGCTTGTATATATTTTGTTTTCACTTATATATTTTTTTCCTCTGATAGAATACAAGCACTTCAAGGTTTTGTCTTCATATACCCAACACCTAGCACATTGCTTGACACATAGTAGGTACTAAAATATTTATTGATTGTTTGATATAAAAACAAAAGCAAGCATAACCTCTGCCTTAGTTTCCTCAGCTATAAAATGAGGGTAAAAATGGCACCTACTACTAAGAGTGGTTAGAATCAAATAAAATAATATTTCTAGGGTGCTTAGCAGAGTGCTTGGCACACAGTGAGCTTTTAATTAAAGCTTGTTCCCTTTTCCCCTTCCCTAAGGGAGTAGTAGTATCATTTTGAATGCATTCCATAAAAGAATGTTAAAGTTAAAGAACTAAAACACAGTATAGCAACCATACAATTTCTATTGAGTAATAAAATGATGATAGCCATTTCAATGTCTTTATTTCTTCAGTCACTGACCATTTATTACACATTTAGATACCAAGGTAAAAAAGACATAGTCCCTGCTCTACAACACTTTGAAATTTAGCAAGGTGCGGGGGGAGAGGGATATGACACACAAAATATGAAATATACTACCCCCAAACTAGAGTACCAAAGAGAATATTAGAGAGATTTATTTTGAGATTATTTGAGATAAAAGCAAATTGATGTGTAAATCACATCTTTCTCAACATCAACTACTTCATTATGTTCTTTTGCATTTTTTTAAACTTGAAACTAAGAAGAAAATAAACTATAAGGGTATTTTTAATTCAAAGACTGGAAAATCATAAAAGAAGGCTAATGTAAAATTGTAAAGTTAATGATATTCACTCATCCTGTAGCAAAACTGGGAAAATGACAAAGTAGGTATGCAAAGCCGTTATGCAAGCCTAGCTACAACTTTACCATTTGGGTTAATTTAGTTTGTCCAGATCTCCTTCTACCAATTTTATTCCCTCTACCAATATAGGTTAGTACCTGCAATCTATATTCTTTAAAAGTTGCATATTTGAATACCTAGAAGAAATTATCATTCTCAGCCATATCTAGACTGTAGTGGAACTCTTTCCTAGAAATCCAAGATAATTATTACATGCCACATTTAGATAATGGAAGCCTTTACCTGCATGGGCTGAGCTCCATGGAATATGAATTTTATGTGAAAACCAAATATAGTAACTAGGGAAATTTTTTCAGACAAAACTTTCTAGTCAGCAATGGAATCCAAGAAATGTATTCAAGAGCATATAAAGGATTATTTAAGAAATTAAGGTAAAATGGGGAATTAGCCAAAATTATATAGATAATTACCATAACCTTTTAATTTGGATAAATTTTCATTTTATTCAAAAACAAGGGGCATACTTTGTGCTAAATCCTCACTGCAGAAATTACAGTGGTTTTTAAAAGCACTGTATGCCAATAACAACTGATGATTTTTCTTAGTTATTAACATGAACTTTGTAAATAGAATTATTATATCCAATGCAATAAAAATTCAGTCTCAGAGTTAGAGACCTCAGGGGCCATCTAATCCAATCATTATCTTGCAATTTATTATACCCAACAAATAGTCATCCAATCTTTGCTTAAAGAACGCCAATGAGAAAGAACTCATTACTTCTAAATGTAGCCTATTTCGGACAGCTCTATCTAAACTTCCCTTCAAGAAGTATTCATTAAACACCTACTATGCACCAAGCACTCTGATAGATACTGGGACTGGGAAGACAAAATCAAAATCAGCTTGCTTTCAAGGTTATGTTGTAATGGGAAGAAATTTTGTAAATAAAATGTAAAAATATAAAGTAATGACAGCTAATAAGGAGGGGGAGTAGTATGAAGACCCTAATAACCAGGGAAAATCAGACAAGGCTTCCTTTAGAAAATGGCACTTGAGCTGAGCTTTAAAGTAAGTTAGAGGGCATAAAAGGTAGCGAGGGGAAGGGAGTGCATTCCAGGCACGGGGCACAACCAGTGATCAGAACAATTTTCCTTATGTTGAACCTCAGTTTTCTCCTTTGCTCCTGCTCCTGGATTTTAAAGCCAAAGAGAAGTGAGTTGCCTCTTCCACATAACAGCCTTTCAAATACTCAACAGTTATCATGCCCTCCCTTTATCTTCTCTGAGCTAAATATCCCCATTTCCTTTAACTGACCCTTATATATTTTTGTGGTTGGAATTTTTGTTGATTTGTTTTGGTTCATTTGTTTAAATACCCATTATGACCAAACCCCTAGTTTAGCTAGGTACAATGGGGGATAAGATGGCATTGTTTATGCTCACAAAATAGAAGGTATTTTTAAAGAACTATCATTTTTCTGCAGTAATCATTCCCTGTTATTAAATCTTGCGAAAGATGTTAGTTGAGATGCTATTTGGTTTTTCAGATCATTAAGTCAGTAAGCTTTGGGTTGAATTTGATCCCTTATTATTCAATTAAGAGTGATCAAGCATTAGAGAGTATTATTTAGCTTAGATTGCTTTTCCTCTTTTCTTTTGTATCTTTAAAAAAAGACTCCATTGTTGGAAATTGGAAAAATCTCCAGGTGCCTTTGTTTATTTTGAATGTTAATGCAAGGCATTATTAGTTTTCCACCCTTCCTGGATGATTATCAAATGACAGTTTTTCAAGAAAGTAAATACAGGGAGATTTAGCTCTACCAATTTAGAGGACATTAAAGCAGCTAAGCCTCAATACATCCCTGACATTTTTTAGGTTTTCTACTTAAACATTATCACCTAAAACAGGCCAGAAGAAAATAAAATTAATATGAACTACATAGATTTTCTCTATAATCCTAGACTGCTAGAATTGTAAGAGACTTTAGAGATCATCAAATCCAGTCCTTTTCACCTCATTTATCTTTTTCTTTTTCTTTTTTTTTTTACAGAAAGGAAACTGAGGTTCAGATAAGTTAAATGACTTTCAGGGTCACAGGGCTAGGCAGAGGATGAATTGAGATTAGAATTAAGGACTTTGGACTCCTTATCTTGCTCTGTCTCATACATCACAGTCTTAAGAGAATACAAATGGCCAAAATTATTTTTAGAACAAAAATGCATCTTTCAGCCAGCTATGTTGGTACCTAAAACTAAATCTTAAAATAAACTACATGTTAAATTCTATTTCAGTGAACTTTAAGAGACGTTCTTCATTATTTTGCTGTGTTATAAATGTGTTGTGTAAAATATTGCTTGAAATAAACGTGTTATCATTTAGGACTTGGAAAGATTTTGGATGCAGAGATTTTCATTCTAATCTTATTAGATTATACTTCTAATATAAACCAAGTTGAGTAGCATTATGTAAACTGGACTGGATGACCTCTGTGATTATTTTTGTGACCTCAATTTTATGGAAGAGAAAACAGATAATGAGTGAGATGCAACCTATTTACATAGATTATTGCTAATTGTCCAAAGGGCACCATTTAAAAGGAATAGACTACTAGGTTTGGAGTCAAGAAGATTTGGATTCAAATTTGGAACTTATTAGCAGTATGATCCTGGTCAAGTCGCATAAGCTTTATGTCCAAGGTAACAATGTTAACAACCAGAATTAAAATCTTGTAAAGTTCTTCAAAGAGTTTCCCTCATTCTTTTCTATAGGTTTTGCCATAAGCTAGAAGTAGAATATTTTTAATATGTTGATCATAACCAATTCAAGATAAAATGACCAATGTCTCATGAAATGATGTATCTTATTGTCTTTGAATGCACAGTGAAATCAATTGCTTTGTTTGCCTTTCCAAGGAGAGTGGGTAAGATGTGCTTTCTTTTATTCTAACTTCTTCTTGTCTTTGGGTCTCATCACAAGAATTTTTAGTATTGATGTGGTACACTTCCAACAGCATGCCAATTCACTGGGTATTGGAAAAAGATTTCTCAAAGTGCCAATAATTAATATTTATATGCAGTCTAAAAGCAGTGATAATTAGTATTCTCTGCCACCCTCTCTGCCATTTCCCTGTCACAGTTACTTATGTAGTCAGTCACAAAGGTCATTATCTTTGTTGATGGAAGGAGTACTATACACTGTCAGATCCATTGAGTATCTTTAAATGAAGTGAAGTAGCATCTGTGTGGGGAAATAGAAAAGCTTTCTTTTAAGACCGTGAGCATCTGTAGAACAGAAAGCCTTTGTCATGAATATAGTGATGCTATTTCAGATTAGTAGAGTCACTTCATAAAGCTGCTGAGAAGAAAGAGCTTTGTAACTCATAAATTGCAATAGAATAGAATTATGAACTAGAGTCATGTGGAATTTCTATCCTAGAGAGCTAATATCATGGAATATACTTATTACTATATAATTTTGCATTCTTGAAATTACAATGATTCTTTTAATCCTGAATGCAGATCTGTTGGCCTGAGGCTGACTTATTCATGTATTTGTTCATTCTAAAAACATTAATTAAATACTTGATATGTATAAAAAGTGGTAGTAGGAAAGAAAAATACATACATGCAACACAGTTTCTGCCCTCCTGAGCTCATATTCTTATTTCAGTTTTCAATAAGGAGAGACTGCAAACAGCAGTGATAGAAAACTGGAGTAGAGGAGAGAAGGTTAGAATCCTTCTTGAGGTAATTCAGAATAGGAGAAAAAAAAAGCTTTCCCTCATTCCTCATTCTTCCCTTGCCCAATTTTTATTATTAACCTTACTTGCCTCTCCCCTCGAGAATGAATGCATCTTGAATTTAAAAACACTAGTGTGAAAATAACATTCAGGATTCAGAATATTTAGCTTTATAGAAAACTTTTCAGGAACAAGAAACATATTCCCTCTCTTCATAGGGAGCTCCTCATATCCCCTTATTTTTGTGTTCCATTTTCTCATTCCTTGAAGAACCAGAGAACGAATCCAGTCCCTCCTTGCTGTAATTACATAGTGAAAATACCTTGGGGGTGATTTTCCACCTTGGGATTTACTAGCTGTCTCATTGCTTCAGAGATCAAGATGTAAATCTCTGCCTCCTATTAGCATGCTACCATGTGTGAGACAGTCATGCGAGCTAAATTAAAATGCTGCAAAGGAAAAATGTGTGACTGCACATCAATGCTGCTGTGTTATTTTCAGATGCTGTGGAACCTAGCTAGTGATTTTCTGTTCCATTTTAGTTCATCATAGGTGCACTGTGGTATGTAAATCCATTGTAATAAAATGGAATGACTTAAACTTCTTATAATCATCTTCTTCCTGCTGCATTGGTGTATACTGGCAAGCTCCTAAAAGAAAGGAGCCAGATTTTATACTTTTTTGTGTCCTCTATAATGACTAGAATATGGTTGCTCAATAAGCATTTATTAAACGAATGAATGCATGCAGGCAGAAATGATCTTTTTTTCTGAGAGAGAAAGAGAGGCAATGTTGTATTGTAGATAGAATGCCGGACTAGGAGTTAGGAAGACCTAAGTTTAAACATCCC
This sequence comes from Notamacropus eugenii, assembly GCF_028372415.1. Lineage (NCBI taxonomy): Eukaryota > Metazoa > Chordata > Mammalia > Diprotodontia > Macropodidae > Notamacropus > Notamacropus eugenii. The sequence goes on from NC_092877.1 coordinate 306,663,698, forward strand.
GCCTCTACCATCTCAGTTTTGTATGACCATGCCCAACCTCTCTGAGCCTCTGTTGACCCATCTGGAAAAAAGTGACAATATGGCATCTCATATCTCCTTCTCAGAGTTCTTGAAGGGAATCTCAAATAATTACAGAAAAGCACTTTGCAAACATTAAAGAGCTATTTAAATATCAGGTACTCATATCATTTGTTTGTGCAATTAAATCAGGGAGTGCTTTAAATCAATGGTTCCCAAAGTTCTTTTTTGTTCTGTGAACACCTTTCAGCAATAACAAAAATACATTCTGAACCTAAGAGTAATTTAATAGACTACCGTAATGTTCTGCAATTACTTTAGTGCTTAAGGTGCCATTAAAATTTTTTCAGCTGGAACCTCTTCGAACCAGTGTTGCAAATTCCCAAAGGGGGCTCAAACCAATAGATAGGAATTACTGCTTTGAGCTAAACATTCCTTTTTGTATTTTACAGAATATTGAAACTAGAAGGGAAATGTAGAAGTAACTTAGTTCAGCCCCAGTGGAATTTGCTCTCCAACAAAGTCATTTAGCCTTGTCTTGTCAATGAAAGTGATAAGGCTTTCATCACACCACCACCCCATCCCTCCAGTCCCTCTGCAAGTCAGGAAAGTAGACAGGAACAAATGGAAAGGGCCCAGGATTTAACAATCAGAGAGCTTAGTCTTGAATCTTGGCTGTGCCACATACCACCTGTGTAACCTCGCCCTAGTCACTTGACCTCTCTTGGCCTTATTTTGTTATCTATAAATAAGGGGATTGAACCAGACCACCTAGTAAATCTTTTCCAGCTCTGATCCTTTGATCTTTTCTTTGGGGAACTCTAGTGGTATGGAAAATTATTCGTTATATTGAGTTGAAATCTGCCTGTTAAGTAACTTTTACCTATCTGCCTTAGCTCTGTGCTTATGAAGTTATTGGTGGACAGAAGTGTGAAAGTTGTGCATCTTCCTTATTTCAATTTTAAAAGAAATGGCGGGAAAAAGCTTCCAAAAGTTAAGAACCAAGACACGGTGTTATCGACATCAACAAAGGAATCAATCAATATATATTAAGCACCTGCTTTGTCCCAGGTCCTGGGATCAATACTGAGGATTTTTGTATTCATCCTTCATTGCCCAAGAAGACCAGGTCATCAGAGAAGGATGGCATGACTTGCACTTGACTATTCTGAGTGAGGGAGGGCTGTGCAGGTCACCAGCCCCAGTTCTCCTCCAGAGCCATCTGAATCCAGTGACAAGATATTCATCAGGATGACAGGAGTTGACCCAGGGTGCACTGGGAGACTTTGACCCCCTGCAAGCCAAGGGCTATTTAGGGTGAGGTAACACGCAATCATTGAATAGGCCTGTTCAAGAGAGTAGCCAGGGGATGGCCACTTTAGTGAGTCCAAGAAAAAAAAAGACATCAGGCTGGGAGGTAAACAGCAACAGTTAGTATTGATAATCACTCTTAAGCCAGGAGGGTCCAGATGAAAGCCCTCAGGCAGGGGCCTAGTGTCTGTCCAATGTATAAGCTTCAGAGTATAATAGATTTAAGGTTTTGGGAATGGAAGGAAAAGGAAAGGAAGGGAAAGGAAAGGTAAAGGAAAGAAAGGGAAGGGAAGGGAAGGGAAGGGAAGGGAAGGGAAGGGAAGGGAAGGGAAGGGAAGGGAAGGGAAAGGAAATCTAGCCAGTAGAACCCAAGTTAACTGGGAATCTTCTGGCCATCTAAATTTACCTTCCTTTGAACAGGAGAAGGAAGGAAAGGGAGAGACAGACAGGAGAGGAGGAGCTGAGTTACCCAGCTACCTGGGTCCCCATTCAGGCAGTTGCATCGACTCACAGATTATTGGGTTTGTCCTCTTTTCTCTGATGGCATGATCTTCTTTGGCAATGTAGGACAAACACAATGCTGAGGATACAAAAAGAGGCAAAAGACACTCCTTGACTTCAAAGAACTTACAGTCCAACTGAGAGAGTGTTCAGGAAGAGGTAGTCAAAAATATCAGAAAGTTCAAGAAGAATGAGGAATGAGAAAAGACATTGGATCCATAGACTTGGCAGTTAGAAGATCATTTGTAATTTTGAGAGAGTGATTCTAGTTGAATGGTGGGAATGGGAGCTACATTGCAGAGAGTTAAGAAGAGAGAGGAGAGGAGGTGGAAGGAGAGTATAGGCAGCTTTTTTTCTAGAAGTTTTTCTGAGAAAGGAAAGTAAACATGATGACAACTTGAGGTGATGCTAAATTCAAGGGGTGAATATTTTGTTATCTAGCACAGAACTGTCCAACATATAGCCCACAGGCTGCACACCACCCACAACTCTCCAGAGTATTGCCCCAAATACATTAATGTGTAGTTGAGAAATACAACAAAATAAAATACAATAAAACATATATAAGAATACAATTGAAAACTAAGTCAACATGTAGCCCACAGAGATCTTCATGTATGGCTTAGCAGCCCCTATGTCTCTGAGACTGACACCACTGACTAGCAGACCTTTCTTTATGTCATTGATTTCCTTGAAGTCTAGGCCCATGGAAATAAATTGGAAGACAATGTAGCATGGTGAATCACTGGGCTAGGGGGCATAAGTTCTTCCAGTTCTATTGCTTACCACTGAATGATTTGTCCGAGCTTCATTTGCCTCATTTGTTAACAAGGCAGTAGAAATAGAAGACCTCTAGAAGTCTCTGAGTTCACGCAGAGAAAGATTATCAATACTGTTGAGTTTTTCCCCCTTGTCCTCTAGAGTTACAGTCAATTTTTGCCTGGGTAAGATGTTTTTCAACAAAAAATTCTGTAATCTTCCAAAGACTCACTCACTCAGTGCCCACTTGAGGAATTTTTTGGGGGGAGGGGGAATTATTATATTTATTTTCTAGGTTATCTTTTCATTATTATTATTATTATTAGGCTATTCTAGGTTCTCTTTTAATGGCTTTCTTTTCCCCAGAAGTAGAAGATTAGTCTCTTGTTCTCATGAGAACTGTAGAGAAAAGACAGCAAAATTTCCACCAATAATGCACCTAATCAAAGGCTAACCTATGTGGCACAGAACTACAGTCACCCACTTTCAGAGAAAAGGAAGACCATCAATGGGGGGGGGGGGGTAGTTCTGAAAGACTTAAGGAAGAGGTGAGGCTAGCTGGGTTGTATTGGATGGATAGTATTTGGATAGGTGATGGGGAAAAGTAGAGTGCATTTCAGAGAGGGAAACAATATAAAGGAAGACCAGACACCGAGTGAAGGAAGCCAGCCTGTCCTAGGGTGGTGGGTAGGGAGGAGTTGGCTTCTCCTTATTCCAAGGCACAAAAATCAGGCTTCCTCTACTGGCAAATAACCTAAGAGGAACAGGCAGGGGAAGTCCTCCCAAGCTCTATCCTTGAGAGCATTTTCTCTGCGGGCCTCTTACTCTCCACTAAGGGGGGAAGAAAAAAAGTTGGAAATATACAGCTGGCATTTAGCTTCTCAGTAGAATGATCTCAGCTGTTTGAATTTTCTTTGGGTTTCCAGGGTTATCAAACTGATTTCCGTATTGAATTGTTTAAGAGTAAATCTAGTCTGTAACGAGAAGCTGCAGGATGAAATTTTGGACTTTCAGTAACTGTCAATTTTCATTCAAATTCCCACCAAGACATTTTACAGATAAAGAAATCTACCATGCAATGGGAGATGGCCCTTTCCTCTCTACTAAAATAAATAAAACCATTCATGCTCAAGAAAAGCCAAGTCAGTGTTTTCTAAGTCTACAGCCGATCACTGTTTCCCAGAGCAAAAGATAATTTTAGTTTGGGGGTAAGCAGGGAAGGATTAGAATGCAATGTTTCCTGTCTTCTCTCTTCCCCTAACCTTTGAGTAAAATATATGCTGGGCAAATTAAAGGGGTGGGACTGATCAGATATGAAAGTAGACTGCTGCCTGCTGTATTGGGGAAAAGCAGAGAGGACTGTTAGAAAGATTATTAGAAGGAAATTAAACAATCACTTGGAGCTGATTGAGCTACTACATTCACTGGTTTCTGCTATACTTCATTCCTTAGTTCTTTCACCAAAAGCCCCTCCCTGAGCTAATTCAAATGCTAATGTTTGGCCATCTGCTTTTTTAGCTGGGGCATGCTGATAGGTCACATGACCCCAATTATTATAATTATAGGCTTTTGGGGACCAGTCATTATATTGCACCCATAGTAAGCATCTGTCTGTGATAAAAAGATGAGAAGTACTAGGGTGTTTTTTAAAAAAACTATTTGCTGTATGTCATTTACAGAGAAGCAATGAAGCTTTGTTTCTCAATATGTGTGTATGTATGTATATATGTATATAATACACATATATGTATATTTTATATGTATATATGTGTGTGCGCACACACACACACATACAGACACACACACAAAAACCTATGAATTTGAGTACTAGAATTCCATTTTCCAGACAGTTAGCTTTCTTTCATTTAAAAAAAAAACAAAACCATATTGAAATGATGGAGAAAGTATCTTTGGAGAAGTACCACAAATGAATATTACTAAGCAGCCTTCCACGGTGTGACAGTGATCAAAACGCTTTATCACCTAACCAATCTCAATTCTCTGGACACCGAGGGCAGAAAGAAAAGAGGGGAAATTACACAACGATTACAGATTTCTAGCAGAATGGTTAGCGATATTAGTAACAGTCGCGATATTCATAACAAACGGGAGTACACAGCTAACATTTAGAATCTCGTCTTGCTAGAAATAAATGCCAAGCATTTGCTGCCTACCTTCGCTTGGTGGGTCATTGTTTATTTTCTCTTAATAAGTTCATTGTGCCTAGTTGGGAAAGGGGTGAATTTGTTCTCACAAGATAATCTTGTAGTGCCAGCCTCTCCTTTGTCTGCCTCTCAGTCTTATTAGAAGTGAGAGTGGACTCATTGCTTTATGTGTGTGTGTGTGTATGCATGTATGTATGTATGAATGCATACACATGTACATAATATATAGAATATATGATATATTATATGTAATAATATATAGTGTATAATATATGTATGTATATATACAATCACAGATTATGTATATATTCCAATAAGGTATCTAAAAAGATAGAGATATCTTCTCAGAATGCAAACCTAGTTTACTCAGTTCCATTCCAGACTCGGACAAAAATGACCCATAACTCCTTGCATAGTGAGAATCTTTTTCTCTTTAAGAGCAGCTAATACTATGGATAAATGAATTAAAAAGTAATATATGCAATATACAAAGTAATAAATACAAAGTAATATAGTATCTCGATTTCCTTAGTCATCCAAGATCTGGAGCCTAGTACTTATTAGTTGAGTCTTTGAAGTTATTTTGTGTTTGTACCTATGGCAGGCTTACATTTTTTCCTTGGCATCCCTTCTAAAATACTTAATGCTTTGTAGGTCAGGAGCAGGGTGTCAGATTAATTTGACAGCATCTCTCTCCCTTGTCATCAGAGACTATCAGTCTTTCTGTCTGCTGCTTTTAATCTGCTGTCCACAGAAGTACTAGTGCTGGGGAATCAGCCTCAGCTCCAGCTGGAGGAGAGGATAACAATCTTGCCTTTTCTAGGTTCATTGGGAGGAAAGAGCAGGGAGTCTTCCCGGTGTTTGTGGTGTTATCAGCTGGGACCCTGTGCCTCTTAAAGATAACATCAGATTTATATTCATGATCCAACTGTTCTCCATACCCCTTGAAAATGGGATTTTCAAAGAGGCCTCTTAAACATAGCCCTCAGATTTTCCTTGGCTTAAGGAAATAAGTTTTGTGCACTAACCTGTTTAATTCAAATTAGATTTGAAATGAATCTTTAGAGAAGTAGGTAAGACTTCTTCGGGGTTGAGCTGTCCTGCACTGCCCTGCATTTTAAATACAACACCGTATTGCCATTGCCAGCTCTTTAATTTTTCAGGCAGTGAACTAACAGAACTCAGTGAATGAGAATGTTGTATAGACTGTTATTTGCTGACTTCCCAGTAGAAATGATGGGCACCATCTGCCTGACCAGAAACCATCCTTATATGCTGCTCGCCAAGAGGGGCCTCAGATGTGACAACAGAGGAGAGGAATGTCTGAAGAAAATGAAGGATAAAAGAGTAACACAAACAGACTGGAGATCATTTGAAAAGAAAATCGCTGCCCTGACTATGAAGAAAGGGCAGAGGTCAGGGAACATTATAAACAAGAACAGAATAGAAACTATGGAAATAAATCACAAGGCAGGATTATGAACACAGGCTGTCATAGGAAGGACAGTACAAACAAACAAACAAAAAAGCAGTGACCTGGAGCCTACTTCATAGATGGGTATAAATGCAACATATTATAAATTTAACATATGCCCAGTAATTGGGCTTCTAAACTTAGAAATTTTCTGTTGCTTCTTATGTATTGTTTAAATGAAGGTGGAGACTGATAGGATAGACTGTCATTTTTGCTGGTCAATAATTGTCCAAAGTTAAACGTTATTTTGTACCAAGGTCATCCTACTTACTAGAGATTTTATGAGAACAAAATAAGATAAATTGCTCAGCACAGTGCCTGGTATATGTTATTCAGTCTTGTTCAACTCACTATGACCTTGTGTGGTGACTGAAGTGATTGGCCATTTCCTTCTGCAGCCCAGCTCGTTTTACAGATGAGGAAACTGAGGCAAACAGAGTTTAAGTGACTTGCCCAGAGTCACAATCTACTACGCGTGTAAGGCCAGATTTGAATTCAGGTTTTCACTGAGTCACCTGGCTGCCTCCAATTCAGGGAATATTTATTCACCAATTGATTAATGAAAATAATAATCGCTAGCATTTAAGGTCTGCAAAGTGCTTTAACTGTGCCTATCTCATTGGATCCAGTAGCTGCTGTTATTATCCTCATTTTACAGATGAGGAAACTGAGGTAAACAGAGGTTGAATGACTTGCCCAGGGTCACAGAGCTAGTAAGAGTCCAAGGTTAGTTGTGAACTCAGGTCTTTCTGACTCCAGGTCCAGTTCTCTATCCACTGTACCATCTAGCTATACTAGATATATGTATAGATGGATATATATCTAGGTGTATATCTATTACACACATGTATAGATTTACATATGCATATATGTAGATATAGCTAAATATACATATATTTGTGCCTATCTACATATAGAGATACATATCTAGATATGTATATATGTTGATATATCTAGATGTATATATACATACATGTAGCTAAATATGCTATGTACATTACACATGTATATATACATATGTACATCTATGTATGTGTGCATACACACATATGCACATATATGTGTGTGTGTGTGTGTATATATATATATATATATATATATATATATATATATATATATGTGCCCCTGATGTGTATGGATAGAAGTTATGAGTACTTAAAACTCTATTATTTTACATTAGCTCAAAATAGTTGTAGATAAATGTTATAACCCAAACAGATAGGACTTCTCAGTGCTAATGGCAACAGAACTTTATGTTGGCAAATGTCTTTTAACTCATTTCCAAGCCCTATCATGAGAATTGAAGTTGAACAATGTACAGTTGTATTTGAAGCTTATCTATGTGTTATAGCTAAGATAAACACACCCAGAAAAATAGATAATAGCTAGGACTAAAAATCATTCCTTTTCCTTTCAGAAATAAAGGAAGTAATGGAAAGAACATGCAGTAAGAGTCCAGAAACTTGGGTTCAAAGCATGACTTTGCCACTGACTCGCTGTCTATAAAATGAAAGGATTGTGAGGAGCTTGGACTAGAGATGGCCTCGGAGGTCCTTTGCAGCTCCAGATTTCTGATCTCATTTAATGAATTTTAAAGCACATTTTAAGCTATTACGTGTTTCTTTAAAATTAAGGGATGAAAAAAATTTTTAAATGATCACTTTGTGCCTCCTGGCATCATTGCCTTCAATAGCACATCATTGTAAGTGGTAACTTTCTGCAAAGCAATATGAATGTGACTATGGACAAAACAAGATTAGCAGTTAGCAAGTAGATAAATCCCTTACAAACATGAAGCCTTCAAGCAGAAGCAAACCCTAGTGAACACACATTTCTAACCTGCATCACACAGTTGTTAATTTGGCTTCTTTATTTTTATTTCTTTTGCTAAATGACTTGAGTCAAAGATTGAGTTGCCCCAGATTTCCAGATCTGTCTTTGATTCACACTTAAGCGCCTACTCCTATTCATAATTTGAACGCAACTTTTATAAGAATCTATTTTGAAAAGCCGTGACTAACTATGGGCATTCTTAAATAGAAAGTTAGTGGGAATCAAAGGTCTGCTTTTTCTTCCAATCAGGTTTTTGGGGGTGGATTTTTTTTTCCTTTGCTTTCCTAGTTTAGAATGGTAGCAGAGATGTTGTTCTCCTCCATAAAGAGAATTTCACTGGTTTTTTGCTTTGGGCAGCTTCTCACTGCTCTAAATATACACCATCCTTTTGGCCCTCTTAATTTTTATTTAAAATAGGGAAACAGCTTTGTTCTATGGAAAGCCTACATAATATAATGTCTACTTGGCAACTTCTTTTGGTATCTACAAGAATTGGCTACAAACTACAAAAGACAGTTTGGGTGCTTTCTGAAATAGACAAAGACTTTCATTTTGGGAAATCCTAAGATTTACATAATTCTTCAAATTTAATATTCATTTTAAGCTCACTTTAAAGCATTTAGCTTTTCCATAGATTAAGACTGTTTACCTGATCTTTTCTTTAAAAGTAACGTACTTTAGATTTGACAGTGATAAAAAAAGGAAAAGTGAGAAGTTTGAGAGAATTGATTAATATCTGTAAAAGTAGGATATATATGAAAAGAAAGCCCTGCACTCAGGCAGCTTTGACATTTTAACCCTCTTTTCTGCAGTTTTTTTTCTCATCAGTCTTTTTCTTTTGCTTCAGTGTTGTGAAATTAATGTTTATTATTGGACCATAAACCTTCTGAGGTCTATGAACAACTCTGGGGTGGAGGGAACAAATTATTACATGAACAGAGCTATTGGTCTGTATAGTGTCCCAGCTGCAACATAGTTTTTTCTCTTTTGTGCTTTCTCGGTAGTATCATTACTTACTGATTGTTTTTGATGGTTACTATAAAATTGGTGAATTTCAAAAAATAATGTTATGTACAATTATGCCAGTTATTGACCCATAATAGGTTTAATCAAAGACTTATTAATTGTATGTTAAGAACAGAACTTAGTTATATTTTACATAATTCTTAACTACATACAGGTTGTCCCAAAAGTCTTAGTGTCATTCCAAGTTGTTAAACTCTAAGACTTTGGGGGCACCCATGTATGTGTGTATATGTGAACATATGCATATTAGTATATGTATACATATAAATACATATAATATGTGTATTCCATGTTCAGTGTACACAGAGTTCTGAATAATGGCTTGGGAACTTATGCTGTGAATGTAGCATTTCTGATTATTTCCAACTTTTTATGAACATCACTTCTGTGATTTAAAAGCATGAAAGAGCAGTCTCACCTTATACACAGGTGCAACTTTTGTCCCAAATCAATTGTTTTTAAAATGCAGATTCTGTAATCAAATCGTAATTTGGGCAAATTATGTATATATGTATATGTATGCATGTATGTATACATACATGGATGTACATGTATACATGCATACGTGTTATAGTTATGATTCAATTATAAAGGTTGAAATGGCCTACAGATACATTTCACCAAAATGCATTAAATATTTCTTTATTTTTTCTTAGTTTTCAAGTAGACAAATTTCATGTTAAAATTCTTTTTAAAAAAACTAGTGAAAAACAAAATGTAATTGTATTTTAAGAGTAACAAATTTTAAATAGGTTACATTAAATGAGTTTTGTTATTTGTTAAAAGTTATAACTTCCAAAGTTGCATTTTGTATTAATTACAATATAAATTATACATGAAATTACAATATAAGATATATGTGTTATGTCTAATATATCAATATATCAAATTAAATATTAATTATATGATATGATTTTGATTCTTTTATGTTTCTTAAGACTTTTCTTTCCAATTCCATCTTTTATTTGTATACCAGGAAGGGAACATTTAAGATATCTTGCACAGTGATATAAATTTCGTATGAACATTTTTAGCTAGTCTTAGCTATGTTCTATCTATTTCCTTCTACTCTCTTCCCTCTAATCTTCTCCCCTTCATTTTCCTCCCACTTCTCTTGCTCCCTTCTTTTCTGCTTCACTGGGGTTTTGGTTTTTCCCATTGGATCCTAGACCCAATCAGGATGGCTTTGCTCTTGCAGATGGAAACAGACGTGTTTGGGAGTCCAACAGAGACATTTTAGGTTTTAAATATTCCCTCACATTCTTCAGGGTTAGTTAGTTTTTCTTTTTCAAAAAGATGTCAGTCAGAAGTAGGTTATTTAAAAGACTCACAAGACAAATGTAAGATCAAATGAGAGTGTTTAAAAAGGTGTTGCTGGTTGTAAAGTGTGATAAAAATATTAGAAGATAATGATAGTGATATGGCTCTCTTTAGCCCTAAATTTCTTGATTGTAGTGGCTGGTTTTTTGTTCTTGTTCCACCTTTATATCCATGGTGCCCAGAGCAGGACAGAACATTGCAAACAGCAGGCTTTTGGTAAATACTTGTTGAATTGGATTTATTTGCGCCTTAGTTTCTTCATCTGTACAGTGACTAATTTGGGTGTGATAACTAAAGTCCTTTCCAGCTCTTATTTTTCTGACTCTCCATAATTAGATGAATTAGATTGGGAGTTTAGTGACATTTGTCATTAGTAAGCCTTTGACAAGTCACCTAAACTAACAACTAGTTCAGTGTGCAAATTGCCTGTGTGGTTAAAAATGTTCAGTGGCAGCACCTGCTCAGTATCAACCACAGCTGCTAGGCAGGAGCTGGTTCTGCCAAATGCTCTTTTATTCAAATTTAATAGAGGATGCCCTAGAACAGAAAGGAAGGGACTTTTCAGTTTTTTGAACCATTGACCCAGACTGTACCCCTTCCAGTGGCTCTATCCATCCCAACTACATTCACACAAGGTGGCAAACAAGAGAACTGGGGGAAATTATCTTAGCTCATAAGTTTAACTTGGGAAATCATACATAATCCCAACTATCTTCAACAGACACAATATAATGTCCAGTAGAATGCCGGCTTCTTCTCATAGGAGGTACCCAAAAGATCTCCGAATGAATTGATTTGAACTCTCAGACAGAAATCAAAAACCCTTTAAGTTTCTGACAGTGCAGTTTTCCTTAATATCTAAAATTCCATTTTGCTTTCTGACAGCATCCCCACCCCCACCCACCAAGTCTGGGAAAAAAAAAATCTCCACTGGAGTAACTGATTCGTTCCATTTCCTGTAGGACTTCTTGTGGTTTCTGGTTTCTAGCCAATTCTATTTTTGCATTCAGTTTTCTCCCTCTTACTTTCTGTTTTCTAAAAGGATACTTCTCTTTGACATTTTGTTAAAGTGGAATTTCCCTTAAATTTGTCAAGATTGTCAACTTTCAAAAGGCTTGAGAAAGACATGCAGGTAACAGGGAAACGGAATTAAATTTGACAGGTTTTTGAGTTCTGGCAATAGCTGAATGTGTTTTGTTATAACCAGCACTGAATCCCTTTCCACATGGATACTGGACTATTCTCTTCTCTACTCGCTGTGGTGTATATATGGTATATATGTGTGTGTTTGTGTACATTTATATATAAGATAAAGCTTTCTAATTTTGTGTATATGTGTGTATGTGTATACATATACATATAGACATACACACATTGTTGTACAGTCCTGTCCAATTCTTTGTGATGCTGTGGATCATACTGTCCATGGGGTTTCTTGGCAACGATACTTGAGTGGTTTTTCACTTCTTTCTCCAGTGTATTAAGGCAAACAGGTTAAGTGATTTGCCCAGGGTCCCACAATGACTAAGTGTCTGTGTGTATGTGTATGTGTTCATCCTTCCTAGCTGAAGAAGACCATACCATCAGAGAAATAATGATATGACTTGCACTTGACTTTGTTTTGAGTGAGGGAGGGCTGTGCAGGTCACCAGCCTCACTTCTCCTCCAGAGCCATCTGAATCCAGTGACCAGATGTTCTTTAGGATGACTGGAGATGACCCAGGATGAGGCAATTGGGGTTAAGTGACTTGTCCAAGGTCACACAGCTAGTGAGTGTCAAGGGTCTGAGGTGAGATTTGAACTCAGGTCTTCCTGACTCCTGCACTTTTGCTCTATCCACTGCACTAACTAGCTGCCCCACTAAGTGTCTGAGGCCATATTTGAATGCAGAAAGATGAGACTTCATGATTCTAGGCATTCTGTCCACTGAGACATCTAGCTGCCTGTGCATATATGCAGATACATACACACACACATACACACATGTGTACATATAAATACAAAGACAAAGAGACAGACACAGATGTGGAGGAAGATAGAGACAGAGAGAAAGGGAGACAGAGCGATTGAGAGTATAAATAAAGAATACAGGGGTCCAGTGTACAACCTAGGTGGTATAATGTTGAGGGGAAATAGATAAACTGGAAGACTATTATTTCATATAACATAGGAAATAGAAGTGGAAGAGAACTCTCATGTAGAAGAAAAATCCATCCAAAGGAATGTACAAATGACTCAAAGTCCAAATATGGGCACAAGGAGATCCTGGAATTAAAGAAAAATCATTCTTGAGCTTTTTAAAGATAGGACTTTCTAATTTTGTTTGCTTAAGATATGCCAGCATTTGCAATTTGAGAAGCAAACAATCCACATAGAATTTCATGAAATTTACTATACTTTCCCAGCAGGAATCTTATGAAAAATAATAAATAACATTTATAGAGTTTTGCCATTTCCTGTGGGTATAGATTTAGAGCTGGAAGAGACCTCAGAGGGCATATAGTCCAATCTTCTTGTTTTACAGTTGAAAAAACTGAGACCCACAGAGATTAAATGACCGAGATCACAGGTAGTGATACTTTTTTAAACAATTCCATAAAATAGAACACACATATTATTATCTCTATTAAAATTTTTTTTAAAAATGAAACTCAGAAAGGTTGACTATGTTGCTTGTGGCCAGACAGATGGTCAGTGATGGTAATGGGGCTTGAACTCAGACCTTCTGATTCTAAAACCCTGCTTACTGATTCATAGAAAGGAAGTGTGATGTAGTAGAAAAACCCTGGTATTGAGGTCAGTAGTTCTTGTTTTGATATTTTACCTGTTGCCTAAGTTAATTATGATGACTGGTTTGTCTTTTTTCCTCTGGCAACTATGAGGTTCCCTGGAACTCAATATGCATATGTTTCTCTTTCCTAGGAAGTGGGCCTTTCCTTTAGAATCCTTGCCAAGTTCCCTAGATACCTGAGTTAGACACTCCCAGGAGGGAGTGATGGGATCTAGACTACGCCTAGGAAAGGGGACATTCTTGGGAAGAAGCCTCTTGACGTGACAATTGAGTGCTAGACCTGGAACTTGGAAAGACCATAGTTCAAATTTCATCTTCCCCATTGATTAGGTAGGTGAACTATGGGCAAATCGTTTAACCTCTATGAGCTCCAATTTCCTCATCTGCAAGTTGATGATAACAATGCCTGTAGTATTTACCACATGAAGTTCTTGGGCCACATAAATGAGAGTTATTGAAAGCATATTCAGTGATGGTTTCTAGAGAGATGGTAGGGCTGTGTGGGGGTCAGCTAGCTGGCACATGGATAAAGTATTGGACCTGGAGTCAGGAAGACTCCCCTTCCTGAGTTCCAGTCTGGCCTCAGACATTTACTAGCTGTGTGACCCTGGACAAGTCACTTAACCTCGTTTGCCTTAATCTGTAAAATGAACAGGAGAAGGAAATGGCAAGTCACTCTAGTAAAAACCTCAAATGGGATCGAAACAACTGAAAAATGACTGAACAAGTGATGGTAGAGAGCGATGTGAAAGATGGACATGAGAGAGATTTATAGAAATGCACAACTTCATTTTTATCTTGATCAGGTTAAGTCAATGTAAGGAAATCCAATTCAACATTCCATGTAATAAAAATGCTATTTAATTCATCTGTAAAATGGGGATAATTATAGGACTTAACTTACTGGGTATGTTGTGAGTGTCAAATGCATTAACCTATGTAAATGGCTTTGCAAGCTTAAAGTACTGTATAGATTATAATAATAATTTTTGCTATTATTATTTGCTGACTGAACTGAATGAGGAAGTTCCCCAGCAGACAATAGGTGTGCATCATCTACAAATGGCCAGTAATTAAATCCTAAAGATATATTGCTCAGTTCTTCTCATGCCTTGTAAGCATAAGGATCAAGGATGAAATAAATACATACATACATATATGCACATATTTGCATACACACTCACACGCACACACACACACACACACATGTATATATATATTTATATATGCATTCTTTACTAAATCCACTGTTTTTAGGACTGATTACAAAAAAATATCCTTTCAAGAAAATAAAGGTCTGACTTTTCAGGCATGATATTATTAGCACTGTAGGCAGACAGTAAGTTCAGGCTAGAATTGAATAGGAGGACCCTGAATTGCATTTGGAAAATTACATGAGATTTTAAGCAGGTAGCCAAGCTGCTACATGCACAGAAACCTGTCCTTTCAATACCAATATTCTTTTAGCAAACCCTAGGTCCAGATTTTCCTCTCCTTGGTGTTCTATCAAAAATGCATGTGAATCAGAGGGAAAAGCTGATATGGATGAAAGTTCTAAGCTGGATGCAATATATTACCACCATCAACATATTACAAATGATACACATGTAAGAAGTGGCATAAAAGCCATCACCAAGGACATATGGAACCAAAAGAGGAGTCAGGCTAGTCATGTACCAATAGTGAGAGATGGGAGTCTGAGACACTAGCAGCAGACCTGGAAGGCCCCCAACACATCGGGCACCTCCACTATAGAGGATTTATGGGGAGATGTGGCAGTATTCATATAGGATGAAAATGCATGGCTTCTCTATGAATCTGTATCAGTAGAGAATTTACCACAATGATGAGAAAGATCTGTTAAAGTATCCTTTCTTATTCCTTATTTTATTCTAACACATACTATAATCCCAACATAGTTGACCCCAAAGCACAATTCTCTTTAAAGGAAATGGGAGATCAGCAGAATCATTGCCACTGATGGTGCCTTGCATACAACACTATATGGCATGTTCCCAAGGAGATCATTGAAGAGAATATGTGCCATTAGTGTAACCTATTTTTTCCCTCACTTTTAAGTTTTGATTTTCCAGCATGGTTATACATCTGGAACAATAACTTTTCTGGGCCTGTAGAGATTTTTTTTAGGTACATGATAAAAGGGATTATGTCATCGATACTTGGATCAAAGATATCATTAATTCCATTGGATAGGTTCCAATAGTGTACATAATGCAAGTGTAACCAGGGTTAGCATTGGCATATCTTGTTAAGCAGAAGGACACCCAGATGAAACAACGGAAGGAAATAACCTTGATTTATTTTTTTTAAATGGCTATTAAATATGACATTCAGGCTTTTGTAGGTTCTAAAAAAAATGAAACAGTCTCTGCCTGCAAGAAGCATAAATTCTACTGGAAGAATAAAATGTGTATACAAGTGAATTTAATTCTGGGTTATTTGGGGTGGGGGTTGACAATACTAATAGAAATAGCTAACACTCTTACTTTAAACATTTTTACTTTATTTAATTCTCACAACAACCCTTCAAGGTAAGGACTATTATTATCCCCTTTTTGCAGAGGGAAAAACTGAGGCTGAGAAAGGATAAGTGAATTGCCTAGCATGACACAGCTAATAAAATAGGTCTCAAACTTGGCTCTTCCTGATCCCAAGGTCAACAGTTTATCCACTCTGTCACCCAACTCAGCGTCACAATTAGGACAATGGGGGAAAATTTCATAAAGGAGGCAGAATCTTGATCATAAAGGATATGCAGATAAGATAATATAGAAAAGACTCTGTTAAAAAAATTCTTCATGAAGCAAAGGACTTCCTTATTTTACATATGAGTTGAATACAGAGTCAGATTTTTTTTTTAATAGTTGAATTGGAGAATAGATTGAGGTCAGCCATCCTGGGCTCTCTTATCTCTCCTTCACCCCTCAAAATCTCTGGACATCCTTAGCCACCTCTTCCACCTTGATTTTAATCTCCAAGGAGATTCTTCAGTTTGTGTCCTCCATCCCATCTGCTTCAGGTGCTTTCTTCTTTCTTTTTCATTTTTAGACACTCTCCCTTGAACTGACTCCTTCCCTAATGCCTATCAAAACATAGGTCTTTCCCATTCAAAAAAAAAAAAAAGATCAAAATAAAAATAAAATCTCTTGGCCATACTGTCCCCCAGAGCAGTTGTCCTATATTTCTTCTCTTTAACCACTAAACACCAAGAAAAACTGTCTACCCATGTGCAAAACCCATCACTTTTCAGCTTCCTGTCATCCCACTTCTAACCTCAACCTTTGACTGAACCTGGGTAACTGCCCCTTACTGGCTCTTTATCCATTGACAAGTCTGTAAGATTCTATGATTCTAAATATCCTTATCTCTAAAACAGAGATGGGAATACCTGAACCTACCTTATAGAGTCATTATACAGAAGGCACGTTGAACACTACAGAGTAACATAAAAATGTGAACTACTGCAACGTTATACTCTATTTACTGGCCTGTATACCTAAAATTTGGTGAGTCATAAGGAGAAGAAAGTTTGCCTTTAATAACTCCTGAGTTAATATGACTGATGTCACGTGTCTAAGAAAAATGATTCCACTCATGTAACTTAAAGTATTTATGTTGGAAAAAAACAACAACATGAATTTGTGTTTTTTTCCTTTGAGTCACATCCTCATAGGCCAGCCTCTGCTGCTCCCAAAATACTTTTAAAAATGTTGCCATTACAATATTTTGGGGGAGAAGGGGTTTGGTTTGTTTGCATGGTTGTTGTATAACTTACCATCTTAAAGGCTTGCCTGGGACACTGAGAATTGAGTTGGTTGCCCAGGGTCATAGACATCAAAAGGGGCAGAAGCAGGGATCAAGTCTCAGGCTCCAAGAACAGTACGCAGTCCGCTTGGCATACTGCCCCCGAGTTAACAGTCTGTTTTGTTTTGTTTTGTTTTTCAAGCAAAGAGTGAGTTTGGAAAAGTTATTTCAACTTTATTGCTTGTTTCTAAAATTTTAACTACAGATATTTATTTACTAAATTAATTAGAAAATGGGATGGTGATCGTTTCTATCCTCACCTCTCCCCGAACGGAAGGCTGTTTTAGCTGATGTGAGTGAACTCTTAATATCCTGCTTCTCTGATGTTTTATCAGAGGTGACTTGCAAAGGTCAGGTTTGGACAAACTTCTTCAGATCCCATATTTTCAAGTTTTTTTGACTCAGAATTCATGTAGCAGTACATATTTTTAGATATGTTAAGACCAAATTGTCTGATATTTGAACCCAGCTGGAACATCAGGAATCACTAAAATTCTGCCTATAACTCACTATGCATTATCTGAGGCTGACCCTTTTGAAACTTGACTCAACTCTAATGCTGTAGCTCATGTAAAATGTATTTGATGCTTCCATTTTTCTGAGGATCTGAAAGCATCTGGAGGTAGTACTCATTGTCACACCCAGTGAGGGACAGCATAGAGGATAAAACACTGAACTTGGAGCCAGGAATAACTGGATTCAAATTCATTACCTACCTCATTATGACTAGCTGTGTGATCATGAGGAAGTCACTTATATTCTTGGAGTCTTGGGTAATTCTCTTGAACTAGAAGTAATAGACCTGTAGGTGGAAGGAGTTCCTACTCTAAGAAAATCACAGTTCCCTAAATTACGGACGTAACATCCAATGAGGCAGTTTTATTTTTAACACCGAAATCAGTGTGTACCTTTTCTAATGTCTCTTAGTCAATCAATTTAGCAAGCATTTATTGGTCCCTACTTGAAGACACTGCAAATCTGTGAAGGAAACACAAATTCCCTACCTGTCAAAAGTGTACTATCTGTAGACAATTAGGTAGCTTTTAAGGTCGCTTTCAACTTTAAGATTCTATGGTGCTGTTTTTAATAATTAATAAAAATAGTGGTTTGGAATTATGTCCTCTAGACCTACCATATTGAAGGAATAGATTTTACATTTTTTTTCCTTTCTTAAACTATACCTATTATTTCATTGGTTTTGAATGTACATTCCATGTACAAAAATATCCTCTACCAATTCAGATCTCTCTACCTGTGACTTGCTCAAGGTCATTCAACCAGCATATGTCAGAGGTAGGATATTTACTCAGATCTTCCTGACTCCTAAACTTGCACACTATTTACTATTCCAAGCACCCTCTATTAACACAGGTGAAGATCAAAACCTACTGCTGTAATGGCAAGTGAAACAAGATCTTTTGCTGTTTTTGTTTTAGCATAATCAAAAACCATAATGCCTCTATTTGAATGTGATGAAGGAGGATCTTTCTCACCCAGTGTCAGCCCTGGGAAGATTTGTAGGAAGGTCTATGCCTTTTCTTAATGAGGCACTGGTTCTCAAGGGATGTTATGCCCTCTGACTCTAAAAAAGAGTGTATCTAAGGTTCCTGTTTTTTGGGGGGCTTACTGACTAGAAGTGTTTGGTCAGAGGAGGACTCTGGGAAGCTGCTAAAGGAGCCCCCAGCTTTGAGAACCCAGATGCTGATACTTCCCTCTCAGGTAACTATGGTCAGACAGTTGGACTGCCTGTTGAATTACGATCAGGCAGAGGAAACCATGTCTGTTGATTGCTAATTTCTCTGTATTTTATTTGAAGTTCAGGGTGCTGACTCCCCTGAACTAGGTGAATGACATATGTGCTTGGTTAAAGGAATGATGCATGTGCTTGATTAAAGTGATTGTTAACCCCTCAAAAATTGTCTTTCCTTTTATGAATGCTGATCTAAGAACCTGTGGTAACAGGTACCCTGTTTATGTTGGCATGCTTACTGATACATTATGGCAATGAGGACAGTATTGAATACAACTGCAAATGACAGAATTGAGCCAAATATTGAAAACAAAACCATGTATTAGGATTTGTTCTGGAAAGATATAAATCACTTTCACTGAAAGTTAAATGTACGTTGAATGGCCAAACTCACTTTTAGCTGAAAGTGTGTTAATATTTTCTGATGTTCAAAACCAAGTCCTCTTCTTCCACTTATAGCATTCTATAAGTCTGAGACTCTGTCTAAAGGGCAAGGTAATTTTCCCATTTATGCTATAATTTAGCAGAGTAATTGAATTTATTAAAAATAATGGGTTGATCAACTTGTTTGATTTTTTCCCCCAATAACTGACCGATAATTTTATTGGATCAGCCAAACAGATTGGTGGATTTTGCATTTTTTAATGTCCTTTTCTCATGGTTGCTCCTTGGTGAGATTATAATGGAGGTTAAAAAAATTCCACTTTCTCCATCAGAGACTGTTGTTTCAATATTCCCTATCTCACCCTAGTGACCGCATGCCCCCATCAGAATTTGTCCTCAAGAAAATAATCTTATGAACCTATTCACATTAAAATGCAAATATCTGATTAAGATTTAAGAAATGTTTATGACAATAGTCTAATGAGAGAATGTAAGGCTTCAGTGATGGGCTGGTGGGTAAATGATTTGAAGGTTTTTTCAGAGGTCATACCTCATTTATCATAGCTTTATTTTTAAGTCACAATCTTCATGATCATTCAGTCCTTACTTCCATATCTTTAGGTCATCCAAGACTTCATTATCCTGACTTTGCTCTTTGCCAGCCTTACCTACTCACTCTGGGAATTTTCCAACAAGGATAGTCTTGGTTTCCATAGCATCCACCTTCCCCCTTTGTCCTTGAAAACATTTATTCTGCCAGCCTGAGCTTTCCAAGGAGCACTTCAGCATCTTCCACCATTCTCAGAGACTTTCCTGTGACCCTTGAGATGACAAGCTTTGTACCTTGTTGTAGAAAAATCACTCTTTGCTTTTGATAAATCGCAAGAACACTGTACTGTTTCAGCCCTTACTATATATACACTCATGGGCATGATTGTCTTCTAATGAAAGTCTTTGGTCTCCAGTTCTGTTCAGCATGATCGCCTATTGTGGTCTTACTGTTTATTGAAAAAAAACTGAACAAATTTCAAAATGAAATATGCATACATATATGTATATTACATATATATTTTTAAAAAATGAATCTGATACATATAATGATCAAAATACATAAAGAACTGGGTTGCTTAAACCTTTTTTTTTAATCTGAGAATTTCATAGGTGTGAATGTTAGAGCAGAGTATACATGGTGAGACATATGCATGTCATAGTGTAGATTCATGAACTTGCTCAGTTCTACAAGGAGAAATATAATTCTTGATTGAAGTTCAAATGAAATAACAGCTAATACATGTTCAAATAAGCACATTACTCATTCAGGTCTTCATTACTTGCTGTCATCTATTAAATGGTCTATTATAACATAATGGTAGAGTAGAGATTCAACTCTCATAACCCTTAATTTCTAGTCTTTTGCTTAGTTCTTCATAGTTGGAGAACTATATATGCACCTCTTTATGGATAATAGTTATATGCCTTTGATTAGTTTATGAACTTTTGTCATGAATTCCAAAGACCTTGGGGAGGTCCCAGCAGAGTCTCCTATAAATTGTTATATTGTTCCTCTTTTATTGTTTAAAAACAACGAAAAGAACCTGAATTTTAGAGAATAGAATTTACTTGCTCATGATCACATGCCAAGTTTGTCATGTAGGGAGTCCTAGAACCCGAATTCTTTAGTCTAGAACAATGAAAAATCTGCTATACAGTGATGGCACCATGAAAGAAATAGACAATGGTAAGAATTAAGGAAGTTTTCATGCCCAAAGAAGGTGATTGAAATCCTAAGCTACTGACTTTGGTGGGATTGATCATGTCAGGAGAGTCAGAGAAAAAAAGAGAGAGAGAAGGATAAGAGGAGAGGAAAGGGAGAGGGAGATGGAGTAAAAAAGCCAGAGAGACAGACAGAGACAGACAGAGAGACAGACACAGTGTGTAATGGAGGAGAAAAAAACCAAAGGTGTACAAACAAGGTATGAATGGGGTAAATTGGAGATAATTTTAGGATTGAAGGCACTAACATTAAAGGGAACTATGGAAAGTTTCTTACAGAAAATGAGACTTTAGCTGGGACTTGGAAAAATTCCCAGAAGACAGGCAGTGGGTAAAAGAGAAAGAACATTCTAGCTCTACAAACCAGCCAGTAAAAATGCATGGAATCAGGAGGTAGAGTATCCTTCTTGAAGGATAGCAAGGAGGCCAGTGTCACTGGATTGTAGAGTATATGGAAAAAGTAAGAATACTGGAGAAGGTGGGAAGGAGCTAGGTTATGAGGTCTTAAAAAGTTATACACAATTTTATATTTGATCTTCGAGGTAATAGGGAACCACAGGAGTATATTGGGTGGGAGGGAAGAGGAGAAGTGACCTCATACCCTGGGGGAGGATGGACCGCAATGGGGAGAGACTTGAGGCCAAAATCAGTGTTCTTACCCCAATACCATGCCAAGAAATTCTCCTATAAGAGATTTTTCTTTATAAATTCATTTTTATGTGCTTCTGATTATTTTAATGATTAAATTTTGGTCTAACCAAAGTAGATCATCTGTACATAATTCAAAATGCTTACCAAGCTATAGGGTCTGTTTGTGATTTAATGGGTTTTGGATCCATATTATTAACTTCTGTGATTTTCTGATGCTTTCTTTGGTTCCAAAATCCATAGACCTCCTGCTCATTCATGGTTCCCTGAGTCTTGCTCAGATGTCTTTTTCTGGAATGTGAGACAATCTAAAGATGCTAAATATTATTTTGACGTCAACTAAAAGCTAGCTGCCAGGAGTCATCTCAATTACCTTGTTTATGGATTACCTACTTGCCAGTCTGAGTTAGTATTAGTCTGATCAGCCACAGTCAGACACACTGTAACTTGACTCTAAAATAGTGATGTCATTTTGGTCCTCTTCAAGAATGAAGTACAATAACCAACCAACCAATTTTCCAATCAGTGCCTGAAACTGTTTTGAGTGAATCTTATCCATGACTCACATTTTACCTAATCTGATTCTGAGGTACTTGAGACTTGTGCTAATTTGTTTGACTGGTCATCAACCAGTTATAAGGTTAGCCATGCAGGTGAGTATGTACACACACACATACACACACACACACACACACACACACACAGTCACACACACACATTCCATAAGACTGCCTTTTGTTGAGTACCATTAGAGTGATCTATATCCATCGACCAATCAGAGAATCCTTACACTCTTAGAATTTTAACCTGTGGATGAAGGCATCCAGGTCCAGAGAGGTTTCCAGTGACATGCCTGTGATTACATAGGAAGTTACTGGAGGTGAGATGAAAACCCTTCTCTTGACTTTAGCAAATATCTCTTAAGCACCTAATGTGTGTAAAGTATTGCGTTTGGTGCTGAGGAAATAAAGAGAGCTATGACACAGGTCCTGCCTTCAAGGAGCTTAAATTCTAATGGAGTGTAAGGACAATTATATAATTATGGTACAATGAAAAGGAAGATGAGGATGAAAGAGAAGTCTGGACGATGTCATGAGAAATTTAAGAAGGAAATATTCTGGGTAACACATCATGCCATTGATTATATTCATTGTACACCCTAGGTAACTAGCTAGTGGCATAGTGGATAGAGTGCTGGATCGGGAGTCAGGAAGACCCGAGTTCAAATCTGGCCTCAGACACTTATTGGTTGTGTGACCCCAGGTGAGTCACCCCTGCCTGCTTCAGTTTCCTCTAGGCATAGCAATAGCACCTTTGTCCCAGAGATGCTGTAAAGATCACATGAGATAATGTTTACAAATCACTTAGCAGCGCCTGGCACATAGTAGGCACTTAATAAATGTTTATTTCCTTCCTTTTTTCCCTGTACTTGCTAGAATGCAAACCCCAACAGTGGAATCCAGCTCTGTTTTAGGGAGATTTCTATGTCAGCTCTTTTAGAATGAATATCAAGAGCAAATGCTTCCCGGAAGCCAACCGATGGCACATTTAATGTACTGGGTGCTTGGTGACAGTGATGCGAACGCTGCATTCTAGCCACACGTCTAGTACATGCAGCTTTTCTCAGGCTGTGACCATCCAATCCAGTCAAATCAAAATTTATTATGTACCTACTCTGTACAAGGAACCACATTGTGTCCTAGAGACACAAAGGCAAAAGGAAAAACTGACTGTTCTCTGAAGAAGTTTACATTTTCCTGGTGAGACGCAGCATGTAAAAAAAATGGATACATGAAAATTTGGACCATGCACAAACAGTGAAAGCACTTATAAGGCATTGGGGAAAGGGCTCCCATTGGACACGACCCATGAGCCATCCCTTGAAGGAAGCTAGGGATTCTAAAAGGCAAAGGGGAAGTAGTCACCTCACGTAGCTTGCTGGGGCTTCTTTCTTTAGTGAAGTGCTGGCAAGAAACTAGACACTTCATTGGCGTTTGGAGATGAGAGGTGGAAAGGGGTCCAGAGGATTAAAACATTTATATAATGTTGCTATCATTAACCCGAAAAAAAATCCAAAAGCATAAAATAGCATAAGGAGCACAAAGTGAAGATGGAAAAACGAGGGAATAAAAAATGTCAGGAGGCATCGAGGTAATTAGAGCAGTATGCCTGCTTCTATCTGGCCTGAGTTCAAATGTGGCCTCAAACACTTCTTGTTGTGTTCCTCTGCAGAAATCATTTCATCTCTGTTTACCTAAGTTTCCTCATCTGTATAAAAATAGCACCTACCTTCCAGGCTGATTGTGAGGATAATTTGAGATAATAATTGGAAAGCACTTAGCACAGTACCGGACACGTAGTAAGGTCTATACAAAAGTTTATCATCATTATCATCATCATCATTATCATTATTGTTCAGTGAAAGTGTGAGACCTCTGACTTTATGACTGGAGAATTGACAGTAGAGGTCTATATGTCCTTCGCTGTCATTGTCAGACAGATACTGACTTTGGTGAACCATTTGTCTAACTCAGAATGGCAATTTGGGCAATTCAGCTGATTCTTTCAACTCAGACATCCAGATAACAAGTCTGTCATTATCAGTCATTCCAGAAATGCGAATAGTCAGTTGTTGGAATCATCCTGTTAATTTTTTTCTTTTGTCATTAAGCAGAAGTGTAAATGGATAACAGCAACACCCCATGTGAAGGTACTTCATAAGAAATGACTGTTCTCTTTTGTTTCAAAGAGGAAAGGAATCCCAAATTGCAAAGTTGTAAAGACTTTAATAGTTATCATTTTAATTTATTATCCCTTTGGCTGATGGCTTAGTTGTTTGTTATTCTTGAGTTATAGAAATTTAGATCACAAAGTGTGCACTTTAATTAGCACCTTGATTCATAATCACAGTATGGAAAACAAATGTTGGTTCTTAATTTTTCCTGTGACTGAGAAAGAGGAAGTATATTATATTAGAAATAGCATTGGACTGGGATAAAATAAAACTAAATTCTTGCCTTAGCTTTAAAATTAATTAGCTCTATGACTTTGAGTTAAGACAAAGATTCTTAACGTTTTTGTGTGTCATAATAGTCTAGTAAGTCCATCATCAAAGACAAGGTTTTTAAATGCATAAAATAAAATCTATAGGGTATCAGAAATCAATTATATGGAAATTTAGTTATCAAAATATTTGTTATAAAAATTCATAGATCTCAGGTTAAGAATCCCTTGCTTAAGGCATCTCATCTCTTAAATTCCAGTTTTCTTGTCTGTAAAATGA
Organism: Notamacropus eugenii; assembly: GCF_028372415.1. Taxonomy (NCBI): domain Eukaryota; kingdom Metazoa; phylum Chordata; class Mammalia; order Diprotodontia; family Macropodidae; genus Notamacropus; species Notamacropus eugenii. Next base: position 306,688,559 of record NC_092877.1, read on the forward strand.
GGGTGTTGGACTAGATCAGCATTTTTCAAATTCTGCTTCTAGAACATGGAATTTTATAAGATTGTGATAATATTTCTATTGAATTTATTATCTCATTAAATTCTTATAAACAGCTCTGTGAGTCAGATACTTTTCTTATCCTTATTTCATGTATAAGAAAACTTGAGATTGAGAGAAGTTGTCCAGTATCACATAACTAATAAATTTATAATGTATAGGATTAGAACTCAGACCTTGCTGATTCCAAATCCAGGACTCAATCTACCATGCCACCTTAAGTGCTTCGCAGAAAGAGATAGCACAGCAGACAAGCAAACACAAAAACCATAATCTGCCTTGTTGTCTCAGTTAGTTCAAACAATATATGTGTTCACATGGGACACAAAATTGGCAGAAGATCGAATGCAGAAAAACAGCGCAACAAGACACTCTCTCTGTTTCAGTTAATGGTAGTCAGTGTCAGAACCCAGTGAACAGAATTATATTTAACACCTGTTCAAGCCAGGTAGGGACTGTGGCCTGAACCCCTTCCCTTCCACTTTCCCAAGACCCTCCTCCCTTTATCTTTAATAACTGCCTACAGACCCACCATGACTCTAGAGTGTACAGCTAAGAACAATCAAACTAAAAGGAGACTGTACTCATTAAATTCTTTGAAGCCTCTTTATGACAAATTAAGTCACTGATTCTGGAAGGTTCTTCCAAAGCTAGCCTAAAGGTTTGGTAGGGATTTTTGCCAGTTTGAGCTCCCCCGTTTAATCTTTGATCTTCATCATCCTTAATAAAAATAATTTTTGCCACCTTGTGGTACTCATTATAGTGCTTCCATAATTCCAACTCAGGCTCCCTGTGAGCTGTGGTACCCAGTGCTGAAAACCAGTAACAATCAGGCAAAGCTGATCACCAGACTATAAGGAGTTAATCTCCTCTTGTTTTATTCTTTAAATGAGCCCAACAAGGAATGGTACATGGTCAGATAAGTATTCATCTCTCATCAATATTTATATGATAATCAGTGTCCATGTATATTTTATTAGACTTGATCTGCTTATAATTGTGTATTAGTGATCATTATGGATAATTAGACAGAATTGGGAAGTCTGAAGAGATAAGAATGCAAAAGGTGCTAGGGACCAAGAAGGAGCTAATGAAACAAACGTTTGTGGCTTGCATGTAAGTGCTAAGTGTCCCATAATTGAAAAAAAAATCTTGCCATAGTTGTATATGTTTACTTATGATACTGATTCAAACTATCTATGATACTGCCACATTTAGGGAGAAAATAGGTCTCTAGTTCCAAGTAATCATAAGGCATTTACAAACAAAATAGGAGCATTCATAGAAAACTTTCAGTTCTTTGAAGGGAAATACTGATAAATTAAGACAGTCCTCCATAGTACTGCTGCCTACATGGCAAGGAGAAAATTAAATTGTTGTGAAAGTTCTTACATACTAAGTTATTACATCAAGTTTTACCTCCAGTCATAAAATACTTTTTGACTGTAAATATTTAACTCCCTTTTTTAAAAATTGCAATATTGCTGAATCTAACAGAAAATTGTTCTGATTTATATATGTATAGATTTTATGTGTATATAAAATATTTGTATATATAATTATATACTATAATTTGCATATAGTTATCATCTACTGACATATATACATATAAAGTCAATCTTCTGTGATTTGTACCTTTAGTAGAAGACATTATAAAATGGTTTAAAAGATTTTCCTGTAAAGGTTCTAACATACTCTTATTTAATATGAAGTTTTCTCTTACAGTGACATGTTTGAAAACTGAAAAGCATGATCTCTATGATCTCTTTCAGTTTGAAGGGACTCTCTTTTATGATTCTTCGAATGCTAGGATGAAATATATGCCTTGTCACATGATGTATTTGCAATGTGACTCCAACTATTACTATCTCCCCTCTAATGATGTCATAATGTATGACTAAAATGAGTGGCTTGGTCTTGAAGTGAGCATTTTCTTAGAAAAAGAGCAAACATTTATTATGTATCTACTGCATTTAGAACTCTGTGCCTATGTGCTAGATAAGACACAAGGTTTGCATAGGAATCTCTGCCCTTGTGGAATGTATACCTCAATTTATCTGTGCTCTCGTTGAAATGGGTACCCCCACACTTTCCCAAACACCAATAGTGCTAAGTATTTAATAAGTTATACCTCTTGTTTTTTAACTTGTAACTGGATATTCAGGAGTCCTGCGTCATTTTAAGTATTTAAATGTGGCTCATTTAGTTAAGTAATGGAATGAGCTTATATTTATTTGTTTGATCATCTAATTAATGCCCAGTAGGTTTCGAGTACTTTGGCTAGCAATTAGTACTCTTGGACCTGAGTAGAGCTCAGGCCTGAGCTTTGCTTTTCTCTCTTCATCTTCCCGAGTCACAGGGACCCCACTAGGACATCCCCTACTGGACTTCTGCTTGGGCATAGGCTTGCCCGTGCCATCCTTTCCCCATTATTGTCAGACATCTCATTCTCTCTAAACCTAGCTCTTCCTCCTGTTCAATGAGACTAGTGACTAATCTGCATTCTTATCTTTTCCTTATGATACAATCATCTGGCATCATATGCACACAGTCTCCTAGAAGGTGGAGTCCTTAACAAATGAATTTGTGACTCCTTCACAGCAGACTGGATTTGCCTGTGTCTGTTCCTTGGGCAATGTACACAACAGTTTTGTTCTTTTAAGAAGGACAATGCAGTCCCAGTTTTGAAGTGGGAGAAGCTTAAATGAACCGTCTGCTTGTGATTCATGTTAAAGAAAACCATACACACACACACACACACACACACATTTATCTGTGTATATGCAAACATACATATGCAAATATATATGAATTGTTTTATATAGAGACACAAATATTTTGCTGTAACATTTTAAGTCATAAATCATAATGATGATGTTCCTGGATTAGTAATTATAATCTGGATTTAATGGAAGGAACATGAAATTGTAATAAGACAATATTAAGTCATTCTTTAGATTTTATTAATTCAACATGAACACTAAGGGAAACAATTCGTTGTTTATGTTATTTTCACTAATGTTTCAGACTAAAAGGGGAAGTTTTAGTAAACACCTTAATTCAAAGTATACTGTGTATTTTCACTTTTTTCCAACCTGTATTGTATTTTCATAGAACTTGATTGCCATTTCCTTTTATGTGTTCAAAGGCAGATTCAAAGAAGTAGCCATACATTTCCCAGCCCATTTTGCCCTGCCTCATTGTACCCCACTAAGCTTTATATTCTTAAGTTTACAAATGCCCCTTCTATTACTGATTTTAAAAATAGCTTTAATTCAATACACAGTTTAGTTTTTGTAATGGTTTTCCGGCATCTCAGCGATTTCTCTATGAATATTTCAAGTAGTTTATATAACATTGCACACATGGCAGAATTGTGAGACTAGGAAACCCACCAACAGCTCTTTCAAACTTCCAGTCAATCAACTTTAAAGGTCAAGCAGAAATACCCATCCACCCCCATCTTCCTGTGTCCTTCCCACATTGTCTGCCAAATTATGCTATTCAAAGTTAAAGGATCATGTGATCATTAAATCTAGATCTGGAAGGACTTAGAAGCAGTCAGACCCAACCTCCTCATTTTTTGTTTGATGTAATTGAAGGACAATGAAGTGAATGGACTTGTCCAAAGTCACCCAGATAGTATCAGAGGAAGGATAGGATCCCAGACTCTCTGATATCAAGGCAGAACTAACCTTTCTTTCTTTCTTTCTTTCTTTCTTTCTTTCTTTCTTTCTTTCTTTCTTTCTTTCTTTCTTTCTTCCTTTCTTTCTTTCTTTCTTTTTCCTTCTTTCTCTTTCCTTCCTTCCTTTCCTTTCTTCCTCCCTTTTTTTTCCTTTCCATTTTCTTTCTCCTTTCCTTTCTTAATTTTTTCCTTCTTCCTTTCTTCCTCCTATCCTTCCTTTCTTTAAAATTTTTAACTTAAACACCCTAAAAGAGAACATTTCTTTCCATGCAGCAGAACACAGGATTCTATATGAAACCACAAGTCTCTCCTTCTACTGCTTTTTTAAAAGTATACAATAAATTTCACACATCATTCTCAAAACTGCTCTACTTGTTGGTACTTGTACTGGGCTTTCTTCTGTTCTGCACATTTTTTAAAAAATGATTTTTGGATGTCATTATTGCCAATCTCTTCTCCTGTCACCATCCTCTCCCAATTAAAGCCTGACAGAAAGAAAAAGAATTAACTTTTTGACAAATAAGCACAGTCAAATGAAATGAATCTATATATTGGTCTTGTCCAAAAACAAAAAACAAAAACAAAAACATAAATCTCTTTCTGAACTTTGAATCCATCACCTGTCTCTCAAGAGCTGGGTTACAGCCCTCATCTTAGGACCTATCATCGCATTGAAGAGCATTGTTCAGTCTTCCCAAGTGTTTTGTTAGGTTGGGGTTTTTTTTTTCTTGCGAATGTTGTTTTTGGGCAACTTATTCTCCCACTTCTATCTACTTCACTCTTCTTTCAGTTCATACTACCTAGGATTCTCTGAAATTATCTCATGATTTCTTGTGATGAAATAATATATCACTACATTCATATACTATAATTTAGTTAGTCTTTCTCAAGCACCTCCTTAGATTCCAGTTCTTTGGTTTTCCTTGTTTTTTTTTCTCATGGTATCATTCTGTTTCTCTTATTACATTGGTTTTTATATTTGAAATGCTGATCAATTTTTCTGATACATTCCATTCAAATATTATTGAATTCCCATATTTAAATTATTTGTAAGGCAAATTTGGCAGTCCCTGAGCTCTATATTCAACAGTGCCAAAAAAGTCTTAAGTTCAGCAAAAAAAAAAAAAAGGCAGCTAGTGGAGAAAAGGTCTTCTCTAGACCCTACTGGAGCTGGCCTTGGTAATCAGAGTAGTTAGAGCCATTTGCAGCCATGCTAAAGTGATTTTTGGCTGCTCCCTGTTTCTTCTCTAAAGAAGGAAAAAGAGAACCCATGAAATACAAATAGTCAATTTTGTTGCCTTTGGTTATATGTTGGATTGAAAGCTAAATTTCATGTCTATAGGTAAAGGAAGAATAAGGACCTTATTTAAAAATATCAAAAGAGCCCTGCCTGAGAGCTAAAGTTAGAAATGACAAGCTGTGTGACCTTAATAAAATCTCTTCTGAACCTCAGTTCCCTTTTCTGTAAAAGGTGGGGTTTGAACTAGCGATCTTTATGGTCTCTTCCATTTTGGAGAGTCTATGATCCATTGCAATACAAAAGTCATATTGGTTAAGGAGCAAGGGAACAAGGCTGCTCTGAATTGAGTGTGGAATGGGTCAAAGGGTGGAGCCTGGGGACAAGGGGGCTACTTGACCAACAGAAAAGATGGGGTTATGAGCTGAGTAAATCAGGCTGCCCACCTGGCAGGCAATGCTTCCAGTACCAGGTTCCTTTCTGAGTTACTATTCTGGATTGTTTACCTTGCAGATGACTGGTTTTATTCTCTGATAAAGGCACCTACTAAACTCCCTCCCCAGCCCTGCATCCCCCTCCGGTGTTTTCCATACTCTGATTTCAAGCCTTAAAAAAAGATTTCTCTTAAGTCTGAATCAGTCCACAGGTATTTGCTGCATACTTGGTTATGTTTTCTGCACTGTAGTAGGTGCTAGTGCAGCTTCCAAAAAAAAGTGTGAAACATGGTCTCTTTCCTCAATGTAACTTGGGAGACAGGAATTTTGATATAAGTGAAATAATTACAACAGTATAAGATAGCATATATATAGGTGTGGTAATATGGAGATAGGACAACTAGATGGCAGGGTAGATAGAGTGCCAGCCTGCAATCAGGAAGACTTATCTTCCTCAGTTCAAATCTGGCCTTAGACAATTACTAGGTGTGTGACCCTGGGCAAATCATTAACCCTGTTTGCCTCAGTTCCTTATCTGGAGAAGAAAATGGTAAACCGCTCCAGTATCTTTGCTGAGAAAACCCCAAATAGGATCCCAAAGAATCAGACACAACTCAAACATTTGAACAAAAATATGGAGATCATAAATATGAGCCTGGTAATGAACCATTTTGGTTGTCTAAACATCAGTTTAACTTTCATTATTTATTTGGCTCAAAGAAAATGGAAGTTTTGTCTATGGTAATGTTCACGGAAATCTATTTAGTTATTGAAGCATTGTGATCTGTATCAGTGGTATGAGTATCCACATGATAAAATAAAAAATCCTTGTGTGGAGATAGTTGAAAACTCATAGTTCACCAAACCATTTTGCCTAACTGTAGTCCAAGTGTAGAAACAACTGGAGTTTCCCTTGTTTTAATTCCAATTCCTTGCCTAATTTACATGAACTTTTTCAAGCATGAGTTAGTCTTCATTTTTGTTGAATAATGTCTTGGGTTGTTTCTGGGATTATTTCCTTTAGTGACTCATTGGGGAATTAAATTGAGTTTCTACTAAATGCCAGACCTCAACATTGATATACAGTACGTGAGTGATCTTGAGAACCTGAAATTTTATCTGAGCTTTAGCTTAGTCCTAAAACTTCTGAATTCTGAATAGTATTATATGTGATTCAATTTAAGGAAACCTAACATGTGAAAACCCAAGTTTATATAACAGACAATTAGGGGATGAGAGACCTTTTTGTTTATGTGAGAAAATAGACAGAACCTTGACTGTGGCCCTTGACAGCAGGGACTGTCTTTTGCCTTTTTTCTATCCCAAGTATCTAGCACAGCGCCTGGCCCTACTGAATGACTGAATAATGCATTTATTTATAATTTTTCTTAATAATAGCGGGTAGGTGTATAGCACACAAAAATGTGCATAGTCTTTCATAAGCTTTATCTCATTTGGCAATGCTACAAGGTTGAAATTACCCATTCATTACTCATCTTTTACAGAGGAGGAAACTGATGGTAACAGAGGTTCAATGATGTGTCTGGGGTCACACTGCTGGTCAGTATCAGACTTAGGATCAGACCTCAGTCTTTCTGACTTCGAGTCCACTGTTCTGTCTATGATTGCCACTACCTTCCTTATCACTCCATTATTATGGTCATTATTTTTAACTACCATTTTTTCCAGGAAAAAAAATTCACTCTCTAGTTTAAAAAAAGATGTTTGCTACTAGGTACAGTGGGAAAGATTAGAATTTGTGTCCTTGACCAAGGCATTTAAAAACCCCACACATATATGGTTAATAGTATGACTAAAAAAATTCAAGATAAAACTATTAAGCTTTATCATTTAATACAGTAAAACTATGCCCCATCTTTATACCCAGTACATCGTACACATAGGTTATATAAAGGACCTCAATGTATAAAATATGTGTATGTGTGTATCCATGTATGTGTACATATATATATACATACGTATATACATATATATACAGAGAGAGAAAGAGAAACATAAAAATATAACTATGAAATCCATTTCACTTACCTAAAATTAATATAGTAGCTGTAGTAAATGCCATTAATTTTTTTTATTAATAACCAAAATGTTTCTTACAATTTGGAAGGAATTGTTTCAAAATGATCTGCATCATCCTCAGTCTTTTAATAAAAAGATGTGCAGAGAAATTTGAAATAATTCTTTTTCCCCCCTCAAATTTCTTCGTGACTTGTCATGTCATACCACTAGGTGGCAGCAAGGCAAATGTTAATGGTTGACAGCTATGGCTACTCTTAAAAGGACTGGGAGCCCCACCATGATCTTGGGTCCTGAACAATTATTTCTTCTGCAACACTGGGAGCTTAGTGTCAGACCAGAGATTAAAGGAGAGTTTAGGAAACATCAGAGTAAATCAGAAAGTATAAATATTTTAGAGAAGGGTATCAAGCTCCTGGGTCTGTTGACAATATGGATTGAGAAGTCAAATCCAGGTCACTCAGTAAACTTGAGTTAGACCATCAGAGAAGGAATGGGGATGTGTGTGTGTGTATGTGTGTGTGTGTGTGTGTGTGTGTGTGTGTGTGTGTGTGTGTGTCTGTACACATATATACACATATGGGTGTATGTATATATGTATCTATATCTATATGGATATAGACATATTTTATATTTGCTTTACCTCTTCCATACCGATTATCTCAATAAAAGAGGGAAAAAATTACTAGGCAGCTCTGGAAGTGAAAAAGAAGTCACAGAAAGGGTAGCGTAAGGGTATTTATTTTTATGGGAAGAGGGGAGAATGTGGTGAAAGATGTAATCACACTACTTTGCCTTTGTATTGTTGGAATTCTAGACTCCCATTATTGCCTTGTATGTGGTTGGCACCCAGTTGTTTTTTCTTTTTAATGAATAAGAGAAGAAGAAAGCAGAGTAGAGAAATAAAATAGGCAGTATCACAAATTAGAGGCCAATTGTCCTTACACACCGTGCCCCAGGACCTTGTAAAGCGAAGTGCACTGATACTGTAACTTGTCTCTCAGCATGGAGCTAGGGAAGGAAAACAGCATTTTCTCTCTAGGTTGGTATAGATTTCCTATGTAATTTAGGCAGCCAGAGCTAACTGTTGGTTATATAGGGTACCATCAGCCAGTGTGCAGATTCTATCGGTGGTCTTTGTCAAATTCCAATATTTGTTTTCCAGTCGTTTCCCTGCCCATTGGCACACCTACTGGAGCTAGAACAGAGGAGAGGAAAGAAAGGAAAATGAAAGTCAAGCCGTTCTTCTCCTATGCATGCTTGTGATAAGTCATTTACAGCATATTAACAACAGTGACTTGTTAAAAGAATTTATGGAAAACATATTATCATGGAAAAGTGAGAACAGAAAAAGAGGTTAGTAGGGAGAGAAGTAGGGAGAGAAAGGGATAGAAGATGGACAATCTAAGGGTTGCACTGGTGGCCATTAAATATCAAAAGAACAGGAAGTCACCAATGTGTTAGTCTACTTTATAGATGAGAAGTTCTTAAACTATTTTTTTTCTGCTATGGACCCCTTTGGAAATATAGTAAAAGCCTTGGAACCCTTCCCAGAAGAATACAATAAAAATACATAAAATAAAATACCTAGGATTATAATATGTTGAAATATAGTTACTGAAATATATGTACATATCTACATATATTAGTATTTTCACAGATCTCAAAATAAAGACCCAAGCTATAGAATATATATGGAAGTAAATGGCTAAGAATTGTAGGGATAGGTGCTATCTATAACCTGAGACATAATACCCACATCAGCAGGACCACAGGTCCATCAAAAAACCAAAACACTTTACAATATTGCTAAAAAATATTTGGTGAGGTTCATGATCTCTGGTCATGAATAATCGTTTATGATGTAACAAAGAGTCAAAAATAGTTTTATTTGATCCTTTAATATGTAAATTATTCTTGATGTTTGAGTTGCCTTTCTTCATTGAATCTATTGTATTGTACATTAATTTCCATTTTTTCATACATTGGTTACTATAAAATGGTTTTACTAGATTTTGTTGCTCAGAGTGTCCATTTTAAAGATCTTGATAAATTATTAGTAATGGGAGCTTCATCTTTGTGTACATGCCCTGCCCTATATAACCAACCTTCATCAGCATTTCCTTATTTCTGAGACAAAAGTACATGTGAAATATATGGGAAGTAGTTTTATAAGTGCTGTGTTTTTAACTCTGGTAGACTTTACATACTATGAGTTGTCCTGCTGCTATATAAACGCATAGTTGACAATACAACTAAAAGTTCTATAACGTTGTTAGTCAAGATAAAGGCCTTAATATCCTCTTAACTCAGGAGGTTTGTTTTCTATGTAAATTAATTACAGGCTTTCTCCTGCAAGACTCCCAGAAAATAAAATTGCACAGAATCTTCTTAGCATGCTAATTATTATGTTCTGGTGACAGTTCATATTCTTCTATGGAAAGCCTTAGACAAAAACAAACAAAAGCCCCTTTGCTTTCTGAATTTTCCCTCTTCTTATTCTGTGAGGACTATTTATCTATAATTTTAGTTAACATTACTCTTACATGGGGCAGTAAGTGAGAAAAGGAGTGCTAGAGGAATAAAATGGAAATCGTTCAAAGCTACGAATTTAGTGGTTCTGTTTTATTATCTAGAAATAAGAACACAGAACACTAAAATTGGACTTCAATGAGACATCTAAAATCAAGCTCACATGAGTGCATTTCTATAGTTAGATTATATCCAAATTTTATAAATTAATATAAATGAAAATTAAATGTTTTTGTAGATATCACAGTCATGGATTGGTGTTTAACTAAGAACCCATAGTAATAAATTTCTAGTGATCAGACCATATAGTCCATTAAAGTTGGCAAAAATAAATAAATAAAAATAAAATGAAATACACATTTTTTAAGATAATAATAGCTAACTTTTATATAGCTTACTATAAATGTTTTCAAAGTTCTAGACTTAATATGGCACCCCTGTGACATGGGCAGTTTGATTATTTTTACCACTGTTTTTACAGGTAAGCAAAGGGAGAAGTCCCAAAGCAGGTAAGCATTAGAGCTATATCTCCACCTGGGTCTTCTCAATCTAAAGCTACTTATCTTTTCCAGTATTTTAACTTATCTTTTGGAGATACTTTATTTTAAGCTTCTCCAATCATGTGCTTGCTATACACATATTTGAGAAGCTGATCAACCATGAATCATATTTATATCTACTGTCACTTATGATTTTGTTTTTGCTATAAATAGCAAGCAATATAACTGTTGGCAAAAGTACTCTTGCTCCTTGGAGACAGGGCCTGTGGGCTGCCCCTTTCACCTCAGTGTGAAGAGGGATACCCTGCCTTGATGAATCCTTAAAACTTTCTTCTATAAGCAGGATTTGAGGGACATATCTAAGACTGTCATTCATCCTTTGTTCGTAAAGTATCAGCCAATGATAAGGCCACAAACAGTGCAAGGGAGAAAGTACTCTGGCGGTTAAAATGCTGTCACTTTACATGTATAGTAGTGTACCATGACCATATTGCCTAAATCTAGTCTATTGGTGTGTATAAGAAAGACAGACAGACAAGAAGACAGAGACAGGGATGGACAAAGGGGGAGAGAGGGAAGGACATAGAGACAGAGATGGACCACGATGGGGAAACAGCCTAAAATTAAGAGAGTTCTTTCACAAAGACTGGCTCTGTGAAGATTCTTGTCAATAGTTACATTCATTGGACATTAAGAACTGATGTTCTTAAGTGGGGAAAAAAAAGTAAGCACATGATTTCCCCTTTTCCCCATTTGTTTTTTACTCCAAGGGTGAAATTTTCATTTCTAAAAATGTCTTCCTTAAGAAAGCAATTTGAAAAGAAAGAAAGAAATACTCTTTATTAGCTGGATTGAATATTTCCTGATTGCTGAAATTTGCCTTTTCGTGTAAATCACCCAGTATTCCAGATTAAATTGGGCTTCAGAGAGGGGGAAAGCATCACTAGTAAAGCATTTCCTAAATAGTTTCACAAAACGCTAATCATCATCATAATAAAAATACTACCAATAAAAACTTACTCTGAAATCTACCATTCAGAATTTACATAGGGAGTTCTATGAATCTTACGTTTTTATTTTGGTACTACTAACGTGCCCCAGAGGGATAAAGAAAATGATTCAGCCAAGAAATGCTTCTGAATTTTTTCCCTCATCTTTTTTCGTTCCCAGTCCTTCTATCTTCCTGCTAGATTTTGCTTTGCTAATCAATGAACTATTTGCAATCAGCTAGGATAGCATATGACTTCAGGAATTATTCTGGAAAACCTGGAAGAAGAAACTTTTCTGAATTGCACAAGATCATAGAATTTCAGAGCAAAGATTATTTTGTCCAGGGCTTCTTAAACTTTTTCCACTGGTGACCACTTTTCATGTTTTGGTGGTATTAGTGGCAGTGCAAAATGCACATGCTTTGTGTTCAGGACCAAGGCAACATGGGAAGAGCTGCTAGAAACATCTTGGATACATTATGCATTTGATTTTTAATTAATTTTGGTTGTTGCATGTTCAGAAACCTTTACTGTTGCCAAATTTTGGACGGACCCCAAATGGGTGTCCATTTTAAACACCTTAATAAATTATTAGTAATGGGATTTTCATCTTTGTGCACATGCCATGCCCTATATAACCAACTTTCATCAGCATTTCCGTATTTCTAAGACAAAAGTACAGTCCAGCCCTTCTCGCTTAGCAGATGAGGAAAGTAAAGAGCAAAAAAGGAGTTGAATGATTTACCTACTTAGAGTCACCTAGTTGGTTGTAGAGCCCAAATGTCATGATTCCTAATCCAGGTCTTTCTTCATTTTCACCAAATGGTTTAATCTATTCCTTCAAAGAACAAACATTTATTATACTCACACAGGCAAAGACCCTACCCTAGATAATGAAGACTATTGTGATAACTGATCCCTGTCCACAAGGAGTTTATAGTTTAGTAAAGGCAATAAGAAAAATACTCAAATAACTAAAATATATAATAAAACTCGTAGCATATAAAATACAAATAGACCATGAGAATTCACTGGAAGAAGAGATCATTTGTATGGCGGAAAAAGAGGAAGCTTCATGGAAAAGATGACAGTCAGGATGATGATAAGCTACTAACCTGAATCTGTTCACAAAGAAGAATTAGGTGCCAAATGTTTCTTACCCTCATCCTGGTCGCTCTGACAACCTCCTGTACTGAGCAAAAGCATCTGCTGGGAAAGAATGAAGGTCTCTAATGCTTCTCAGAGAATGACCAACTTTATGTTCCCCCCAACTCCTCTTTCTAGGGGGTCCACAGACCCATCCTGGAGGTGTTGTTGGTGCAGTTTGAGCTAATCAATGAGCCTCCAACCCACCAGAAACCCCTACCTCCTTGCTCAACTGGTCACAAGGCAAAATAGAATTGATTCCTAACTAGAAAACAAAATGGATAACCACACTTGAATAACACAGACTGTTTTATTCTTGTCATAAAAATCGATAAATGCAGTAAAGTAATACATAATAAAACATCTACTAAATTGCTTTTCCCCTGCAGCCTCTCCCAGGCAGACCACAGATAGTACATAGATACTCAGATCCCAGAATTTCCAGGAAAGATGTGATTCAATTTCTTTGCCACCTCACTGGTTGCTTCTCTTGTGAAAGTGGCCAAAGAGTATAGACTATAGAGTAGGGTGCCCAGATGCTATTTGATGCACATCTTTCAGTAGGATTAGTTGTTTTTAGAACTATATTTAGAACTCTGGTTCCAAAATCCTGCTCATCCCCAAACTAAACTCCTCCCTCTCAAAAGCAAAGGGAATGGATTCAGAGTCTGGTGCTTTCCTGATTGGTGTCCTGTTACTTGTCAATTATATCTCACTGTGACTAGTTTTACAGTTATGGAGTACAGGGAAAGAATTTGATGGTAGCAATGAAAGCTTATAGCTCTTCCATTCTAGTATCCCACAGACCTCGCTGCCATGTCGTGTCCCTCCTATTTATATACCTTTCTTACTTCTATCTTTAAGCCCTTTATTTTAGGTTTCTAGTGAGGGGTATGGCACATCTGCTCTCAGTCTATAAATCCTTGCCCTTGTCTGTGGTATCCCCTTTCACCTGGGCTCAAATTGTACCTCCGATGCTAGTTGTGGGATAGGAGGCAAATTACTTAGCCTTTTGAGTCTCCGTTTCCTCATCTGTAAAATGTGGTTAATAGCATCCATAGTGATAGAGGAGGCTGGTTCTGTATCAGTCAGCTGAGAGTTGATTTATAAGAAAATTTAGCAATAGCTACAGGCTCATTGATACTCATTTGTGACATATCCATCCCAGTTTCTGCCTGTGAATCATCAAAGCTGCTACCAGTGCCCTCAGCCCTCTTTGGAGTGTTCCAAGTTTATTCATCTCTAGTTTGAAAAGAAAGAACCCTAAACTGTGCTTACTCACATCTTTTTGCTTAGTTCTGACTCTTGCCCTGAAAAAGTTACATGAGCCAATTTTCCTTTTGTTTCTTTTCCCAGTTCCGATATTTTGGCATTTGAGTTTTCCAAGAGAAAGAAGGCAAAGCTTGATTGTACCTCTTAATCACAGAGCAAGCCCATGAATACTATTCCTGGAAACGCAGCATGCATTCTGTTTTCTTTTAATTGAAGCTAATGATGGCTTGCATTTTTAAAACATTTTAGGGTTCACAAATTTTCTTCTTTATAACCACTGTCTGGGGTAGCTAATAAATATGTCACTTTCTCCACTCAACAGATGGCAAGGAGAGAACTCCACTTCTTAAAGAGGTTCAATGACATTCCTCAGGTGACAGTGGGATTAAGTTAGTAGAGATTCTAGAATACAATAGCCTCTTGTGGGTCTCCTACTCAAGTCATTCTTCTAGCCAATCCATCTTCCACACCCCTTGCCAAAGTGATTTTCCTAAAGCACAGATGTGACCATATCATTCCCTTACCCAGTAACCTCCAATGGCTCCCTATTCACTCTAGGATCAAATATTTCATCTTTACTGCATCGTTTTAAGTTGTTTATTATTTATATAAGTTGTATACATGCACACATACATATATAATTGTTAGTTCAGTAGTTCACACACTTACAAATAAACATATATCTGGGAACATCCTTTTGACAGGACTGCATGATCAAAAAAGCTTAAAGATCACTGCCCTCTTAGATGTTTTCTTGAGTTGCAGTGACAGAAAAGAAATACATCACCTTTTGGTGACTGATCATCTAGCCTTGCCAACTAAGCTGGTCTTTGGAATACAGACAGTTCATTGCCAGACCACAGTCAAAGCCTTTTCATTTTACATAGTCTTCTTGAATAAAAGGTCACCATTATAGCATGATGAGGCATTGGAATAGGACGTTAGCCAGAGAGATAAAAAGATTTTTATATTACTGTAGAGAAGAACAGGCAAATTTGATTTGGGTTTCATTTGCCTGAGACTGAAAAGATTACCTTCTAATGACTTTTCAGCTCATCTTCCTACTTTTTGACCAATTTCTTACCAAGTTTCATTTAATATGTTTCTATTGTTTTTCCAGTTAAAATTAGAAGGCCCAATAAAGCATCTATCTTTAACGCCCTCTTACATGGTAACTCTTGTAGTATTCACTATGAAAAGCCCACATATTAATATATATTCCCAGTAGGAAGAAATAGAATGAAATTTGCAAAGCCATGCGGAAAGAATCAAATGTTCATTTCTATCTGAATTGGAAGGCTTCCACCTACCTGTTCTCTTTTAGAAAGCACTTAAGTAATTTCATTATAGGAACAATTGATAAAGTTAGACTCCTTTATGTCATTTCTCATCATGATTTGCTCAGAGATTAGTAGTAATTTCTATTTTGAAGTTTGGGAAAGAGGTACAGAAAATTTCAGTGACTTCTTCAAGGTCACATAGACTAGAAAATTCTCCCCTTACTGACTACTGGGCAGCTCCTCCTGACAGACCTCTGGCTTGTATACTGACTTTAGTATCTGCAATTAAGAAAGATGCTCCATAGAAGCACTGATCAGGGAGGCATCCTTGCTTTGGGACTTATTTCTAGGATGTTGTATCAGGGTGATAGAAGGTTCTACTTAGAAAAAAGGAATAATTTCTTTAAAAAAATTGGAGGCACTCTGAGTTAAGTGACTTGCCCAGGGTCACACAGCTGATAAATATCTGAGCCAGGATTTGAACTCAGGTCTTCCTGATTCTTGAGTCAGTGGTCTATCCACCTAGCTGCCCCAATAATTTCTTAAAAGAATATATTTTTGGTACTCATTCTTCAAAGTTACTCCATTCCTGACGTGATGCTATGAGGTTATGATTCTGTGAGACAGAAGTACTATTTGGAGAGCTCAGTCAATACCAAGCAGTTAGTAAGCATCTGCTATGTGTCTATACTGTTCCAGTCATTGAAAATATAGACAAAAAATAAACAGCCCTTGAGGAACTTACATTCTGAGATACTGGTTGCTAAAGTACTATTTGTTTGAAAAATCATTTGAAGGTATCAACTTATTCATTTTTCCTGATTTTACAGTTTAAGAACCCAGTCCTAGCCCTCTAAATTTATAAAAAATTGGGAATATTACTATTGTGAGTGTTGCATTTGTGCACTCTTCCACATGAACCATTATCTATTTCTCATGAACTTGAGATTTTAAATACATAAACATGGGGTAGCTAGGTGTCATTGCATTTTTAAAGCATTTTAAGGTTCAGACACTTGCTAATTATTTGATCCTGGGCTAGTCCCCAACTGCCTCAAAAAATAAAATAGATTAACCCAATAATGGCCATTCTTTGTAGACACATGTGACATCTTTTTAGCATTTGACTGATTTAGGTGAGCATATCCCTCCTAAAATAGATTATATACAGACAGACAGACATATATATGTATACATCTAAAATTAAATTTCATTTTATTTTGAGAACTTGAGGGAGTATTTCATCACATTACTTGAGAGAAACTGGGATTATCATAAAAATAGGATTTGAAGTGACAATTCTGCATCAACAGTCTTCTCAAGCCAGCATTTGGAGAAGCCAGATCCCTAGAGGAGTCAACAAATCCAAATTCTAGTTCTAGCTCTTCTGGCTATGTAGCCAATGGTCCAGTCACTAGAGTTCTCTGTTTCATTTCTCTCAACTATAAAATGAAAGCTTTAAATTAGATGATCTCCACAATTCCTTTCAGTTCCAAAATTCTGTCATTTGCTTTGTGATCTATGTTATTTATGTTAAGGAACAGTCATTATCTTGACAATTCAGTAGGTCTATGTTGTTATTGATGTGATCTGTCTATCACAACCCATCCACAACTTCTTATTCAATTCAACCCTCACATTTCCCCTCCCATCAATATTCTAAAAGGTTGTATTCAGCTTACTGAAGACAGTGGGAGAATGCCACCTCTCTATCTGTTTGTTATCCTCCATTTTGTTACATAACTGACCCATGTCCACATCTAGATATAATTTTCCTGCACAGTACTTTTCTAAACTTCTTTTCCTGTACAAGTTTTTCATTAGAAATATGCTCCAATCTATACATTTCTTCTTTACTTCTCTCTATTGTGCTCTGAGTGACTCATAATTGGAAAATTAGGAGACATATTCTTTGTGATCATATAGGGATAAGATTGGATCCATAAAGCATGGTGGAATTTCCCAGGTTCAGTCCAACCTATTACTTTATCAAGTTTAGTGTTAACATTAACAGACAGTGAGATCTTGCATTCTCTTCACTTACCAGCCAATTCTGTGACTATAAAGATGTAATGCTATAGATTCTCACTGAAAATCCTGTCTCCTCCTTTCTAATAACTTTATAAAGAGCCTCCTTGACATGTATGTAGATTGTTTTATGAATTTTTATGGAAATTATAGAGAAGACATATAGTTGCTAGCTATTTACATATTTTTGATAACCATCTCTTTTCCCCTCTGGTAATAAGTCTTTCATATCCTCTTTTCTTTCAGGTGTCTCGAATCACACTATCTCATTTCCCTCAAAATCATGCTTCCTCCTGCATGAACTATCTCTGTCTACTCTTTTTCCCATCTTTGATATCTTTTAAGCTATTTCTGTTTCCTCATATAACTCACCAGGTTCTATAATGTTAGAGTCCAAATATGGTAGCTTCACTTGTCACATTGATGGGGAAAATAGTCAATTAAAGAAATTTTGAAAGACTTTTTTTTTCTTTTCCATATCTTACCTGTTTGTCATTTTTCTTCAAATTTCATCCTGAGATGCTCTCAGAATGAAATGACTTCAATGGATACTTATTCTTGCCAAGCTTTCTGTAAATTTATTTTTCTTACCCTTGATTCTTAAAGATTTGTGAGATGCTATTGGTCATTAGCTTCCACTTTCTTCTCCTATAAGATTTTGTACCTTAATTTATATTCTACCCTTGTATGTAGCCTTTAGCTGTCATAAAGCATTTGGTTGCTGAGGTGGTTTCTGGGTCCTTTTTAAGGGACCTAAATGATTTCTTTAGAGTGTGGGAAAGAAACTGATCAAAAATAAGAAAAATAAGCTGACAAGTATTAGAAGTAAGCTTTTTAGTCTTAGACAAATGAAACCCAAATAAAATCTGCCTGTTATTTTCTATTCTATTCTATTTACCTCTCTTACTAAATTCCTGCTCCAGTTCCTCATCATACTATAAAACTGACCCTTTATTCAAGAAAGCTATGTTGGATGAAAAGGCTTTGATTGTGACCTGACAATTTAATCCAAGAACTAGTTGGCAAGGTTAATCAACAAATTCTATTACCACTTCCCAAGGAAGTTTAACCAATTAGGTATTCATTTGGATAAATCATAGTATCATCCTTCCAAAAACTTTGAGGGAGTCCAGGGACTATTAGACAGTCATACTTTGCATAAATTAGTTCAGTCAGGTTGCAGAGGCAGCACAGTATGTAAGAAAAGGCATTGGATGGGTATAGGTATAGCGATAGATAGATGGATAGGTAGATAGACAGACAGACAGACAGACAGAGAGAAAGAGATGGATGGATAGATGGATGAATGGATGGATGGATGAGATGGATGGATGGATAGAGATGGATAAAGAGATAAATCTATATAGATATTTATCTATATCTATCTTTGAATTCAAATTCTGGTACTTAAAAGTTGCATGACCATGAGCAAGCCATTTAATGTCTCTGAGCCTTAGAATGTGAACTCCTTGAAAGCAAGGAATCAGATTTTTGTCTTTTTCCACTCAGTGCTTAACCCTGGACTTTTAATAAAAGCATAACAACTTTTCCAACTGCAGTTTCTCTAGTACTTAGCTCAACAGGATTGTTTTGAGTATAAAATGAGATCATCTATAGAAAGCACTTTGACAACTGTAAGTCAGTACAAAAGTATCAGTTATTATTCTTGTTTTGATCTAGTGGTGATGTTTGAACTAAAAGAATAGTTTTGATTCATGAGACAAGTGAGGTAGGCAGTTTTGGAACATGGACCACTTTGTGAGTTAAGCAAGCTATGGGTGATTATATTAGGACAATGCTGGGAAACTGGAGTTCTGAAAAGGCATTAGGAGTTTGGAAGAGATATGAAAAGGGAAATGTAAGGATGCTGGAGATAAAGTTTACTAATCTCAATATTTTTGCCAAAGGCAAAGGAGAGGGAAATTTACTTTCCCCCTTCACTGGTCAGGGACACAGAACTCAGACTGCTGCTGTTAACAGCTTGGATCTACTACATTATAGGTTGAACAGGCCTTTGTGGGCTAACCTGGACGTATACTTCAACTTCAATTTCTAAGAACACCTGTGAAATTCCCTCCACTGATTCATATTGCCAGTCCTCCAGGTCTTAATAGATGGTTTCATATATTTCCTTGTCACCCTATCACTCCTCCCCAAGTCATTATCTTGGATCTCTTTAAACTTAACTACATTAGTCTTTGAATTGTAGACACACAAAGTCTGGAATCCTTACTTGAAAATATTCTATCCTGCTAGAATATGACAGAACCAGGAAGGTAAACACCATTTATGATTTATATATGTATATACATGTACATATATATATATATTTATGTGCATTTCTATTTTTAATCTCACTCTGAGTTCTACTTAGAAATGAATTTTTGAAACACAACAAATTTGCATTTTGGGGACTGACTGGATTTTATAGCTAATTACTTAGAGCTCAACCGAAGGTCAAGTCCTGTATACATAAGCCGTATAGTTTCTCTGCCACAGTGGTAAGTAGTGTGGCCAACTGAACCAGACTGGACCCCCTGGATTAAGCTGTCACTTTCCTAATAAATGTGATCTGGTTGTGAGGAAATGAAAAGAAGAGATAATTGGAGTAGAGAATAACTGTTCTCAAGTTTTTCTTTCTCCCTTTATTAGGGATTCTGCTCCTTTAGCACAAGAAGCCAATAGCCTCAGAAGCTAGTTGAGCACACACAAAAATCTCGAACTATCTAAATTGTTCAAACAAATAATATGGCATCTCACAAGGACCAAAATAGGTATTTCAGCCAGGGAAAACTGGCATAATAATGTTTCTGTATAGATAGATATTACCAATTTTCTAGCCTATTAAACAATGCTTGAAGTAGAAAATGATTGCAGTTAATTTGGATATTTATTGTAATAGTCAAAATGACTTATTCACTCAATAACGTTCTTAAGACAGTATCACTGTTACTGTAGAAAGATGCTGTCTGAATACAGAGAAATAACTGATAAGTAGATGTTTGTATAGAATAAATATGTATATATATTTGTGTCTAATGGCAGTAATCTCTAGAGCAGGGATGGGAGGTTGAGGGAAGGAAAAAAAAAGAAATTTATGAGATAACTTTATCATATATTTAAAAGGAGAGCAAGTTGTACATAATACATTGACAGTTTCATGTGAATCATATTTTTATTATATTATATTACGGACATGCTTGCTTTATTCCACAAATTAAAAATGAAATAAATAATATGAGAAAAGAAAGTAATTATAGAGCAGTTAGTTGCAATATCTACATTTGAATCAGTTACAAAATAATTACACAATATAATTTTTGAAAGTAGGAAAATTAGCTCAATTCTTGCCATTTTAAGAGAAATACCATTAATGGTTTTAAATGTAGATTTTACATCTAGAACAGAAGATGCTGATCTTTGTATTCAGGCTAGACCAGCTTGTGAACTGTATATCTTTAAATTATCTAATTTCCTAAGAGATCCAGTCCTTCCTTTTGAGCTTTTAAAAATTTACATGAATCTAATGTGGTCAGTAATACCCAGTAAGCTTTTTAAAAATGTGTGATCTCGTATTGTCTAAATCACACAGTATTCAGGAAAATACAGGTTAGGGACACCCAAAGTCTTGGGTCATATGATTTCTAGCCCTACCTAATTTAAGGTTATACCATATTATCGAGATATGTCACTTCCTCCCTTGCAGACAAATTATGAAGACCTTGGCTGAAATAGAAAGACACAGAGAAGATCCATGGGTCTTACTTAGAACAAGTCTCCTGTATCTATATTTTAAGGAAAGCTAACATTGAATTTGGTGATGATTGGTGATGACCCAGGGCTGCTTAAGGACCAGAGAGGACAACTGAAGACTGCTGTTCCTAGATTCTAGTTTAATTTTTGATCTTAGAACTTAGAGCTGACCTCAAATATAACTTAGTCCAACTTTCTAAGAGATAATAAGACCAAGGTCTTAAAAATGAGAAAATGTATTCATATTTTAACTGGCTAATCTTTCTTTCTGTTAATGGTACCACCATCTTCCTGCTACCCAGGCTCACAACCTTGAAGTCATCTTGGGATTTTCCCTCTCTCTTGCCACACATCTACTGATTTGCTTGTCATTAGTACTTTCATGTTATCTCTCCTATTCACTTCTGTCCACTCTCTCTACATCCATCCTCCCTAGCTCAGGCCTTTATATTATCTCATGTAAACTTCAGGAATAGCCTCTTTACTGGTTTTCCTCTACTTTCTTCCCTGTCCTCTCTTCTGCTTCTCATATAATTTTACTGCGTTGCTCTGAGCACATCAGTTCTCCACTCTGAACCCTTCAGTGACATCCCATTGCTTCCTGAATAAGGTATAAACTCCTATTCTGGCATTCAAGACCTTCTATAATCTGGTGCCAGTTGATACATCCAACCCAAATTATTCCCCTTCACATACTCTATATCCAACCAAATAGGACAGCTGTCTGTTCTGCCCTCATTCTTTACCTGCTCTTTCTTGTTTCTGAGACTTTGTCTATATCTCATGTTTGTAATGTACTTCTCTACCTCAGTTTCCATTTGTGGTGTTCCAAGTTACTTTCAAGGTTCAGCTCAAATCCAGCCTTCTCTGTGAAGCCTTTCATAATGTGCACAAATGAAAATGGTCTCTTCCCTCAAATTTCTTAGAAGGTTTTGTCTAGACCTATTTTTTTAATGTCATGAAACTCTTTGGCAGTTTGGTGAAGCCTTTCTTAGCATAATATAAAATACATAGGATTGTGAAGCTAGCTAGTCATATTGAAATAAAGTCAAAATATTTTTAAATAAAAGCTCACAGACACCTGTTAAAAAAAACCCCTGGACCATACTAGTCACATGGTTCCTGGAATCCTGGTTTTTTTGTGTATAATTTCTTCTTCCTTTCCCTAGTTAGATTTTTTATTCCTTCAGGGCAAGAATTGTGATTTGTCAATTTTTGTATCCCTGCCAACTGGAATAGTACCTTGCACGCCATAGACAATAAATGTTTATTGTTATTGAACTGAAATGCCTAAACAAAATAATGATGAAATATAAATGTTCGTGTTTTTCTCATAGTTTTTCACCTCTCATTTAAAAAGTTCTAAATTAACTATTATTTTCTCAGCTTTCCAAATTTGATTTTTTTAAATTAAAACTACTGCCTACATAAGCATTAAAGCTATATGGAGAAAAGAATGACACTTTTCCCTTTGAGTTATCCAGCCTAAAAAGGGCTAATGAAGGTTTTGCCTGGTGGCCCACTCATAACATTGCCTTCTGGGACTGCTTCCATTGATAGGATTCTAGGTCTGCCCTTAGTTTCATCTTATCATCCACATTGCATCATAAATGAATGTCAAGTAATGTACAGATGTCCCTCACATAGCCACACGAGAGGCAATCGTGGGGTCTGATAGATTAGGCATAGGATAAGAGTCAGTATACCCTGCATGAGACAAAAAATAAGTAATGAAATCTGGTTACTCGTTAAGTAGAAGGAAGGAAAATAAATAGCCCAGATGTCCAGGAAGCGGCAACTTTTCCTTTTACCCTTGCCAAGGCAATTTTATCAGATCATGATGGCCTAGAAAGGTTGGGGAAGGGGGACACACACATAGATTCAGTGGTTTTATAAGCCTTCTTTTCATAGTGAGTTAAATTGATGAAGCAAAAAAAAAAACAAAAAACAAAAAACAAAAAAACATGGGATGTTTCTTCCGTTGGAATTGCCCTTTGCCTTTTTGTTTGTGGTTTTTCTTTGTTTGTAGCAAACCCAGTTAATGGAAAGATGAATGCCCAGTGTATTAGGGGTTTCAGCAATGTTTCATATAAGTTGCTTCAAGAATTCCTCATTCTCTGACTCTGAAAGTGGTAGACAACTTCTATAAATGATTTATAACAATCTGGAAAAACATCAAACACACTAAGAACTGCAAGGAATTGTTTTAAATAAGTTTTATCGATGCTTTTGTTTCTTGTAACAGTCATTTCTGGATTCCTCCCTTTCTATTAGGCACTTCCTTCCCTCCCGCTGCCGTGTGAGAACCTCTTTTGTAACAGCAAAAAACTTTCTAAGGAAAAACCAACTGATACAGTCATGGCATCTGACAATGTATATACCATTCTGTCCCATAGGTGCTCACCTCTCTGCTGAGCAGTGAGAGTTATATTTTATCATCTGTTCTCCAGGACCCAGATTTATTATTATAGCTACTCAACTTTCAGCTTTCTTCTCTTATATATGTTGTTATAATATGATTATAATAATGCTTTAGTTATGTTACTATAGTATCGTAACATGTATATATCATCTATATTAATCTTATTCTGCATATTATATTTCAGTATGTATCACTTCATATATTTTTTCCGTATTTTTCTCTGGACATCATTACCAGAATTCTCTTAGCAGACCAGAAAATTGTTATTTAGTAGATGGATCCTTAGGATTTTGTTTTTAGGTTTCAGATCTGGGAAAAGGCACTGTACTTGGTCACCATAAATATAAATATTGACATAAATTTATATTAATTCAATTAAGTGTAAATAGAAATGAGTAGAAATAAGCACCCATTCCTGCCAGCCTCCAATAAGGTCATCTGTGGTCCAGTGCAAGCGACATATAAATCAATATTTAGACTGTATAATTTATAATTAACTTTTCAAGTTCTTGGCTCAAACAGATTTAATTCCTCTATTTGGGGGGGGGGGGAGGGGAATGACCTTCTTTCCTTCACAAAGCCTACCAGAAAATAAGGGGAAAAAAGCTTTCTAGAAGAAGCAAAACTATTTTAAAAAATAGTTTCTCAAGCACAAATCTTAGGAGGACATTCATATGAAACCAAAGTCCCCATTATAGCCTTCATAATGTGAAAATCCAAGCACATAGCCTGAGTGCCTGCTTTTCTCTTCCCTTCCTGGTGACTTAAAGGTATAAACCTATCCTTTTTTGAATGGATGAAGTGAGACAAAGAAGTCCTTGTACAATGCCACCCATATCTATATCTACATCTGCATCTACATCTAGAAAGAGGGCCAGTGAAAGGAGAAAAGAAGACTGTGAAGAGAAGAGATCTTTATTCCTCATCTTGTCACTTTACCCTTGGAGTACAGTACAGTTTTTAAGAGTTCAGGGAAATGTATCATTAAAAAAACCAGGATAACCTATTGATTGTGTAATGTATAAACTCTTATAAAGTTTATAAAAAAACTAGGTTAATAAGGTATGTCTTGAAGTTATTGCCTATGACATCACCACCAGAAGCATTAGAATACTGTTGTGGAGAAGGAAATGGGAGTGAACCTACTATGTGCCAGACATTTATGCTAAGCACTTTATGAATGTCATTTGCTTTGATATGATCTGACTTATACACCACTGATAACGTTTTTGCCCTTAAGTTACTGAACTGTAGGCATAATATGCCCCATTCCATACTAGTTTGCACCCTGTAAGCCTGGCCATTTTTTGTCTTTATTGGGATTCAGAACAACCTCAAGAATTCTAGCTTTCCTTTTCCTTTCTCAGGGATATAAAAACTCAGTGAGACCAATTAGATTAATTCTCCACCACTACCCCCCCCCAAAAAAAAGAGCATCAGCATACAGCCTAGGATTAGGAAAGAGCTCTTAAATTGATTCTGAACCATTATGGATTCTTTGGGTTGGTTTCCATTCAGACAAACAGGGGTTCTTGAACTCTTTGAAGGCTGTTCTAGATTCAATCTATTTTCTAGACATCTAGCTAACCTATATATGGAGGCTCCTTAATTTCATTAGTATACTCTCTACAAATTATTCTATTAGGTTAGTTGGTAATTATTTGGTAGAACAGAATCACGGAAGGTGTTATTAAAGAGATGGTTAATAAATATCTAAAAAAAAAAGGAAGTGGTGATCACAAAGGGCTAACTTGACTTTAACAACAATAGATCATGACAGACTAAATAATTTCCTTCTTTGGGTTGCCAAACTATTCAATTGGGAAAATTATGTCGACTTAGTTTACATACATTTTAACAAGGTATTTGATCAAGTTTCTTGTGCTGGTCTTGTAGAAAGCATGGAATAATGACAGTTAGACAGTAGTCCAGTTAGGAGAATTCAGAACTGGTTGAATGGACAGACCCAAAGAGAAGTCATTAATATTCCAATGTCAAATTAAGATTAGGATTTCTCTAGTGTTGTATCAAAATAATGAAGATAGACAATTAAGAGATCTTCTCCCAGTGCTGTAAAGACGACTCAAATATATCCACCTGACAGTGGATTAACAGTGTTCTAACAAACATGACGAGCTGCATGTTGTCCTCTTCCTGAAATGTTCATATTTGAAGATTTATTTCTGTTCATAATGGACCTGGGATTCAGAGCCTAAATGCTGCGTTTGGATCATTAAACCAGTTTTCACAGGTGTGTCTGAAAGGATTACCCAAAATGAACAGGCTTCCTGCGAGTAACCAAGCATTTTTCTTCAAACCAGAAGGCAGGCAGCCAAGAGAAATGAAGTGCTTTTTGTTTGCCTCTCTCACTGTTTCCCTACTACTCAGACTCTTTCGGCCTCTTGTAAAACTTCAGGCTACAAATATATTGTGGGTGACATTCTCTCTTTCCAAGATAAGCCTCATGTAGGGTACATTTAATTTATGCTATTGATGAGATGGAACTGGACTGATTTGCATATCATCAATACACATCAGGCTTGAGTAGAGGGGCCAGCTATCTGAATTTTAAAAAAATTTCTCTATCGAACACTGGCTGTATGGTAACCAAATTAGAAAGTAATGTTGATTGCAGATGGTGGGTGAGTATTGATTTATAAGGCAGCATTGGAGGGCAAATGAAATTGAAGATTTGTTTAGAACAATGCCCCCGTTTAAAACTACTCTTCTTTGCACCCAGCTGGACATTCAGCGATGCCAGTGACTGAATGAGATCTTTCAAGTGCTCAGCCTGCCTCACCTGTCAGACTAAGTTTCTGTTTTTTTATAAATGAAACTCTGTTTCTTTCCCCAAAAGTCTTCCTCCCCTTGTCCTTCATCTCTTCCCATCATTCATCCAAGGTCTTAACCATCCTAGCATCATAGCTGTAGGTATATCATGATTTTTTTTTATTTTTTTACCAATTGGTGCATAGTGAATTCTGAGGCCACTGAACAATAGCTTTCTCCTCTATTACCTTTCCACCTTTCTTTGGACTCCCAGAAACCCAAATTGAGATTGTCTTCCGCATTGATCTTGGACCTTCCTAAACATCACAAATCTCTGTTTTCTAAGATTTCATTTTCAACCTCACCCTGTATAGGCCTTCACTTTCTTTCCCTCATAGCCCCAAGGTCGACTAGTTAGTCAATCAAGTATTTACTTAGCACTTGATAAATATCTAGCAAAAGTTCAGGGATATAAAGGAATTTTGAGAATTAATTCCTATCCTCAAGGAACTGACAGACTAGATGGGGAGATATGATGATCACATTAGAAACAAGGAGACTCAATCAGGCAATAAACATTTATTAAGCTCCCACTGAGTGTCAATGACTGTTCTAGGCAATGAGGATACAGATGTAAAAGTAGTCATTTCCTGCCCTCAAGATTGCATTCTACCTAGAGAAGGCAATAAATAACTTATTTGAAAACCATCCCATATTTTGTTGTAAAATGGTCAATATCCATTGATTTTCTTGCAAATAGTAACACCCAATATTCAATAGAGCTTCTAAAGTTTTTCAGATCAGTTTAAATACATGACACCATTTGATCCTCATAGTAACTGTCATATAAGTCCTATAGGTATTATGATCCCTATTTTATAGATAAGGAAATTGAGACTCCAAGTGGCTGAATGCTTATTTTTTATATAATTGGTAAGCACTAGAGGCAGAATTTAAACCCAGGTCTTTCCAGACTCTAAGCCCAGCTTATAAACTGGGTAATTCTTTATTTCCCATAGAGTCACACTTGTTTTCTTTCTTCCTGGTGTTGCCAATTTAAAATAAAAAGATTTTATACATCATGCAGAAATTATATTTTATTCCCTCCTCCTCCTAGGTAAGCATACACACACAAAAAATAATAATTACTATTATTGAGTACTTTATTGGTAAAAACCATTCTATGAGACACCAAAGTGAGCTAGAAAAAAAAGTAAGCACATGCATAGTTTTAAAATCATGATTTTGAGGTGGGAAAGAAATTATCTTGAATGATTTGCCTACCCCTACCCAAGCCAGGCCACTGACCCTCATCCTTGACCATACTTTCTTTCCTGAAGAAATTGAAGGGAGAGAAAGAGGATTAGTTAGAAAAAGAGAGGGAAACAGTAGCAGAAAAGGGGGGTAAAGAGAAATGAACAGGAACAGATAGGGACAGGAGGAGCACTGTGTAATGGTCCATATTTAGAGGTATCAGAAGATGGCCAATAGCCCCCTCCTCATCTCTTTACCCACTCCAGGCCCTTTTATAGTCTAATAAGCACTTTAGTGCACTAATGGGAAAACTGAATGTTGGTGTGTAAGAAGTAAGTGTTAGATACTCAGCTTAAGGGCATTTCCTTCGTAGGCAGTCTAGAGCTAATGCCTTAATGCCGTTTCCCCAACTAACAATAGCTGACATGTGTAAATTGCTTTAAGGTTTACAAAGTGGCTCACATACATGATCTCATTTGGTCCTAATTTGGCCATGGAACACTTGGGGCTTGAAATATGTTGATGGAACCAGTCAGCGTTACTAAGGGACTGTGGAGCGATGGAGTGAGCAGAGCCTGGAGGTGGAAACTGATTATCTGGTAGGTACTTCCCTAGGGGTCAAATAGAAGGGAGGGGGATCTTAGGAATGTGACTGTGAGTTATTCAGCTACAGTAACTTAGTTTTTCATGGACATGCATATCTCCCTTTCAGGGAATAATGGAGGACAGAGTATTTATTGCCAAATATTTATTAGATGCCTATTTTCTTGAAGAATATATAGTTAAAGATAAAGCCCCAGTCATTTCCTCCTTCCAGTACTGGCCTCTTTCGGCAGTGGTATCCTCTCTCTAGTGGCTCTAAATTAGATACAATCCTCCCCACCATCATTCTTATTCTGGATTATCCCATGAAGCAAATATTTCTAGTTAGGTCTATCTTGGAGTATCATTATCTCCCCCTTTCCCACATGAGGCAACTGAGGTTCAGTATAATGAAATGACTTGTTCAAAGTCATGCAGCTAGCTTGGATTTCCATCCTAGTCTCCTGGTGTCAAATATAGCACTACACTGCTTCTCATTAAAACATCAGAATAGAAGATTTGATTGGCACCAGGTATGTTAAACATAGGAATGAAACACACAAGGAACTTGTGGTTAGCATTTCTCTGAAAAGGCTCCGGAATATGAAGCAGACGGATCAATTAGATGATTTCTACTGCTTCTTCTAGTACCACAGATTATAGAAAGTGCTGACAATTAAGAAGTAAGACCAGCGTTTCAAACTTACACTTAAAGTAACCTCCGAAATGTAGAAAGCAACAAGCAAGGCAGTGGGGAGGGGGACTGCAGAGGGCTGTCTACCAAACAGCTGGGTCCTTAATTTTCACTCAAGAAAAATTGATAGGTTCTGCTCAGGAAAAAGCAAACCAGTAGTTAGAATAAATGTGCCTTTTTGTACTGAATTCTTTCTCTCTCTTCCTCAACTTTATGAAAGGCCAGATCGACTAGAATGTCTCCGTTTTAGTCAATACAATCTGTGGGTATTAGGAAAGTCTAGGGCACTCAGCCCAAATTCTGCAATCAGAAATTCAGATCTCTGTGCCTTACGCTTCCACTGACCCCCTGAATAGTTTGTTTAAACTCTGCTAAAGCTTCCTTTCCTAGAAAAAATAGGGCTCTTACTTCATTGCCTATCTTGAATTTATTTATTGCTACCTAGCCCTTTGCTAATAAAGTTAACCCACCACTGAGGGGGAAAACCCCAATCGTGGGGATGCAGAGAGGGATAGTAAAAACTAAATTCGAGGTAATCGTGTGAATGTGGTGAGGAGTATCTTGTGAATTGTAGAAAGCATTTTTTTGGACAAGGAATGGCAAGGCAATTGGATTTAAGTGACTTGTCCAAGGTCACACAGCCAGTAAGCGTCAAGTGTCTGAGGCCAGATATGAACTCACGTCCTCCTCACTCCAGGGCCAGTGCTTTATTTACTGCATCACCTAGTTGCCCCTAGAAAATATTTTTTTTCTCTAGAAAACAAGCATAATGGTCATATATAATTACAAAGAAATAATTTTTAAAATATTTTTTCAAATGGTTGATTTAATGCTCAGAAAAGCCCTATGACTGCTACCAGGACATAGAAGCATAAACTTTCAGAGTTGGAAGGAATCTCAGTCATCCTCGAGGTCAAATCATAACTGAAAAAAGCCTTCCCAATAACATACTAACAGCTATTGCTTAAAGATTCCAACGAGAAAGCACTCCCTCCCTCCCACTCTACTTCTGGAGACCTCTAAGCTTTAGGTAGCTTTTCCTTATATTAAACCTAAATACTCTTCTTGTGACTTTCATCCATGGTTCTTAGATGAACACTCTTAGGCAGGAATAGTGAATCCAAACCCTATTTCATGAGACAGGCCTTTAAATACTTGAAAATACTTGTGACTCTTCTCCCCACCTCTGACCACCTACTTACCTCACCTGTGACCCCCATTCTCCTCTTCTCTAGGTTCAATATCCACAGTTCCTCTGAGTTAATTACCATTGATCCAGAACCCAAACCTTTAGCTACTCTGGTTACCCTCCTCTGGACATCCATTCCTCAGCTTATCAAACAATGCCCTTCCTAAAGTGTGGAGAAATAGGAGATTAGTAGAGAAAGTCTTAAATTTCAATACTTCTATCACTAATCAAAAGTCCTAAAGTTCAATTTACTGTGTTATATATATATGTGTATATATATGTGTATATATATATATATATACACATATATGTACTCATACGTATTGAAATATGATTATTCTTTTTCTTCTGTCTTACCCACAAAAGTCTGTACCTGTCAAAGGATAAACATACATATTTGTGCCTGTGTACATCTTCATGTATACATATATATGTAAATGTCCACATTTTCATCTCTCCATGTCTGCATGTGCATATATTAATATATGGACATACATGTGCATAGACAAATGTCTTTGTGTGCCTATACATTTTAATACAATTACCAAGTGATATTCCATTGATACAGCCTTCTTTGTCAGCTGTGTAAAATTGACTTTAATCTGGCAAAATTATTATCCTTTACCTATCATTTATGGATGATGATGATGATACCAGCAAAATGTCTTTAGTACCTTTGCCTACCTCCTACTTAGCGTGTTGACTTTCTACCTCTCCTTCCAAACCCAAGTCAGGCAGCCTTTTGGTGATCCCTCTAGTCAAAAATGACCTTACATGCCCTTTGCTTCGGCTTTTGTGTAGACGTCATATCTCCCTACTGCCCCATGGGGCAGGAACCATATCTTATCTCCCCATCACCTGGTGTATTATAGTGAGCTCTTTACATATAGTTGAAAAATGATGAAGAATGAAAAAATGGCTCTTAATGTAACAAAATGAGAACTGGCTTTGGACATTTGGAGATCACGTGAATTGATTACTTGGAACAGCCGCTATTTCACAGACATCTACATTACCCAAGATAACCTGATCTTTTACAAAATGCTTGGAATAATGGACTTTGATGAGGGCAAGAGAATAGGATGAGGCTTTGGGTCCCAGAGGCCAGAGGTTCCTTGACAAGTACAGACTTTATCGTTATACTTTGAGTTTACATATTTTGCTATGACAGAACTTTACAAATAAAAAAATAAAAATCACAGAAAAAAATCGTTTGGCAACATGCTCACATTGTTTTATTTACATCACCAAAAACTTTATTAAGCACTCATTAAATCATCAAGTACTATTTTTTCCTGTGATCAATGATTTCTCACATTTTAGAGTATCCTTTCTACTCTACTTTTAGGACCAAAGGGCTGATGGTATTAGTAAATAGCAGTATGAATTTGTTTTGAACTCCCCTTTCATGAAGTATACAATCAACTCCTAATTATGTACATTATTAGAAAGAGACATCACAGATTACCCAAAATGGCGGATAATGAAAACAGTATTTCTCTTTGTTTTGGTTTGTATTTCTGCACTTACATACACATCAGGGTATTTGATGTGGGAGAATTTATAGCTCCTTAAAGTAAACAAACAAAAATGAATCTATACTATGAAGACTGACTCAAGAGGACTTAGAAGGTCATTCAGTTCCAAAACATTTCCCTGTTACTGAAAAGAAAATATACTAACCACAAGAGATAGCTATAAACCACCTTCAATGTTCAATACATTGTGCTAGAAATTGCATGAGATAAACATTTTAGAGGGAAAAAAAGTCCTTTCCCTCAAGATGTTTACAGTCTGGCATAGAAATTATACCTAAAAATAGTTGAGTAAAATGTACATTATGTGATTAGTATATGAAAGTATCAAATAAAACAAAGTAAATCTTTACCAGCTGATGGGGTATGGGGCATGGTGACAGGCTGGGGTGGGGGACAAGACAGAGCAAGAAAGGCCTCTTAAGGGAACAGACATTTAGATGACCATGAAATTGTAATGAGGGCCTCTTCAAGAACAAAGGCAATGAGAAAAGAGAATGGGAAAACCAATGCAATTGATTCTGCAGAAGTGGACTGGACAAAATGTAGCAGGACCTGATCACATAGAAGAGGTAAAGAAAGAAAGGTCAAAGATAAGCCACATTGTTATAAACATGGGAACTAAGTGAAGGGTAGGCCCCTGGGCATAAACTTTCAAGACTGTGCTACTACAAATGGAAATGGTGAAGAAATAACTGCCTCATGGGATGGCCAAGTGATTGTCCATGATCTTGGAAAGACATGGATAACAGATGAGGTGCCATAGTAGTAGAGAAAGGTACATATTCCAAATTTCCAAAAACAAACAAAAAAAAGTGTAAAATCTTAAAGATATAGGTGAATTGACTTCAAGGACAGGCAAAATTCTAGAATATATAATGAAAAGGATGATTTGTGAACATATATACAGGGAAGCCATCAATGCTCACAAAGAGCTTCACCATAAATAGGGCACACCTTTCTTTCCCTTCCTTCTTTCCTTCCTTCCTTCCTTCCTTCCTTTCTTCCCTCCTTCCTTCCTTCCCTCCTTCCTTCCCTCCTTCCTTCCTTCCCTCCTTCCTTCCTTCCTTCCTTCCCTCCTTCCTTCCCTCCTTCCTTCCTTCCCTCCTTCCTTCCTTCCTTTCTTCCCTCCTTCCTTCCTTCCCTCCTTCCTTCCTTCCTTCCCTCCTTCCTTCCTTCCTTCCTTCCTTCCTTCCTTCCTTCCTTCCTTCCTTCCTTCCTTCCTTCCTTCCCTCCTTCCTTCCTTTCTTCCTTCCTTTCTTCCTTCATTCCTTTCTTTTTTTCCTTTCTTTGTAAAGTTACTAGACCATAGTCATGCTATCCATATTGCCTATTTCCAACAAAGTAATAAATTTTCATATGACATCCTTGTAGGCAGTATAAAAAGATGTATCTATTTTTTCTTAGACTTTTTCTACCTTGCCACACAGGGGAGAATTAAGAGCAATAAAGGAGATAAACGTATTTAGATTTAGTGTAAGGCAAAATTTTCTAGCAATTAGAGTTATACATGCTGGAATGGTCTGAATTATAGTGTAATCATTTCCCTCCCCCTAGAAGTCTTTTTTAAAAAGCCTTGGATAACCGTTTGTGGTTATGTTGTAAAGAAGACTGCCAGTCTTTGCAAACCCATTCTTAACACTGTGCCTGACACCTAGTAAGCTTTCAAGACTTGATTAATTGATTGCTGAAGTAGGGAGTTTAGCCAGACTTCTGAAGTCCATTCCATCTATGATTCCATGAAATCAAAAGGAGGTATGGGTTGTAGGGAGGAGGGATAGAAAGGAAGCAAAAAGGAGCTCAGTTTGGACGAGTTCAGTTGGAGGTCCCAGTTTGACATTCAGGTGGAGATGCCCTTTAGATAGCTAGAGACGCAAGTCTAGAGGTTTAGAAGTGAAGTGAGGACTGTAGGTAAGAATGTGGAAGTTATCTGCTTAGAGGCAGTTGTTGAAATATAATGAAGGGATGCCTGAGATTGCCAGGAGGAAGGACATAAAGAGAAAGAAGAGAATGAATGAGAACCATAGAGAGACCCTTGAGGAACACCCTCTTTAAAGCATCCGGAAGAGGATAAAGAGTCAGCGAAGGAGACAATGTCATATCTCTAAACCGTGGAAATTGCTACAGACGAACTATGTTCTCTTGTTCTAAATTCTTTTCCCTTTCTGATTCATAACTTCTCTGATTCAGGAAGAGATAATTAAATGTTGTTATTTAAATTTTTCTGCTGGATTAAATCTCTAAGGTAGAGCAAAATTAAATAACAGATAATGTGTTTAACAAAAGAATCAAATTCATAAATTCGGTAGAAAGTAAGCTTACTGAAAGTAGGGACAGTTTGGTTTTGTCTCTATAACTCATATATTTGCCATAGTGCTGTTTATGCATGTGTATAAATGTATATTGGTATACATATATATACACATATACACATATGTGTTTATGCATATATAACTATTTTTAATTTTTTCAGGACCTGTGACTTTACTGATTTGAGAGGTCCCAAGGTGAAACCCCCTCCAATGATGCAGATCAACAACTAATTTGTAGTTTGTAGACTTAAAGAGTTGCCTACTGCACTGAGCAATTGAATAGCTTGTGTAGGCAGGACTTGGAGCCAGGTCTTCCTGACTCACTGAGGAGGTGGCACCTGAATTAATCCTTGAAAGAAGATAAGAATTCCAAAAATCAAAACTGAGCAGGAAATAGACTACAGTAATTGAAGGAGTATGAGCAGGTAAACAGGGTTGGGAGATGGAATGTCAAGTTTGGGGAATGTCTAGTGGCTTCTAGAATGGGTACAAGGGAGTAATGTGGAATATAGCTGAAAAGATGGATTTGATTCAGATTGAAGAGGACCCCAAGTCTTAGGCTAAAGAGTTTATATTTTGTACTAGAAGAAAGGGGGGAGCTGTTGATGAATTTTAAGCGAAGGGAAAGTATGGTCAGACTACACCTACCACAATCTCTTAGCACCTTTGTGGAGGATGGTTTGTAAGGTAGCAACAATTGGAAGGTAAGAGGTAAGGAGTGCCTGAATTAGAGTTATTAACTAAGCAAAGGGGACAGACATAAGACATGTTTGGTAGGTAGAGGCTACTTTGACAAATGATTGGATATGGGGGTGAGTGAGAGTGAAGAATCTAAGAAAGCATTTAGATTATGGACTTCTGTGATTGGAGAAATTATGGGGGTCTCAAAAGGAATGAAGTTTTCAGGGGACAGGTAGTTTTGAGGAGGAGGATTATTTTATTTTCAGTATGTCAAGTTGGAGTCACCAATGAGGCTTTTAGACAGAGATGTTCATTGGGCAGCTGAATATATGGAACTATCTAAAGAATATAGATGTATGTATGGAATATGTATATATGCCTGTATGTAAATGTACATGCACAATACAGTACATGTGTATACATACACACATGTCCAATGTACATGCATGCATTTGTATTTACATGTCTTTGGAAGCAATGTCTGTAGAGATAATGATTGAACAATCAGTAATTACTCAGTGATCATACATTAAATGCTTACTGTGTGCCAGATGCTGTGCTAAGCAATGAGAAACCAAAAAAAGGCAGTGTATGTGTGCAAGTGTATATGTGTGTATGTGTGTGTATGGGTGTGTATGGGTGTGTTGTGGGGTTTGTATAACATTTAAATAGCTAAGTACATTCAAAAGATATACAAAGTAGATGAAAATTAATCTCAGAGGGAAATGCACTAGGCGTTGGAGGGACTAGGAAAGGTGTCTTACAGAGGTCTAATTTGAACTGAGTCCTAAAGAAAGTCAAGGAAACAAAGATGCAGAAGTGGGAGGGCTACCAGGCATGGGACATGGCCAGTACAGAGACAGGAGATAAATTGTCATTTCTGACAATTGCAAGTATACTAATCTAGCTGAATCATAGAGGGAGTGGAGGGGAGTAAAATGTAAGAAGGGTGGAAATTTAGCAAGTGGTCATGTTATGAAGAGTTTTAAATACCAACTAGAAAAATTTATATCAGATCCTAAAGATAATAGGGAGCCACTGGAACTCACTGGTTAGGGTGAAGTGAAATGGTAAGACTAAAGTCTGACTGAATGGAGGATGGATTGGTGTAGAGAGAGACTTGAAGCAAAGGAGATCAGTTAGATAGTTAGAAGTCTACCTGAAAAAAATAAGAAAATGAAGATCCAGTGGGTATAGGATACCCACTCTTTGTCAGCAAGAGATGGATGATGCTCTTGCAAAAGAGATCAAGAAAGAGAAATCTTATTGATATGGTAAATTCCACGAGAGAGAGGTGTCAAGGGAATCTCAGGGAGGAAAGATTATCCAGGAGGAATAAGTGTTCAGTAATGTGGAAAGCTACAGAAACGTCAAGAAGGATAAGGACAGAGAAAAAGCAATTAATCATTTATCAATTAAGACATCAGTAGTTTTTGATATAGTGGTTTTGGTAGAGGTTAGGTTTGCGAGAGAGATTGCAAGGATCTGAGGAGTGAGTGGGTTGCGAGCAAGGAAACTATTGTAAATAATTCTTTTGGAATTCGATAGTGAAAGAGAAGGAGGAAATAGAGATCTCTTTTGTTCAGTTGTTTCTCAGTTCTATTTGACACATCATGATCCCATTTGAAGTTTTCTTGGTAAAGATACTGGAGGGGTTTGCCATTCTTCCTCTAGATCATTTTACAGATGAGGAAAATGAGTCAAACAGGGTGAAGTGACTTGCCCAGGGTCACACAACTAAGAAGTGTCTGAGGACAGATTTGAACTTGAGAAGAGAAGTCTTCCTGACTCCAGGCCTGCCACTCTATCTATTGTATCACCTAGCTGCCCTAGAGATCCCTAGCAGTTCCTAATAGAATCTTGAGGTTTGAAGTGATAGTAGAGTCAGGTAAAAATTATTTTTTAAGGATGGGGATGACACAAACCTCATCATGTAGAGAGTAGAATCCAGTAGAGAATCAGTGGTTAAAGGTGGAAACTCATAAAATGATGAAAGGTGATAAAGTCAAAGTAAAAAGTAAACGAATAAGCCTTGATAAGGAATGGAGTAGAAGGTATTCCTCTTCAGATACTAGAGCAAATATGGGAGATTATTGGTGAAGTTATAGAAAAGTTTTGAAGTGCGGAATGGGAGACTTACAGGAGACTCGAAGAGATAACTTCAATTTTCTCCCAAAATTAGGAGGTGATTTCATCTCTTGAAAGATAGAAATGACAATGGACTTGAGGAAGGGGGAGAGGTTTGTAAAAGTCACTGTAAGAAGTATATTAGCTATATACTGTATATTATACTCTAAACTATAGTATAATACACTACATATTAGCATATAAACTAAAAGAACTGCCATGCATCAGTAAGCCCCCAATTGAAATGGAAGAGCATGATATTATAATCAGTTTGGTTGCATGGCTTCTTTCAGCAGTGTTCATCAACTTGGGAATAGGAGTGAATAAGGAATATAATAGAGATTACCTTAAGTCAGTGATTGACTGAGTATGAGCAAAGAGAAGCAGGAGTAAATGGCAGTGTATGGTTGAACTACTTAGTTCCAGCAACAAGACTATGTAGGAAGAGGGTCAACTAGGTGACATGGTAGATAGAGACCCGCCCTGGAGTCAGGAGGGCCTGAGTTCAAATTCAGCCTCAGAAACTTACTAGCTATATATGACCCTAGACAAGTCAATTTTATTTCTGCGCCCCCTCCACTCCCAAAGGAGTTATATAGGAAGAAAAGTGAGGTCAAAGCATGGGATTCAGAAAAAAAATAAAGGAACTGGGAGTCTAAAGGTTTGAAGAGGATCCCCAGTTTCACGAAACATGAAGTAGAGGCAAATATGGAAGAAGAGGATGTTATGATGAGAAATTTTAGAGTTGAAAATCATGAAGCTTTTGGGGTAATGCTGAGACCTAGGAAATGGCTATATGTTTTGAATGGCTGTGGTACTGTCAGTGGTATGCTGGGGTTGGTTAGTACAGGCTTGAGAGAGCAGATTGTTAAATTTTCAGCATGAGTATTTACAGCTCAGAAAATGGCAAATGTTAGAAATCAGAATTTGTTGATTGGAGAGAATTTTGGCAAAGCAGAGTAAACTTAAAATGTGGCTTGCATTTTTGTTTTGGAGAGCAAGTTGTTACATTTCCCAGCACATACCTGGGTAGAGTGTGGATATGCCACTTCCCATAGTTCATGGAAGTTAATATGTTTGATGAACAAGATGTCTTAAGGGCATGTCTACATGAAGAGGACACCCTTTATGAGAGCAGGAGGTCAGGTTAGAAAGAAACACTGACACATAAGTAAAGTGATGAACAAGAGAGAATGACTTGACAGCTGATAAATGATAGATAAGACTATCACCAGGATGACACTCAATGGTAAAAGCAGAGTGGACCTCAGGAGGCATGGCTGCTGCATGGAAAAAGTAGAAGAGACTGCTCATCCCCCTTCAATTATATCAATGAATATTTGGAATATTGTGATGTTCCATTTAATTGAGCAAGCATTTTATTAAATACCTGCTATGTCCAGGTTTTTGTAATAAGTGGTGAAGGAAAAAGTGTTCCATAAAAATGTTTCTCTTTCCCTCAAGGACTTTAAAGATAATTAGAGATACGACTACAGATGACATATAAAAAATAGGAGCTGCAAAGAGCAAAACAAAGTTCCGAGAGGGGGAAAAATGATTATTATCAAGTGAAAAATCAGAGAAAGCTGAAGAGATGCACTTGGTTTGGACTTTAAAAGATAGGTAGGAATTCAATAGACAAAACAGAGAAGGGAGGAAATACACACACGCACACACACACACACACACATACATGCATCTATTTTATATTTTGACTCTGTGTCTTACCAGACTCTTCCATTTCTAATCAAACATAGCTTTTTGGATTTGAAGCTTTGGGGTATTTTAAGATTTTGATTGATGCCTTCCTGATATGCATGTCCTACCTTCAAATCCTCGCTTACAACAACAGTAAAACAAAAGCAAAAACATATTAAGGGATAGCAACTTTGTCTGATGGTGTACGTGCCTTGTTCTGCACTTTTGTCTGCCTCTTCTCTATCAAGAAGATAAAGGTAGATTTTTTCATCTCTGAGACTATGGTCATCCAGTTAAGAGAATTTTGCCGACTTTTCTTGATTTACTTTTTTGTAGTCATTCTCATACTGTTCTGCAAACTTTTTACTCAGTATCAGTTCACGTAAATCTGTCCATGTTTCTCTGAATTCTTCATAATTATCATTTCTTAGGCTGGAGAAGTATGCCATTATATATCTACATTCCAAGATTTGTTCTTGTATCTATCCCACAGATGCCTACTTTTTTTTTTTGCTAATAGTAATGATTATTTATTGACATTGAAATCTGTAAGATGAACACATGAATAGTCCTAGTTAGTTGTTAGAGAATTTTTTAGCTCTTTGTTTGCCATTGTTAATAACCCCATCCTACAATATACTGAATTTTTTACAGTGGCTTATTTTGCCCCATTTTACCCATGTGTGTTACTTAAAAATTCAAAAAGTCAGCATTTAATTTGAATTTGTCGGTAAATGCAGGAAAGAACTCAGGCTGTTGTGTCTTCAGTCCCTTGGATGAATCATAGAGTATTGCTTCCTATTAAATAAAGCTTCACACTCACCCACTTCCACTCTCACATTCACTGGTTCAGTTGCCCACTCAGGAACACCCACCCACCCATATAGGGTAGCCCTCTTTACAGAGCATATGTGCTAAAATGTCCAAAAGAAAGGGATGTAGGTATTTGTAAAATACCCACATTCAATTATGTCAGAAGAAAGGACTCATGCTCTTCCTTCCAGAGTCTGAAAATAAGGTTTACGCTCAAGGTATCTGCTCCCTCACCACCCACTCTCATTTTTCAACCCTGAATTCTATTGCCACCACTCTATGGAAATTGTATTTTCCAAGGTCATTGAAAACCTTCTCATCAGCAAATCCAGGGTGCTTTTCTTTAGTATTCATCCTCTTCTTTTTAACATAGTCAGTAATAATGAATACTGCTCTAGGTTTTACCCAAGAAAGGAAAGGAAATTTCTTCTCTAACACTGTTATACTATGGTAAAATCACAGCCTCTCTGAGCTTCAGTTTCCCTTTCTCTAAATGGAACTAAAATGGTTTTAATGCCTATATCACAGAGGCATTGCAAGGTAAGATAAGATAATATATGTAATGTGCTTTACAAATCCTACAATGATACATAAATTTCAGCTATTATTACTGATCATTCTGCTTTTCTTGACACATTGCTTGGATTCCACAATAGCATACTGTCATGGTACTCTTCCTAGACTATTGACCACTCATTTGATGGTTCCTCATGTTCTTTCCTCCTTTAAATATGAATATCCCCTAAGGTCCTTGACCCTCACTTCTCCCTCTGCAATCTGCTTTGACAACCTCATGTGGCTTTCAGTGATCTATTTCCATATCTGTATCTTTACCCGACCTCTCCCGAGACCTTTAGTCCAATATTGCCAACTGCCAATGTTGACCTGGATGTTCTGCTGTCAACTCAAATTTACACACTGAAAACCAAACTCATCATTTTATCTCCACAATAAGCCTCTCTCGGGTAATGGTACCACCTTACATAACTCAGGCTTGTGGCTTCATAATTTGACTCTTAATGTTATGCAGTCTGGTAGAAAAGAAAGAAGACTGACCTCAGGGTCAGAGAACCCCATATTTCTACCTGTATTACCTCAGACAAGTCACTTGACCTCTCTAGACTTCAGTTTCTTCATCTATACATAGAAGGAATTGTACTAGACAACCTCTAAGGTCTTTTCCAGTTCTAAATCAATGATCATATGATTCTTGGAGAAGTAATTGAGCTTATTTATGGCTTTAAATATATTTTCATATATTATTGTCATTCTAAAATATATAACAATCTAGTTCAAATGGCTGTATAGAGATGGTGACTTTAAGGTGATGGTGGCCCTTTATGAAATGCTTGTTTTCTTGATTTAAAACTTGGATCATAAGATTATAGGATTAAAGGAACAAAGTTAAAGTTTACTTAATGTGTTTAGGAAATAACCTTGTCTACAGAGAAGGATATAATAAGATAGCGGGACAGAAAGATAAGGATGATGCCAAGGTTATATAGGTTGGTAACTGAGAGAATAGTAATGCCATTGAGTCATGTTGGAAAAACAGATAAGTTTGGGGATAAATGACAAAAATGTGATTTTCACAAATGATGTTTGAGATAACAGTTGGGTTGCCTCACACAAGATGATGCAAACCATTTTTTTGTTACGTTAATCCCCCTCCATCCCCTCTTTTCACCCTCTAACAGTTAAAATATCTAAGAAAAAATTGGCAGACATAAACATAGAGCTTGGAAGGAAAGTCAGGGCCTAGACAGATTTTGGAGTCATTGACAAATATGTAACAGTAGAAGCCAAGGTCTTGGGTGAACACTCCTAGGGATGGAGGTTTATTAAAGGACCAGAGATGGAGATGTTGAAGAAGAACCACAATATTTTAGTGTTGTAGAAGTGAAAAGGGGAGTTTAAAAAAATGCAGTGTCCCATGTAGCTAAAAGATTAAGGAAGTATGAGGCCACAACAGTGGCACTGAATTCAGTAATAAAGAGACTATAGGTTATCTTTTTTCGTTAGAGGAGTGCTGACAAACAAGATTGCAGTATATACAGAAGGAGCAACCCAACTACAATTTTTCTTCAAACTAGAGGATATCTTTTTCTGTTTCAAGAAAGTGTGTGAAGAGTAATGAAATAAACTGTTGAAAACTAAAAGGATACAAAGACTTAGGATCTCTTAGATTCTGCGAAGGGATGAAATTCAACCATTATGCCTGAACATGATAGATGCTTAAGAAATAGTTGTTGAATTAAGATGTAAGTGAAAAGGATTGGGAGAAGAACCAACTTGTCTTCAGAGATCAGAAAAGAAAATAGCATGGTATTTGTATTCTGTATACTGTTGCGGATCTACTTTGCTCTAATCTTCTTATTTTAGTGATCAACATTTTAAAGTACATGCACTTAAACTTTTTGTGTGAAACTCAAAAAAGGGAATATGAAAACCTATATATGTATGTGAGTATGGTTAAATATATACATATTCATGTTCAATATGTCAAGAATTTGTGATTTCATTGGTGCCATATTTATGTAGATGAATTTTTAAAGAGTTGCCTCTCATTGATTAAAATTAACTGACTTGACCATGCTTCCAAAACTTAGAAATGTCAGGGGCCATGATTTGAACCCAAGTTTACTTTTTTATATGCTCAGCTCTCTAACAGACTCTTCAGAACTAGTTGAAAGACTAGATTAAAAAAAGAGCTGATCGAGTATTGTGCCAGAAGACTATGTCCTCAGTCTACTAAACATTTTTGTCAATGTCTGAAATGAAATTATAAATGGCATGTTTCTTAAAAGCTTAGCTGACATGAACCTAGGAGAACTAGATAATATGCTGAACGACAGAATTAGGTTCCAAAAAAATTATGACAGAGTGAAATGGTGGGCTGAGTCTAATAGTATGAAATATAATAGGAAGAAATGTAAAGGACTGCATTAGGGTTTGA
The DNA here is from genome assembly GCF_028372415.1 of Notamacropus eugenii. Classification (NCBI taxonomy): domain Eukaryota; kingdom Metazoa; phylum Chordata; class Mammalia; order Diprotodontia; family Macropodidae; genus Notamacropus; species Notamacropus eugenii. Next base: position 306,730,541 of record NC_092877.1, read on the forward strand.
AAATCTAACTGTATAAGTCCATAACTGAGTGGGAGGAGGACCACAATTCTTGGGGAAAACATTTATTTAGCAAATGGCAAGCTCATTATAAATCAGCAATAGGAAATGGTACCCAAATTTAACTCAAAGTTAACTTCCTTAATTGCCTATGTCTAAATGTTTTGTTCAGTTCTGGACAATATATATTAGATTGGATACTGACAAGCTTAGATGAGACTAGAGGGGACCAACCAAGATGGTGAAGAGACTTGAAACTAGGGGTATGTTGGAGTCAGCTCATACAGGTTTAGACTGTTAAATTTTCTGTGTCAGCTATTCTGTCACTAAACATTTATTAAGTATTTTCTATATACCAGGCACTATTCTAAATGCTGGAAATACACACAAATGTACAAAGAAAAACAATCCCTGCCATCAAGGAGCTTACATTGTAATGGGAAAAGACAACACAGAAAAAAAGCTGAAAGAGTGGATGGGGGAAGGGGAAGTATGTGCAAGAGCATGGTAGGAAAGTCCTTTTGAAGATGAGCCAGCGATTCCTTATGGTGAGGGATGGAGATATCTTTGGCTTGAGGCTGTTCTTTAAATTAAAGAATTTGGGAGGAATCAACCAATCAGAAGGGGATGCTTCAGGGGCAGAGAATACTTCCAGTATGTGAAGTAGTCCAAGTGTGGAATGAGCTTCCAGGGTGAAGAAGTTTCTATGTCATGGCAGAAAAGGTCTAAGGAAATGAGTTGGCAATTCAGTAGAGGGAGGGATAAAGATGCTTTTTGCTTGGGCTTCCTTAAATTGGAGATTCTGAGAGGAATTAGTCAATAAGAAAATGAGGACCCAGTAGAGGAGAATATTTTCCGTGTGTGTGTGTTGGGGGCGGGGGCAGACTCACATAATTATCTTCAGTTATTTAAAGATTATGACATAAACGTCTTCTGCTTAATTGTACAGGTCGGTCAGAACTTCCCAAAAGAGCTATCTCTCTGAGCAGTCAAATTAAGCCAATAAATATTTATTAATTGTCTGCTCTGTACCAAGCACTATGCTAAGCATCAGGGATACAAAGGAAGTCAAAAATAGCCCCTACTTTATAAGAGGTTTGCAATCTGTTGGAGGCAGCGAATTTGATAAGAGGCAACCTTATGAGAGAAAAGCAGTGAAGTTGTAGTTCAGAGGACTTGAGTTCAAAACCCAGCTTGACTTTCTATTTCCTTGTGACATTGGATAAAATAAATTACCTTTTCTAGACCTCAGTTTTCTCACTGGTAAAAGAGTGCTATTTGATAAATTTAGATCCTCTGATTCCAATTCCAGTGGTATTTCTACTACATGCAGCTTCCCAGGGTAGGAGCAGAATGGCAGATCATGAGTAGAAGTTTCAGTGCTTAACGCCTTAGGTAACTATAGATGGTAATGTGCCTTCTTTTACTTGACTGTATCCTAGGTCATTTCCTACACTCCCAATCTACCTGCTTTCCACAAAATCCTATCAAGCACATTTTAAGGACAAAGATTGTATCTTACCACATACTGCTTACAGTGTTTATTTTCAATGGTGGATGTTTACTGTTAGATCAATAATATCACCTCTCCAAGCCAGCAGAATGCCTCACAGAGACAGTTGACATCTGAAGACTAAAGAACTGCTCTCATTCTAGAATCACAAGTATAGTTTCTCCTTCCACCATCCTCAGAAGAGTTAGTACAAATAGATCTAGTTAACAACGGATAAAAAGAATGAGATCAAATGAGATTGTACAGCCATATTCCTAATTACAGAGCTAGGAGTTCCCACTGAATTTCTTTGGAGGAAGGCATTTTTTGAAGCTGGACTCATTCTTTCAGCACCTTAGTTTGCTATTGGGGACCTTAGGCGAATTCAATCTTGGTTATAAGAGTAGATACCCATTTGTATCATATATCCTTGAGCACAGAAATGAATTCTAACCTTAAGGCATAGTTTTGCCTAAAAATCTGGGTTGAAGAAGTAATCCTTAGTGGCAAAAATAGGTCAAGAAAAATTGAGGGACCTATAGCCATAGAGATAATGCTTTGTCAGATTTTTTTGTAAGATTATTGTATGTTGTACATGCTTGGGGGACCTCTTTCACTGCCTTTTTACTAGATCTGAAATTCCCTATGAAACATAACAATGATTCCAGTCTAAAGAATATGATTGATTGGACCCATACTTGAAAGAGAGTGATAATATTGAGTGTTTAGAAAAGAATTTTTAAAAAGTAATGCAAATCAGCCTGTGGGTAAACTGATCTTAAACGTATCTTATTTGAGAAGAGATTTTGGGAAGACATTCAAATGTATAAAACTTGAAGGTCAGGTTTCTAATTTTACCTACTGCTCAGTGTTCAAAAAGTTTTTACAAATATTGTAAGACCTGATGTTTATGTGAATGAAATAACAAATCAGTGAAGTAAATGATTAAATCCATTAATTCTCTGACCCCACTTATTTGAGTCAACAGAGACAGGTTCACACTGTGAACACCAAAGAAGAACCATTGCAGACCCAGTTATAAATTTAATTCTAGAATTTCATGTTCACAAAAATGATGATGTCAGGGGTAGTTGAATTGCCTACAATATAACAATTTAGTTCAAACTTTACAAAGTCAGTTCACAAAAGGTCAGTCATGCCTATCAGAATAGAAACAGAAGAGTTCATGGAAATAAGATTTTATCTAATTAACTTGACTTTTTCTGACCTTTAATGAAGTTGTGAACAAATACTAGACATAAGTTAGTCTATATGATGAATATGCGGCTGCTTTTATAAATAAAAGTGCAATTTTTTAAAACAAAGAATAGTCCTAACGTTGGCTTAGCATGTAGATGAGAAAAAGTGTAAGGGCATGGCAGCAGTTTAATATGATGGATAGAACACTGGACCAAGGAATCAGGAGACCTGGCTCCTCCTCAAGGCTCTAATGGCTATGTGATTTAACAGAGTTATTTGTATGAGAATTTTACCAAATGATTTCTGAGGATGTTGGTCATCAAAGGGTTCAGCTACCAGAATGATTTAATGCACTGTGTCATTAATTTGAAAGGAGATAGGTGAAGGTAAAATTTGCTGATGAGAAAATGTGAAAAAGTAAAGGTTGTTTAGAGGAGAGATCTAATTCCCTCCAATGTAGTCCAATGTACAGTAGGGATAGAAGAGCAGAGAGGCACAAAAAAGACCTACCTATTTCAAGAAAGAAAGAAAATTGATGCATGAAAATCACTCCTCTTTTTTATGTCTCCAAATTTCCACTTTTGTACTCAATCCACTTTGATGATCTGACTATTCCAAGTTCCCTCTATCCTCACCCCCACCCCTTATTTTTCCTTTCTACTTTTCATTGCTGGTAACCATAGTGATACTTACCACAAATAGCTCTCTCGGCAATCTCCCCCTCCTTTTCTTTCTTTCTTTCTTTTTCTTTTTTTTTTTTTTTACAACCCAACTCCTTTGATATACATTGGATTGGTATTGTTAGATAATGCAATATTATATGGATGGTTTAGAAGCTCATCTTATTTACCAAATTTCTTGTCCATTTCCTTTCAAAGGAAACATGGGGAATTTCCCTCTCATTTAACCTCCCTGAAGGACAATTTAAAAATGGGAATGTGCAACTGTTAATTTCAGTTGCTGACATAGTGGGGAAATTGATTATGCCAGAGATTCTTCTCCCTATTTGGAGCTCTGGGAATGGAAGAGCCCCTGAGTACCAAAGGCAATCATCTCCTCTTTGCTGTAATGTGCAAACTGAATAAATCTGGAAACAGGGGAAAGCGATTACCACTGATTCAACTTTACTCCCCAGTCCTCTGCTATCTGCTGTTTTCTCAAAAGGGAAATATTTGCCTTATAAATAGTAGACAGTCACAAAAGAACTAGAATTCTCAATAGGGAAAAGGCAGGTTTCACTGTCAATACAATAACTTATAGTTAATCCCTTAGCTTTGGAGTATAGGTAAGAAAATTTCCATAATTAATTTTGGGTGTGTTCTTTAAAACGCAGTTACCAAAATATCAAACAAAAAAAAAAATCCTTGTTTTACTCAATGCGGATAAAGTCTAAACTCCCTAGAAACTTCTTTTAATCAGACCCAGTATTTGAAACCTAAGTGAGCATTAAGGTTCCTGTGCTGTTTTTTTTTTGTGTTACAAGCCTGTGTGTGTGCGTGTGTGTGTGTCTGGCATGGGCACAAAGGCGACCAGATGATGACATTCATAGGCTTATAGGACTGACTCCTGTGGACACACTTGGTTGGATGCAATTAAAATGCCTGTCAGGCATTTGATACCAGAAGCCCCTTGACAAACTGCTAAATCTGCCAGCAGCGCAGCATCCTATTGTGAGTGAATGATGGCGGAGCTGGGTGGCTTGTCATCATTCTCGAAAATTCTGTGGCTACTGAGCTCTCTCTTCCTCTCCCACTCGCCTTATTTTCCTTTTCGCCACTGCAGGGACTTTTTCTAATTTGCAGTTTTCATTTTCCCGACACACATAGACACAAGCTGGCGGCTTGCAGACTGCGTCTGTCTAGAGGTAGACGGCAAACCAATGGATGCTAACACTCGGGAAGAATGATTCTGCAGCAGTATTGGAAGAATTTGATTTGGGGGTCTTGCTGCATATGCGCCGGTAATGATTTTCTTTCAAAGGATCCACTTTGTCTGATTTAAAGGTATTGTGAGGAAAATTCTGTAAGATGCAGGAATTGAAAAAAAAAAGGATGCAAGGATTGAGCCTTCTGGAAATTAAGTACTGCATTACAGCAATCCCGATGAGCTCCAGGCAGTTCTATTTTATGACCGAGAAGAATGCATTTGCTGATTGTAAGCTGATTCATTTGCAATCTCAAAAATTATCTTTCTGCATATATATTTTCTCTTCTTTCATTTTATTTTTATAGGTTCTGCAGCCTGTTGTCATTAACACAGGAAACATTGATTGGAAACTACTCATTCAGAAAATTAAAAGGTACCACATGTTATTTTTTTGATGTGTTTAAGGATGGGGGATGCAAGGATCCATTCTTTGAGCCATCTGCATGTTTTCATTTGAATCATTCTCTGTTTTCTTAGCTTTTCATTTAGAGGCTAAATTTGATGATATTCTACATTATCTGATCTCATATCATCCCTACATGTTATCTAAGGCTGTTTGATTATTAAGTGAATGTAAAATCAACAGAGTTGTTTGTTTCTCGGCTACATTTTTGATCTGCTGATTAATTTTAAAGGATTGAGAAAGCATTGAGAAAACTGCCCATGTTCTGTCTCCTTATTGAAAATCAAACGTTAATTGCATGTAAAAACAAAAGAGAATCTAATACTGCATGAATTTTAATGGGTTAAATTCACTGGCTTGCCTTTCGCAGGTAGAATGAATGATAGAGAGTGAATCTGAAAACACAGGGATGACTCAGTATGGGGTTTGCAAATAAAACCTTCTTAACCCCTTCACTGCCACTTTCATTTTTTTGTAAGGCATCTTTGTTCAAGGATCTGGCTGTATGGGTATGGGAGGAATGTGATTCATTCTTATTTCATATGTTCTTTGCAGCATGAGAAACCAGCCTTGCAGAAATGTCATAAAAGCAGGGGACTCCATTCTTTTTGTCCCTTTTTATCTAAAGCCCAATGTAAATAATGTTGGTTTCCAATCTCTGCTTGGCTTCTAGTTGTATAAGGTACCTTGGAGAAAGCAGTAATATGAGGATTGTTTCTATTGTAACTCTTTAGGGCTATTTTTTCATTTTCACAAGTACTCCTAATGTCCATGATCTATCCGCTTATCAGAATGAATAACATTCGGCCTTGCTGAGAATCAGATCAATAAGGTCTCTTTTCATGCTTAGCAGGCATGTTTGGTTTTTGCCCCTGAGATTTTTCTGTGGCAAAAAAAATTGGTAGATTATTGTCAGAAGCATTTTAAGTAAGGGTAGTTATTCATGTTTTTCAGCTTGAAAACCCTAGTGGTAGTTTTTATGTATATGTATACATGTGTGTAAATAATTTTCCAAGCCCCTGAATACAGGTCCTATACTGCGTTTTGCTTAATTTTCTCAGTGCTATCTAGTCATAAACCCATTCAATGGTTCATTTGGCAAACATTTGTTGAGTACCTACTATGTGCCTATCCCAGTCCTGAACACCATATAGTAGAGAAAATAAACAGAAGATTTAGCTCTTCTTTTGAAGAGCTTTAAGCTCTTTGGACAAAGGTCTCTGACCTCTGGGGAATAAATAGAGAATCACAGTGAGGTTTTGAAAACCAGAAAATAGTAATTAAAATATTGAACAAAATCTGGCAAACTAATGCTGCCTGGTAACTTGTGAAACATCTGATTTCTTTCCTCAAAAATTAAATCCAATTTCATCATGTCTTGGATTGGAAAAAAATAATTAGGGCTTAGTTTTCCTCCTAAACATTTGAAAAGCAACCAACAAAGCCATAGCCCTGCCCTATGATTCACATTTTCATTTGGAGAAGCAAAGTTCTGTGTTTTTATAAGTCACTTCCTTTTGGTAATTTTTCCCATCTAATTAAAATCTGGAAGTGGTGCAAATGCCTGAAAGAAAGCTAGGCTTTTGCAATCCCAGCTTCCCTCCCCCCCGCCCCCCCACAATTTCAGGCTTAATTCAGATAATCGCAGTAAAAATACTAGATTATGGAGTGCTTGAGGGAATTGCAAAGACATGGAAATTGTCCGTTTGATGGATAATCTGGCCAATGTGCCATGGGTAAGAACCCACAGTGCTGAGTGGCATCATTTCTGTGTGGTAAATATAAAAACCAGTAGAGGAGCTCAACATCATTCTTCAGTGGCTTCTGCCTCAACTTCCTTGATCCATTTTCTACTGTAATTGGTAAGAATGAATGCCTGCCTTGTTCCCATGGAAGTGATGAACTATGGTGCCAAGATTTTATAAACCTCTAATGAATTATGATTTATCAGAACTAATGACTGCTGAATAATCAAGTAACGTCTATTTACATTGCTGGAACCTGTAAGAATCAAAGGTTCTATATCTTGGCTTTTCTAATCAATCAATATCTTATTGGCAACAGCTAAGTTGATTACTAATTCATCCGCAGTTCACCTTAAGCACTATGCTTGCTTTTGTAAACCTCAGAGGATCTGAGCTGGGCAGTAGTGTTTAAATGTTGTTTTTTTGTTGTTTCATTTGTTTTTTAACATATGGCTCTAATTATTTGGCCATTCATATTTTAGGGAAAAGGTGATATTTGATAGTATCAAAAGAAGCAAAAACGTCATTTCTTTTCTCTGTTAAGATTAGTGAGGATTTTCTTTTTCTTTTCATTTTAATAAGCGAAAGGACAGAATCCAGGCTGCAGTATGAATCTTGTTGTCTGAAAGCTCCCCAAATAGTACTTCAGGCTTTGACACTCTTTACTGGTCTTCACATCTCCAGCCAGGGTTTTGCTGCGGCATAGGAGAACAGTCTTCTTCCCTCCACCCCCACCCCCAACATTAACAAATAAAAATGATGTCATACTTATCAGCCTATGATAATCAATCAGCAGAGCTGTTGTAACAAGATGAATAGTGGTCACTGAGAAATCCTTGAAGGTTACACCAGTAAATATCAGCCTTAAATTCTTTAGCAAGAGTTCGAAATTAACAGTTTCAAGTGTTCCTAAACACATAAACATGAAAGAATCGACATTCCAGCTTTTTAAAATCATAGGTTTCTTTATATAGGACTTCCTTCTGATACTGCAATGTGGTTAAAGGTAAATTCCAAATATTTGTATGTGTATAGGCATATACACATTCAGGGTATACATTATATACCTTTACAACTTTAACAATAACATTTGGATTTCCTTCTATTTTGTGCTGTTACTTGGAGAATAGCTTTATTACCTGAACAGCAGGAAAGTAAATGATGAATTAGCATTTTAAAACAAGTACGGTAATGAAAGCAGCTTCCCCAGTCTACTACTGAATTAGTGATTACAGGTCTAATTTTGATTTGTCATGAAACTGACTGGAGAATTTAGGTATTAAATGACACCTAAAATACAAATATATATTATGAAGTTGTGGTTTTTTTTTAATCAAGGTGGTGATATAGTGAAGGCAGAAACAAAATAAAATGGAGATCATATTGCAGCAATTGCCCTTTCATTTGAACTGTGTTTCTGGCTACGTGGTCCTAAAGAAACACATTGGGACAGACTCTCAGGAGCTGTCCCTGTTCTGTTTCCCTTGAGATCACACATACATTAAATGCCATAAAGGCATTGTGCATCTGTGTGAGATTACTTTCCTGTTGGCAACTCCCTAAGTCCCTATCTATTCACTTCCCTTCTCCAACCAGGTGTACCTGTTTTTTTCCAGCTGGTAACTCAGAAGGTTGTGGACTCACTAACAAGTGCCATTTTTACTGTTGGTACCTACACCTGTTACTCAGACCCCATTCCAAAGATCAAAGCTCAGCATCAGAGGTCTTCTAATCCAACCTGAACATTGTAATTGAGGTCCTGTGCCTAAGGTCACACAGTCAGCATAAAGGTGGGATTCTAACTCCAAAGCCAGTGCTTTTGAGATCTGTCTGATCCATTGTTTCCCAGACTCTGCATGGGAACTTGACCCTTTGTTTCCCAGTCTCCTAACCCTAAATCTTAATCTCTGTGGCTTCTCTGGATTTTGGACCTCTTGCCTTTTCCATCCCAGTCTAGCTGATTTTTTTGGATGTGTTTGGCCTAACTGAATTATGTTACCTACTCCTTTAGGTTCCCTCTAGTCTAGTCAAGTTCCTGATCCAAGAGCCCTGTCTGGCGTTGTCCAAATCCTGATGTAGTAGTTTCCTTCCTCTGTACAAAGACAAAGCAAATCATTGAGTGTATTCTTTAACATCAGTAGCTTTTAATCCAACCAGTGTTTTGATAATACACTGCCAATACAGTCTTGAATCCCAACATCTTTGAACTGCTTGATATCATTTGCATATTTTCCCACTTCAAGTATTTGTTCCATCTCCCATCTTGGAAGAGGATTATGAAAAAGCAATTTTCACTACATTATGTGGTCTCAGGTGAATTGATTCTGTTAGCAGCAGCAGCCCAAGACGCTCTGAGTGACTCTTTCTTGCAAAAAGTCCAAGGATCATTTAAAAGGTGTCCACAGTAATTAGCTCCTCTGCCCAAGCCCTTCAAATTTCTGCCAAAAAGAAAATTATGCCTCTGGCTCCAACCTTACATTGCTGTCCTCTGTAATATATTGACCAATAGTTATAAGTCCCCTATTTTGGATTCATAACAGATACATTGGCTTAAACCCACATTGTTAGGATGAGAAAACTGAGAACTCCCAAGGAAAACATCCCATCCTGTGCCAGGCCTAGAGGCCTGAGGGCTACCCGAGTCTTACCTTACCTGTCCCAGGTCTTCGGTTGGCCAAACCGGATAAACGTATGAGAGAAGAGACTTTCCAGAGTCGAACAAGGGTTAGGCTTTATTCAGGGTCTCGGTTACATGTGCAGGGGAAGCTCTTCCTTAGGAGGGAGCGAGGAATCTCCCAAGGAGGCAAAGATCTTATGATAAGAGATTGGAAGCAGAAGTGTAAGTGGGGAGAGAGGGGGAGGGGAGAGCCAAGAGAGGAAAAACGGAGCCTTCTGTCCTGTAACGACCCCTCCCAAGCTAAGAGCGCCTTCAGGCTTTCCTGATCCTAATTAAGCTCTCCGGCCGCATAGTTTGCACCTGAATACCGTGCCTGTTAGATAACAATAGGTGTGCCCAGATCTGGGACAGTCTCAAGGGGGATGCTCCTCCCATCACGTTTCTCACGGGAAGAGGCGGAAATACACGAGATTGCTCGGTCTCACTCCTCGATTCCCTGCTGTTTTCTGGGGGGCCTCATGAGAACTCTAAGATTTAGAAGTTCCCACCTTTACCCGCCCGAGACTGTCCACATGGAATTGAGCTTCCACCCCCAACAATCCAGTATAAAAAAGTTATTTGTCAAAACAAAACAAGTTAATTTATTCATTGAATATAAAGAAACCAAGTAATATCTGGTAAAGGTATGGAAAATAGCTTCTAATGACAAAATAGTAGGTTTGCCTCAGCTTAAGTTAAGATAACATCATTGGCTGTTTCTGGCCTGTCTAGTCTCAGGGGTTTTCAGTAGATAAAGCGTCAGTGTTTAAATAGTATTTTCTCATCCTTCTGCTACTAAGTTTTAAGGACTCAGAATTCACCCTTTATTAGTTCTCCTAGTAGCTTGTCTTTGCTTGGCTTTCTTGAATTACCCTGGATTTCCAGATAATACTTTGTCATTTTTTTAAGGGTCTCTGGACTTATTTAGGGAACTTCCTGCATGGAAACTCCTTGCAATTATCCAGATGGGCCATTCATCTGTCACTTAAAAAATTAGAAAACGGCTTGAAGAAGTGAAAAGTACAGATAGAAGGGAAGACCTCCATCCAGTACTTCATGACTACCTATGGATGACCTTCTATTGCAGAGGGTCTTAAACTTTTGTGTGTCATGAGTTCCTGTGGCATTCTGAATGTAGAAGATAAAAATAGGTTATTAAGGATGACCAATTATATTGAGAAATACAGTAGTCAAATATTAAAACAACTCTTCTTTGTCCTTTATTCAGCTTCATCCTTCAGGATGATTTTGCTTAGTTGAATCATTCATCAAACTTTCTTTCCTAAATCCTAAATTACATCCAGAGAGTTAATGAGGTCACCAACTGAGAGAGTATAAAGAAAGAACAAAATGGGTCCAGGGTAAAGCCTAGGGCTACACTCACAGTCAAGCAGTGTAATATGGATCATGAACCAAAAAAGGAAGCCAAGTAAGAATAGTCAGGTCAGAAGAAAACAATATCCTAAAAACCCATAGAAGAGGAAATAACCAGAAGGAGGTGAAAATCAACAGTGTGAAATACTAGACAATTCCATGAAGGACGAGGATAGAGAAAAGTATTTGGCTACTAAGCAATCATTGGTAACTTCAAAGAGAGTAGTTTCAGTTGAGTGAGGTTGGAAGCCAGACTTCAGAGATTAAAGAAGTAAGAGAAGAGGTAATAGAGGTGATGGCTGTAGACTAATTGCTCTGGGGTATTGGCTCAAAAAGTTAGAGGTATAGGATAGCAGCTTCGACACATCTCTACATGCATCAAGTAACTCTGGCATGACATGATGTTGAGGTCTTTAAACATCTTCATTGTCTTCTTCTGGCTACTCTCCAGCTTCGAAATATCCTCACTCAAATGTTGCACACAATACTCCAAAACAAGTCTGATCAAAGTACAAGAGAAATGTCACTTCTCTTGCTTTGGACACTATGCTTCTCTAGTGTAGCCTAAGGCTTCTTTAACTGGTTGAGCTGTTCTATCATACTCTTTACCCACCTTGAGCTGGCAGATGATTTTCAGGTGAGCTCTTGTCTTGCTGGTCCTCTCCCACCTCAGACTTAAGAAAGTTACTTTTGCATATACATGTAATACTACCTCGGACTCTACTCAGGCCTACTATATTTGGTTCCACGTTCTAACATTCTATCATCTGTGTTAGGTCTTTACAGTTTTGTGCTACCTGCAGTTTTAATAAGCATGAAATCTAATGGCTTCATCCAAATCACTGATAAAGATGTTTAAAAAGTACAGTCAAAAAAAGACTCTGGAACACTCCACTTTCCCAGTTGAAATTGAATTGTTTATTTCACTTAGCTGAACAGTTAAATAGATTAGGAGATGTAACTCTAAGAAGTTCTGATCAACAGTTTATTGCCCAGTTAATGAAGAAGTATGACTCTAGTGATGGTTGCCTGCAGAGATTGATGATGTCTAGATCATTGTAACCACTTCCAAGAAGAAACAGATCTAATATAACAAGTGCTGTTTCAGGTTATCTTGACACACCATACCAAATTATGATCCTGAGTGGACATACTCCTTTATCATCATATCATCATATCCTTCTTAGTAGAAATGGCATGCCTTCTAATCATACTACCCAAGTAGAGTGATCTTGAAAAAACTGATGATCTTATTTTCAGTTTTCTTTCTTCCTCAGCCCATAGTTCCTTCACCTTTCATCAAACTTTCTCCAATGTTCTGTCCAAATAATATTCTAGCTCATTATATTCTTCTGAATCTGACTCATAGTTTTTCAGTTTTTCTTAAACAATCCAGCCATATCTGGACATCTTCAGGCTGTTTATAAATGTTACAGCAACCTGATTCATTATCCATCCATACCTATAAAAATTCTCTCAAGCCAAGTACTGTGATGATTCAACAAAGTCATCCAAGCAACCATTGTGATTTAGGAGCTAAGTGACCTTGACGTATTCAAACCCAGCTCCTGAGATTCGTCCAACCTTGGCATTCTTGTCTTCCTGGAACAAAAATGAAGAGAGAGCTACCCATAACTTCTAAGCTAGTACAGTTAGTGATATTGTGATAAAATGTTATTGAAAGCATCTTTGACCTCAGGAGGCATTGCAGGGATAGATTAACTTTGCTTGGTACACCAAGGTTTTCAAAAGATGATCAAGCTTTTAAAGTTGATTAACGACTCGTTCTGTTCTCACTTTTACTTAATTTAGCCTCACTTCTTCACACATAACATACACACATAACATTTCTCTCATTGCAAAGCAGTCTTTAAATAAAAAAGCAATCAATCCTTAAATAAAATTTATTAATTGCTTATGATGATCAGTACTATTCTGTATAGGACATGAGTATAAAACATGGTCTCTGCCCTCAAGGAACATAGAAATTTTTTGTTTGTTTTTTTTTTAAAAAAAGGCATATGACAGACAACAGTAAAAATTAAAAGTAGAAAAGCAACTCATGATTTCAATGGCATAATGAACTTCCAGATGAGGAAACTCTACCAGTGAAGACAGGCACTTTCCATCCAACCTATCATCTTAAAGAACAAATAATAAAAAGCTTTATTTTATTACATGCTAATCTGTATGACTTAGACTATTATTCCTGTATGAGTTCAGAGGGCAAAAAAAAAATCAGTGAAGGCTGGAAACTTCCTCAAGAAGGTGGTTCTTAAGTTAGATTTTGAAGGATGGGTAGGTGAATAGGCAGGAACTGACAAAGCAAGCACTCCTGGCCAATTAAAAAAATCAACACATGACCTCGAGGTGGCAATGAGTGGGTGTGCATCACTGAGACTAGCCACTATATGGAGTATATTAGAGAATAGTGGAAGATGGAATGGGTCACAATTACGTAGGGCTTTCTGAAAAGTTTGGCAGAAGGGTTTAGAATTGAAATAGTTGGAATTAGAAAATCAATAAAGGTTTTTGAGTAAGTGTAGGATGATGGAAATATTCTATCAAGGAATTTGAGTGACAGTAATATGCAGAATGAATTACAGTCTAGAACTCAGCATACTACTGAAATAATTCAAGAATGAGATAGACTGTGATAGTGGCAGTAGAAAAGAGGAAGGAAGGGGTAAGAACTTAGTGACAAATTGTGTATGGGGAATAAAAGAGAAGAATCAGTCAAAGATGACTCCAAAGGAGTCATTGATTTCTATTGCTCAGCTCAGTCCAGGTATAGGTATATCTTTTAGGAAGTTGCTTTTAATATCAAGTATTTGAAGGCTCTACTTCAACTGATCCCTTTTATCTATCAAAACTTATCTGTTATTGTTACCTAGAACAAACCTTTCATACTAATAAATCCAATTTGTCTCATATCATCCACATTTTCTCCATTTTTTCTCTCCTACTTTTATATATACTTTGTCTTATTATTTCAAGTGCCTTCTATTATAAACTCATCTGGGTAAAGTTCTTTTTAATTTCTCATAACTAATACAAAGCAAAGTGGTAATTTTTAATAAATTTTTGCTAGAAGAATGAATTTTCAGGTGAAAAAAGACTTGGACCTCACCTGGACCTTTACTATAAGAGCAGAGACAAGGGATTCAAGAGATGCTATTAAAAATGGTAACAAATTTTGCCAAAATACTAATCATTGAGGGTGAGAATGGATTAAAAAATAGAGAATTAGTCCAAAGATTTTATATAATATATAGATACTATCTCAGTTGCTGGAAAAGGTAGTCGGCACCTCATTTTCCTTCATGTTTAATTTGATCTGATGGACTATGATTTCGACTTTTCTTACAACCTGGTTTCTTTCTCTATATTTCTCTCATACATTTTGCTGCATTCTTTGTTCTTCTATAGCTTTTATATACTGTACATTTATGAAAGTAAAATGACTATACTCCATGGGACAAGGGACCATATTTCAGTTGTTTTTAGATCACTCTTGGCAACAGTGTCCTCTACATTGTTGAATGAATGACTCTACTGCAAAAAAATCTTATAATGAAGTGGTAGCCAGGGCTGAACTATAGGGAAATTGTGTATATGGTTAAAGCTAATGTATTTGGATGTTCTTAAGGGATTCTTCTATCAAATTATGTAATCCCAATGAATTATTTTACTTCCCTCAAAAGATCTTTCCATCTAATTTACTGGAGCTAATTATCTCCCTTCCCCCTGGTCAATTCTGGAACTCCAATGACAAATTCTCACTCTTCAACTAGCCTTTTTTCCCATTCTTCATTGTTCTATAAACCAATGAAATATTCAATTTCCAAGATTATAGCTTATTTTATGTTAGTCATTCTTTAGAGTGACTGCTCCTTCATCTCAATAGTTATCAGTCCCGTCATCATGCAGCAGGTTATTTCTGGGATGTTCCTGAAGACAGCTAATAATATTTAGCAGGTTGGATCTTTTTCCTTTTAGCTGCAGAGAGTGGCACATGCTGACATTGTACCTTTATTTGGGGATACCACCCTTCTGCCTGATATTCGCTTATCTGTGTGCCATTCCTGGTCCTCAAACATAAGTTTCTGTAGCCTACTTTGTCTTTTTTTCTGTCTTTCTTTCAACTTGGAATTTCCCTTTCTCTACTTCTCACCATGATTTCTTCAAGTCATCATTCACAGCTCACTGCCTCATACTGATTATCCCTTCACTCTACATCCTCTCAGCATTCTTGCTTTCAGTTCATGCCACTATATATTATATTTGCTGGTATATTGATCTAGTTCTCACATCTTTGTGTTCAAAGTACAGCCTTCTACATGACTAGAAAAAAAGTAAACAAGTCTATAAAAGATAAATAAGCCACCAAGAGAATAAAAATAAAGCTCGTTGATGTGGTGGAGTACTTCCTACTTGCATCAACTAATCCTAATTTCATGGCAAACTTGTAGTCATACTCTTGGTCAAATTCAATGGTAAAGAGTAGTGTCTTTGATAATACCTTCCAATGATATACCTGATTTTAGTGTAGATCTAGAGAATACAAACTGAACAAAAAACTCAACAATAATTAACAGAACAACTTCATCATTGTTCCTTTATAAAATCTGATACATGATGCAAAAAAACCAATAGGAGAGTTTAATTAAAAATTAGATGACCATAGCAATGATAGGGAAAATTGTTTCTTTATGATAAGATAAAAACTACTGAGACAAGGGTTGTGGGAGTGGGAGGAGATTGCAACAAATGAATTGATGTTACCAACAATATTTTTAAAATTCAATTTTAAGTTTTAATTAAAAACCTACAAGTGATGCAATATTTATTCTCCAATTGCTCATCAAAATGTTGAAGGTGCAAATCTGTGTTAATACTGAGAATAATTTTATGCTTTTAATTAGATTACACAATGCACCATTGATTTGATATGAGTTGAGTTAATTGAGGGTAATTGGTCTGTCAGTACAGTGGTGGTCTAATAGAATTCTAGTAATGAAAAAACCTGTCTAAAGTGTGAAAGTTAAAGAATTACTGATTAGGGAAAATGCAATATTAGAAGAGAGTTAAGGATCATAAATTTTACTTTGGCTCCAATGTCATAGGAGATATTTGAATATAACAGAAGGTGAAAATTTCCATCAAAAGTCTGATTTCAGTAGCTATGAATATGGATATACCCTTCTTCAATTTTTTAAAGAAATGAAAATAACAAAACATCTATCCAAAGATATAATGTAGGTGATGACATCTCATGTTAAGGACTTGAATCTCAGACAATTTCTACTATTAGCAATCTTTTGCTCATCATACAGATATTTGAATATTTTTATAGAATAAGTCATAAATCATGGCGAAATATTAATTGGTTTGGTGACAATATGAGTTTGGTAGACCTGCAGACCCAGAAGAATGTGAATAAAATATATTCCATTTTTCTTTTATGATCAGTACTAAAAAGTAAAGGAAATTAAGCTACATGCAAATAATGATACAACTACGACTTGCCTTTTAAATAGGGAAAAAACTCCTTACTGGCTGGTGAAACTCTTTGCCTAAACCACTCATATCAGCTCAAGTACCAAGGAGGCAGTACATGAGTAAGGAGAATATTTGTGACGTGTTACAGGAAAAGAAAAAGATACTGATTCAGCATGACATCATTTGTAGTGAAAATACTTTTTAACAAAATGAGTGGGTCAGCATTGTTTTGGGATTATATTATACATTACAATTATATCAGCACATTAACATTACAAAACATTTTACCCATACAAGCCCTGTGCAATAAATGGTACAGTATGGTTTATTTCTTCCCATACAATTTTAAGACTTTCAGATCATCAATCAAGTATTTATTAGGCAGGTATGTGGCAGGTATTAAATAAGCTCTAGGGATACAAATAAAGCGAATAAAACAATTTCTACTCATAATAAGATTACGTTCTAATGAGGGAGACAAATACTTATGACTTACTCAGCATAAATATAGTTAGTAAAATAAAAATATACACAAAATAGTTAAATACAAGGCCATTTGGTAGAGAGCATTTGCCATTTGAGGCACTGGGAAAGGTTTCATTGAGAATATGGAACTTGAGCTATCCCCTAAAGGAAGAGAGAGACTCTGTGAGGCAGAGGTAAAGAGGGAGAGCATTCTAGGCATGAGTTACTGGCAGTACAATGATATGGAGATGGGACACAGACCATCTTGTGTAAGAATAGACATTAGGCTGGTTTGGCTAGACTGCAGAATGTGGGAGGACTTTGTCCCCATCCCTACCTAATGACAAATTAGCAGCCATTTTGTTCCAAAGGGATATAGACAGTGTCACTGTTGTGTCATTGAAATAGGAAGCACCCCATTGAAGAAACTCGTTATGTCAGTGTAGGTCAGCACCTTCTCTGCACTTTATAGTCTTAGAAAGTTGCCTAGGCATTGAGAGGTTAAGTGACTTACACAAGGTCATGTAGCTAGCATGGCTCAAAGGCAGGTGTTGAATCCAGACCTTCTTATCTCTGAGGTTATCCCTCTGTCCCCAACATCAAGCTTCCTTTTATTTCATTTTTCATTACAAAATTGCCACCAGAATAAGATGCTCTTGTTGTTGAAATTTTCCTTTATCAGGGGTCCACTCTTCTATGCTACATATGAAGAGCTTATGAGCTGTAATTATATTGCCTTGAAGTAGTGTAGCATATTTTCCTTCTTATGACAAAGCCTATTGAAATAGTCTGTATGTATACCTGAAAACAGGATTTAGAAATGGTTATTCAGCAGGACTACTGCCATGGACACTATCAAAATAAAGGGTCAGGGTTGGGGGGAATCAATATGAAATAGTTTTGAACCATCACAAGAAGGTGCAGAAATTAAACTGGTTCCAAACTGTAGCATCTGAGGTTACCACCATTCACAGAGTCAACCACGGTTACAGTTAATGTTAAGAATTCAGTGTAAAAGGGTTTTCTACAATGCAGATTTTCTGAGCAACTCCAAGCTGCATCAACTTTCTTTAGCTGATCCTAGGACCTTGTCCTTTCAGTGTGTTATATATACAGCCTGTGCTGAGGTGCTTTCTCCAAGTAAAGTATGGTCCTAGTTATTCCTCTCACAGCTTGGCTTAATGTGCCGTTTCCTACTGACTTTATGCTTAAACTTTCATTTTCATGTCTAAAGAAAGGTAAATGTAAATGATTTTTATTGGTATTTGGCCTTTGTGAAGTGCAGCATGATCCAGTGGACAGAGAGATGGCTCTGAAGCCAGGAAGCCCTGACTTTAAGTCTCACCTTTGATACATACTGGGCCATTCATTTAGGCACTCAGTACTCAATAAGCTTGCTAAGACTCTAAGTGACCTGTTCTGGTAGAGAGAATTCTGTAATGGAACATCTCTGAATGAATAACATTACAAATCCATTCCCCAGCCTTATCTTGCCCTACAGATGTGTCTTTCAGCAGTCCTCTCACTTGTCACTGTGTCCTATGGCATGAAAGAAAATAGGTTTGCATGCCAGTCTTCTAGAGATAAAGAGAGTGAAATGAGGTGAGAACTACTCTTTGTCCAGGGAAAATGCTAGGAGAGCTCAAGTAGTAATGCAAAATACAATGGCAGAAAGATATTGGAAGAGACACCAAGTATGATACCACCAGAATAAGCATGGGACAGACAGCCCAGGAAGGGTAGTGGACATCAAGGTCAGAGAAGTCATGGTGGCACATTAATAAGATTGCCAGAATTTTTTCACCAGATATTTTTAATGAGAGCTAGAGCATATGCACTTCTGGGGATTCACTACTCATGTTCTTCCACTGGGAACTGTGATTGACCCAGCTATGTATTCTGGAAAGAGTTCACTTGCCTACTCAAGAATCCTAGGTTCCCTCCAGATTATCAAAAAGACTCCTGATCAGTGCAGATAGGCAAGAAAGGAGCCCTAGTAAACAAAAAATATTATAGTTTTTTCCCAAATACTTAGGGAAAAAAATATTTTAGCTGAACATCAATTTGATTGCTCTAGTTTACAAAAATACGTCTCTGTCATCATTGCCTTTAAACTTTTTTCCCCTGTTGCTTTCACGTCATAATCCATCTATAGTAGCAATGATAATCTAGAGTTTACTAGTCAGCTGACTCAAGACAATCTTTATAATTTCTACTACTTTTATGATGGTTAAATTTTAGCCATTTTACTGTGCATGGCATCTGTGGACCCAAGCTTAATTTTTAAGAGTTCTTCATATATTAACCAGGCACTTATTTACACATCAGTCGATTGTTATTGGCAAGAAAATTTTCTTTCGCAGCTGTTTTTCAGTAATCTACATATAGATTACATTTCATTTATATTTTCTTGCAAAGGGAGACATTGTGCCATTGCCAGAAATATGTAAAGTTGATCCTCTTTTTTTTTTTTTTAGTCTCAATTCCAACCATACCTCATGACTCAATCAAATTTCCATTATTTCAACTTAGGAAAAAAGGTGACTTATAAGCACAAGATATTTAATATTCTGTATGGAAGGGGGTACTAGGGAAAAGTAAATTGGAGTTCATTATTTATGAAGAGAAATTATGTAATTTATTTCTGAAATGTGGAGAGCTTGAAAGTCACCTCAATAAAGATGTAGGCTCCTGGGATTTTTAGCGTCCTTTCCCTTGTGCCATTAATGACTCATGGAGTATGTAGATGGGAAGGGTGTTGATTTATTCTAGTTTCCTTTATCAACAGTTACCTTCTCTGCCACAAATCATAGGACCAATGGTAATGGTTGACCAGACTCTCTTTTCCCATTCAGTACCCACTGGAATAAAAGAGGAAATTGCAGACTTTAGCTAGTCAGCTCTTTGAAGGGGACTTGGTCAATTTTTTTAAAAGAATACATCAGAAGAAAAACCTTACGTATTTTTCAAAGGATCATTAATGTAAAGTTTAAAAGCAGAAGCCATCCTTAAGATGGCTTAACTGCCCATATTACTTTTGCAAGATATAGGAACTTGTTCAAAGCTGAGTGCTTAGAAATTTTTTCAGGACATTAACATCACCTGATGTCCTGAGTGAATTTATTAATCATATATGTATGTGAATCCTTTACTCGGAGAGAGTAGCTGAACTCTCCCTCAATATGGGCTTTCTTTGTATGCTACTTACTTGGTTTTGAGTTTCATTTAGTTTAGAAAATAGAAATGTCAGCCTACTTTACCTTCTGCTTAGGATCTTCCTGCCTACACAGGATCAGGTTGTTCATTTTATTGGTATAATCCCCAGAAGAAAAAATTGACAGAGAAAAAAAGCAGATTGAGATGCTTCATTTGCTTTCTAATTTTTAAAAAAGTTGCCTTTATTTCATTTTGTAAAAATTGCAATTTTTTTTGAAAATGACCCTTAAAAGCTTTGCAAGTGGAGAGTAAGCTCTGGAATGTTCTTCAAAACAGGACAGGTTTTTGGCAACTATTTATGTGTCTACCCTTGAGAATATTTGATCTTTGAGGCCAGGACCTGTGTTTTTCTTTTTCACCCTACTTTGTTTCCTTAGCATTTAGCACAGAGCCTGGCACATACATGGTAGGTACTTAATAAACATGTGTTAATGATGATGATGTAAATCTAAGGATCAGATCTGGGGAAAAATTAAACTCCTAAATGTTCACCAGATAATGAATTCTTTTTGACCACAATTACAACTCACGATGTGCTGTTGCTTAAGAAATGGAGGTGTTGTCATATGCATTGGTAGCCTACGATTCACACTAATGAAATCCTAGGTCCCTAAAGTATCAAAATGTAAGAAAACCCTAGGTGTTTTTCTTTAAATTAATGCCAATAGAAATCACAGAGGAAGGAAAGCTCTAATAAGTCATGTCAGATTCAACCCTACTGAATATACCTTTCATTTTGATATACGTTTTTTAGATTTTTTTCAAGACCCCAAGCAAGCCCATTCTATTACAGTGGTTATTTTATAGTAATAGTTCCCTTTCATATAGCATTTGAGGAATCTCAAACAACATGTAACCCTGTGAGTAGATCAGGCAAGTATGATTGTCTCCACTTTAGAGATGAGGAAGGTGAAGGTGCAAAAGATCCAATGATTTGACCCTGATCATACCCATACTAAGTGTCTGAGATAGAATTTGAAGTCAGAGCTTTTGAATACAAGTCCATGCTACTTTCATGAACTACTTGAGAAGAGAAGATGTATTCAGAAATTAACTTTGCCCTTCCCAGGGGACTGTTGGGAAATTCTCTATTTTTCTCTTAAGAGAAGAATGAATTTGTCTTCTTAATGGTTTCTCCAAAGAACCCAATGAAATAAAATATCTACAGTTTAGAGCCTGGTTGGCAAAACATATAGGATGCAGAATGCCAAGAAGGAGACTGGTAAAAGGGAGCCCACAATAAAGAATATTTGATGTTAAAGACTTTCCACCTATTAAAAAATAGTGTAGGTTCTGCCATGAAATTTGCTATTGCATATATATATATATATATATATATATATATATATATATATATATATATATATATATATATATATATATATATGTATGTATATAAGAAACTATAATTTTGTTATGTTGCTACTGCTGTTCATTAAGATTTAAAATAATTACTTACAGGATATAACATCAAATGCTAGTTATTTCACTAGAGTCCAGCTGGCTAGGGTCCATATGATCTTATCATGTCTCTGTCATGGTGGTATTTGCTTTAGCCAATCTACAGAAACAAGAGATTAGTCCTTTGGACACTGAGAAAGGACTGAGATGATTATGTCTTTGCAGCCCCTCTTCTGGTCACCAATGAAGGCCTGAAGTTTCAAGCTTTGTTTCAAGCTACCTTTGCTATAGGAGTCCAAACTGGAGCTCATAATACAAGCAGAAGAAGGCATCTTCAAGTCTTAAGTAGATCCATAGACTTCATCAGAGAAGGAAAATCAATTTTGACCCAAGGTAACACAAGTAGCAAGTATGATCCAATCTTGTATTTGAACTCATGTTCTCTGACTCTGACTTCAATGCCCTTTCCAGGGGACCCTGCTTATCCTCTTATCCCAAAGATTGCCTACAAAGATATACAGACTAATAAGTATAGAACATAAATAATTTATCACAATCAGCAATTAAATTCTTCAAAACAACTACATATCTCAGAATTCTAGAAATGCTGACTTGGTCAGATCAAGGTGACACTTCTGAGTTGGTTGGTTGAACGGTTCTACTGAGGTATTAGGGTTCTATGTTATCCCAAAGAGAAACAGCCACAGAGTATTAAAACATCACTGTCTGCCTTACTGGATATGCTAGTAGGGAGGGCTTTTAAAATAACAGAGAAATATTTGGCAACAAATAAATATTCACTCAATATATACTCACCCAAATACTGATCTTCACAGTCTCTCCATTCTTGTATATCCCTTGTTTTTCAATGACTTTTCCTGGAGAAAAAATCTCTAAAAATGAACTCAAATCCAGTAGCATTCATTGTTCCATGGCCTGATATCTGGGGTCATCATCATTTCATTGACTCATAACTGGGAATATCATCATGTCTGCCTTTTTATAAAATACTAGAGCACAAAAAATGAGTCAGGATATGTACACATGTACCCCTGTCCACTCTAAGTGGAAATGGTAGTTAGCATTAAAATTGTATGTGTCTCTATGGTATCCAAACATGAGATTTCATTATTGACGTTTTTCCTGTCACTTAGAGCTTGGGGTTTCCAGAGGGCAACTGTCTCCTTTGGTGCTCAAAAATCTGTTGGCAAAATAATGAGTTTATTGGGGCGAATATTTAGGGTCACTTCTTTTTTATCATCATCATCATCATCTCTTGTCAAAGAAAAGCACTCAGAGCAGTCAGTATTCAGATAAATATAGTCCTGATTGCTACAATGACACATATGTCATCTTTGTTATTATGCTTCTTGAGGAAAACAACATTTAAATCTTTAGCTTTTGTTCATATATTGAGGAAACTATCAAAATGACATACACATACTTGATTTTATTTAGCTGAAGGTACCATTAGAAGCTTTAGGTTTATCAAAAAGCTGAGAGACAGGAAGGTTTTTTGCTTTTTTTTTAATGATGTGCTTTTTTTTTCCTTTTATGCAAAGAAAAAGAATTAGGTGCTAAGTAAACTTCTTTTAAGCAAGCTTATCCAAAGCATTCACAGAATGTGGGTGGGTAGATTTGCTTACTTACCCAGCATGTTACCATCTGTCTTTTTCTAAATTCCTTCCTTCCTAATCCTTTGTCATCCTTCTGAGAAAACTGTTGATATTCTTCTTTGTGGGGGGAGGGGATGAGTAGCACTTGTGCAACATAACAGAATGGTCATTTTATAATGTATGATTATCTCATATAAGAGGTAGAATTTGTTCTATTTCAAACAAAATCCTTCAAGGAAAACCTTCTTTTCCAGTGAATTCACCAGTTAAAAATTTGGTAACCACTGTTACGTTATTCCAGAGTTGATACAGCCATAGCACTTGTACATCAAGGATAGGGAAACAGATTTGGGGAAATATACGTAACCTCCAGCCAAAGCCACAAGCACCCTCTTTTCGCCTACACGATGGAAGGTGGACTTGTGAAGGAGGTGGTAGTAGGGGAATTTATTTATTACACATTCCAGTTAATTGAAGGTGCTTGAGTTAGCCATGATATGTCACACACAATGTAGTAGAAATCTTATTTCCTCTGTCATGAATGTGACTTTGAGTTTGCAATAATTCATCTATTGATTAAAAAGGAAGCACCCTTCAGGGGAAATGGATGGCAGCCTGATTCAGGATGCTGCCATATGTGGAGCTACAGATTGTAGCTGGAAAGAAAGATGTGAGCAGCTTAACTCTAAGTTTTGTTCTTAGCACCACAGCATCTGTTTGGTTATAGCTTCAGTCAGGTATTCTTAGGAGATGTTCAGACACGCTGTGAGGCTGTGCTGCCTGTCCTTGACACAGAAGTGCTGTACAAATCCATGCATTAATCTGACCTAATCCAGATGAGCTAGTTTCATCATTTGGCCATTGAATTAAGCTAGCAATGTGACAGACAAGTCATCTGGTTCTTGAATCTTCCAACTGAATCATGGAAATAAAGAACCACAGCATTTTATTGACTGTCTTACAAAGTCATGCCAGTGTTTTGTTTTTTTTAATTGAGGTTTTTCATCTGAAAGGGAGATCCTTTTGAATGTGATTTCTTTGTTTTCACTTTGGTTGTTTTTTGTAAAGATCCCCACAAAATTATCTCTTTTATTTCACCCAAATAACCTCCACCCATCTGATTTTTTTTTTTTTTTAAAAGCAGCCAGCATTTTCCCACCTTCTGCAGACCTGGACGTCTAAAATGTTGTTCACATTTTTCTTATTTGTGAGGAGAGAACTGTTAGATTCTTAAATTTCTTAAGCAAAAATAACAAGTAATTAGGCTGTTGTAAAAAGAAAATGCTAGTAATTATAGTTTGCCAGACGCTGTGGAAGGGGACCGGAAAGCCAAAATGCTATAGTATTGGCAAATCCTGAGACGTTTTTTTTCCAGACAGAAATAAACTCCTTAGGGTGAAATGCTCTCCCCATGGAAATACTTGAGAGAGACTTAAAACCCTCTGGACTGGCTGTCATGACAGCTTTCATACTTACAAATTGGCAGATTCCCTTGAAAGATGATTACCAAAGAGGTAGAAATTTAAAATGTTTCCAAAAGGTTTTTTTTTCCTTCTCAACAGTCACAGTGAAAGGTGAGATAGAATATGTCCATCTGTAGGATATGTGAATAAATGAGAAAATAGTAACTGATATTTCTAAAATACTGTATGTACATTCATTTGATTGCTCAATAAATTCTGAGATGAGTAAAAGTGTCATTATTGTCATTATACAGATGAGAAGACTGAGGCTGAAGGAAGCTCAGACATGTGAGGTCTTTTTTAGCTCTAAATCTAGGACAACATAATATAATAATTGACCTTGCTGTAGCACTTCAAGATTTGCCAAGTATTTAACGAGAATAATCACATTTGAACTTTACAACAACCCTATGAGATTCCTGTAGACATTAATATGAGATTTTGAAAGATTGTTTCAGAGAAGTTCATGAGAACTGAAGTAGAAGGGACCTTTAAACTAGTAAATATCAGACACAGAATTTGAACCCAGGTTTTTCTTGAGACCAGGTTTGGTGCTTTTTCCAATACTTAGGACAAATGCTTTTGTCCTAAATTAGAACAAAAAAATAATACCAACACTGCTACTATTAATATCCCAGAGATTTTAAAATGAACCACCCAAGCTGGGGGTGGGGTATATGAGGAAGTTGGCAATTCATGTGAACTCTCCTTTGGTCTGTAGCACAAAGGATGATAGGAGCATAGATTCAGAGCTAGATGAAGCCTTAGAGACCAAGTTGTCCATTTTACAGAAAGGAAATTAAGCCCCAAAAAGGTTAACTAGCACACTACTGAAAATAGATTTGCTGAAAATTGTCCCTCTTTTATCATCCAAGCCTAAAAATCTCACTTTGGAGAATCACAATTCGGAGAGCTACCATTTCAAAAACATACATGGTGACTTAGAAGCATTTCTATAAAACTCTTTGAAGTGCCAGGGTTCTCTTTCATTCAGTTTGAGGGGAAAAGAACTGAGAACTTTTCGTCAGTATGACCACAATGATGCTTTGAGATAGAAAGATGCAGAAAGCCTTTGTTAGGGTTCGTTTTCAGGTTCTAGTGTATCAAGTTAGTATTTTCTTCATAGTCCAATAGGGAACTCCCAGATTTGGACGTCAAGGGATCACTGGCTTGATTTGGTATCACCTTTCAAAGGCTCTTGGTATTCAAATGCAACTGCCAGGTATATTGAGTGTCTTCAGCTCCTTCATATGTCCTGCCTTTTAAACTGTTTAGGAAACTACTTCAAGCTTGGAGTTTGTTTCTATCCTGATGTAATAAGGCTGAAGGAAATGAATGTCTGACAGAATGGTTGCATTTTTTGTTTGCTTTATTTTTCAACACAACAAAAGGTCAGGTTATTCATTTTCAATGCTCTTGTGGAGAAAAAGAGAAGAGGGAACTAAGAGAGGGAAAAGGAAAGAAGGGAAAAGCAGGAAGGAAGAGAAAAAGATGGGAATGCGATGAGAGAAAAGAGAGAGAGGAAGAGGCTGAAACTTTGATTTGCACATCAAACCCACTTTGATGCTGGTGAATCACACAGCTCTATATCCCTATAGTCAAGCTCCAGGTCTAATGGAACCCACCCCCACATTTTGTATTTCACAACTTCATTTCCAGCTGCCTCCTTTCCTACCTCTCCTTTTTCTAATATAATAAATACTTAAGAGTTACCATGGATGACACCAACCAATTCTATGAGTCACTTGGCTTCTGAATAGATGAGAGCTATCTTTCCTGTTGAGTGCTGAGTAATTTCATAAACAAATTGCCTTTTAAAAACAATAATACAGAGAGCCATCTCTTACTGGTGACACACTAGAAAATAAGGGGAGGGTTAACCTTCTGTTAAAAGAGGTCTTCTCTGAATGTTTCTGGCAATCATGGTAGTTATGGCATAGTTTGCTGTTGTCACAACCACATGACACTCCTTCTAGAAGATTTGAATTAGCATGTAATATGTTCTGAAGATGTGGTCTTATTTATTAGGGAGAAAGAAAATGCTCCATTTTCATCCAGTTATAGGGCAAACATATAAGAGAAACATATAGATAGATAGATAGATAGATAGATAGATAGATAGATAGATAGATAGATAGATAGATATAGATATAGATATAGATATAGATATAGATATAGATATAGATATAGATATCTTCCCCTCTTTGGTGATTCTATTTCCATATAGTTAGAAGGGACTATATCTTATTTTTCAGACTATTTTTCCTTGTTTTTCCCCCTCTATATCTCTATTGGAAATTTGGGGTAAAAATTACTATGAAAACTAAGAGAAAGAATTAATAAGTAAAGTCTGGATGGCCATCTGTCAGGGATATGGTGAAAGATATTTCTACCTTCAGAGGAGAATGAAACTGATGATTTTCTCCAAGGCCCTTTTCATCATAAACATTCTATGAGTCATTGATCCCTATATGGAAGACATGATTCCTATTCCCCAACACCAGTGGCCATTTTACAAGTAGGAAATTTGAAGTTACATGCTATAAGCTAAGTGTCTTTGTCTCACTGGTATCTAGGACTGATTAACCAATGTTTATTGGCTAATTAATAAAATATATAAAAATAATATCTAACATTTATAAAGCACTTTAAAGTTTACACAGTGTTTTACATATATTCTCATGTTATTATTAGCAAAGTACTGCAAAATACTACTATTTCCATTTTAGAGATTAATTAATTCTTAAAGAGTTTGAGTGAGTTACCCATAGTAACACAGCTAGTAAATACCAGAGCTTGGATTTAAACACAAATTCCTATCTTCAGGTTCATTTATGTCTACTTCCTCAGGAAAGAACCAGATTATCCTGATTCTCATACCAGTAGTCACCTCAAATGCCAATTTTCCTCTGGCAGTAGCTATCTGTCTTAATACTAGCTTTACCTATCCCATTCGAAGGACCTAATACTGTCCTTTACCTATCCTGTTCAAAAGGAAAATTTTAAGTCAAATGTAATAAAATAGATTTTAAAATAACCCAATTCACTTAATATAAAGAATGAAATTTTTTTTTGTTCTCAACATTAATGACTTGTAAGTATGACATAAATAGAGAATGAAGAACTAAATGCCTCATAAAAATATATGAACCTGGATGACTATTAGTTTAGTCAACATTAAATCAATAAACATTTATTAGGCACTTACTATGTGCCAAGCACTGTACCGAATGCTAAGGATAAAAAGAAAGGACCAAAAAAAAAAAAATACCCCACATTCAGTAAGTGTCTGTTCTATTGAGAGAGACAATGTGTAAATAATTCATTGTAAAGAAGATACAGTCAGATTATGTGAAAGATAATCTGAAAAGGAAGATATTAGCAAGTAGGAGGGGCCAACCTGGAAAGCTGTCCTGCAGAAAATTGTACTCGAGTTTTGGAGAAAGTCAAGAAACAAAAGTGAGGAGAAATGAGGACAGAAGAGGAGAGGACAAGCATAGTGAACAGCCACTACAAAGGCATGGAGTTAAGAGATGAAGTGCCATGTGAAAGGACAATCCATCTAGATGTCTAGTGTATGGAAGATAGTCCAAGAACATAGGAACAGTAGTAAAGAAACAAGTAAGAAAGAGCTTTCATTAAAAAAAGACATGACTTTCTACCAGTCTTTGGAAATAATCAGACTGCTATGCTCCAAAAAATATAGTGATCTGAAATTATTTTCAGACTAGAATTTGACAAATATTTCAATACAAAGTAGTGGGCATGATTTTTCTCCTTATGAATTTGAGTACAATGATGAACTGATTAGGTAAACAGCTAATTTCTACAACTGTGGTTCTGAAGGTTACCACAGGGTTTCAAAGTGACACCATTTGTTATATATCAGTCAAAAAAAGTTATTTTTTCAGAGTTCAATGTCAAAGTAACATGTAATATTTCCCCTTCCTTTCTTATTATTTTTAGCATGTATGGACAGGCCCTGTTGTGCACAGAGTATGATCTGAGCTGGCAGTGTCAGAACACTCTATGGGAGCAGACTCCTCAGTCTTCTACCCCTGAGAGAAATAATCTCAGGTGATGATGATCCCCTCAGAGTAAAGGCCAACATTTCCTCTGGGTGTACTTGTGCATTGGGCCTACACAACTGGGAGAAGAAAAGCAAGCTGTCTGAATTTCTGGGTTGATAATCAGTTCTCATCATCCCCGCTTAATTTGTAATTCAACTAGGAGCTAGTTCACAACTTTTTGGCAAAAGCTCTATGAGATTCTACAAATTGAATTTAAAAATATTCCCTGCTTATCTCATTTATGAATTTTTTCCATTACCCTTACATCATCATAATGGTCATATCTGCAGTGAATATTCATTACCAGTCATTTTAAAATTTGCCTTTTCTTTTCATTTTTTAATTTGTCAGGCTTTTTAGTAAATGAATAAATTTGCTCAAAATTACTTATAATGAGTTTTAAAATTTGAATTAGCATGAGATTTCAAGAAAAATTTCACTAAGCATAAGAAACTGACAGTTACAACAAAGAAAGACAGACAAATGGAAAAAGAATCAACAGAGCTTTTTTCAAAGATCTGGCCTGGAATCTATCTTATTTAACATTTTCGTGATCTGGTCTGTTATGACTCATTTAATATTTTCATGATTTCAGTGATCAATAAAAGGAGTATACAGCAAAATCTCCCAGTCAAGATCTTCTGGGGAGCAAATGCGCAGATTGTGGAGAAAACAACCTGTAGGAGACAACTAGATGACATAGTGACTAGAGTGCTAGATATGGAGTCAGGAAGACACGAATTCACTCTGCCTCAAACATTTAATAACTGTGTGATCCTGTGTAACTTCTCAGTCCTAGTTTCTTCATCTGAAAAACAGGAATAATAACCTTAGCTGATGAGGTTTTTCTGTGGATCAAATGAGATGATATGCAAAGTGCTTTGCAAGACATTTTATACATAACTACTCTTTCTCTCTTTTCTCTCTTCTCTCTTTCTCTCTCCTCTTTCTCTTTCTCTCCTTTCTCTTCTCTCTTTCCTCTTTTTTTCACTCTCACTCTCTCTCTCCTCTTTCTTTCTCTCTCTTCTCTTTCTCCTCTCTCTTTCTCTCCTCTCTCTTTCGTTCTCTCCTCTCGCTTTTTCTTTCTCTCTTTCTCTTCCTGAATTACATGTTAAAACAAGTTTTTTTTAGCATTTGAGGTTTTTTTTTAAGTTCCAAATTCTAGCCTTCTCTCCCTCCCTCTTTCCCTGCCTCCCTCCTTGAGATGGTAAGCAATCAGATATAGGTTATATATGTGCATTCATGTAAAACATTTCTGTATCAGTCATTTTGTACAAGAAGACTTGAAAAAAAAGAAAAATGAAAAGAAGTGAAAAATAGCATGCTTCAGTCAGTAGTAAATCATTATCAGTTCTTTCTCTGAAGGTGGACAGCATGCCTCATCATTAGCCCTTTGGGATTGTTTTGGATTGTTGTATTGATGAGATTAGCTAAGTCATTCACAGTTCATCATATGATATTGTTGTTACTGTGTACAACATTTTCCTGGTTCTGTTCACTTTGCTTTGCATCAGTTCATGTAAGTCTGTCCAGGTTGTTTTTTTTTTTTTAAATCACCCTGCTTGCATGACTTCTGTTATTAAAAAAAAAAAAAGATCTTGTTTGTATATTGGAGAAGCATGTCAATGTTTCATTGTGGAAAACCATATGATAAATATATGTAGAGGAAACGTGAAAAAAATATTGAGAAGGTGATAGTTTCCAAGGGAATAATTTATACCCAGGCCAAGGAATTACTATAGACCAATTTGTGAATATACTTGGCCAAATGTGCTACATAAGCAAAAGGCAAAATCAAAACAAAAGTGTTGGGTATCACTGTGAAGGACACCAGAAACAAATAAAACTTTTCTTCTACCTTTGAACAAATCAATGACTTATCCCCTTCTGAAATATTGCTGTACTGGTGGGTTTATCTCAGGAAAGTAATGTCATTGGAATTAAAGTCAAAGGATATGGGTTTGAATCCCAGCTTCGACAGTTATTACCTGTTTGCCTGGCACCAGTGACTTCTTCTCTGTAAGCCTTAGTTTAACCATCTATAAAATGGGGAGATTAGATTAGATGCCTTCTAAGATTCTTTCCAGCTCTAAATCCATGATCCTAACAGAGCTATAAAGTGGCATATAAAATAATTATTGGCATAGAGAATCTTTCATAGAAAAACTAGATAGAAAAACATAGTAGAATTAATCCAGGAAAACAAAAAGTAAGGAGAGATAAGGCTAGAGTTTATGAAATAATGAGAGTATAATATTGCTTAAATTGTTTTATTAATGTTCCCGTCTCTAGCCTGTTCAGTGCCCAAGCCATCCTACAAAATCCAGTCATATTAGTCTTCCTGAAATAAAGCTCTAATCATGCCATTCTCTTCCTCAAAAAACTTTCAATTGCCATCTAAATTAGGTACAAACTTTTCATCCTACTTCACATATTTGAGTTAATATCACCCCAACACAGTCCTTTGGACACAATGAGATAGGTACCTGTTGTTTTGCACTCTGTTGCTTTTCATTCCTTTCACTTGTATCTGACTCTTCATGACTCGATTTGGGATTTTCTTGGCAAAGATACTGGAATGGTTTGCAATTTCCTTCTCCAGTTCATTTTACAGATGAGGAAACAAGCAGAGAGAGTTATGTAACTAACCAAGTTTCACACAGCTAGTAAGTGTCTGAGGCTGGATTTGAACTATCTTTTATTTTACACTTAGCAGATCTTAAAAGCATATTTGAGAATAACTTCCAATGAAAACAATTCATTTCATTTCCCATTGCTATGATAGCATCATTAAGTTTTAAGCATTTTTCTCACTTTTATTTGAGTCAGTATATATAGACTTTTTTTCCAGGTAGACTATCCAGCTTTTCATATGCTATTGTAAGTCTTCATTATTTCTCTTGTCACCCTTTGTACATTCCTTCCCACAGTCACTTCTGTAGTTCAGACCCTTATTCCTTCATGCCAAAATTATTACAGCAGACTTCTTAACAGGTACCCCAGCTTTTAGTGTCCTCTCCAAGAGAAAGTGCCATCACTTCAAGGTAAGACTTATACTATCAGCTTAGTCTTTCTGATCTATATCTAATGATTCCATCCCTTCCCATCCCAACCCATCTTATCCCATCCCATCAGTCTCTTGTTAAAATCCTTCAATGCTTCCCATTACCCATCAGGTAAATGTCAAATTTCATAACCTAGCATTAAGCTTCTCCACAAGGTTGGCTAGGTATTTGGTCTTGTACTCTGTTTAAACCCAGACAGATTGCTAACATCTCCATAATCATATCCAATTCTTATCTACACTCATACCTTTGGAGAAACTGTATCCTATTTCCTGAAATTCCATCCCCTCCCTCCAACTTCAACACCATTTCTGTTTTCCTACTTAACCACACTTCAAAACCTGGCTCAGATGACACTTGTTCCAAAAATACTTTAGTAATAGTCCCCTCACCCAACCCCAAAGCTGGAAGTTACATCTTTTTCCTCTGGCCCCATAAGTACTTTATACTTAGCATATTCAAATATCACATTCTAATGTATATTAAACTCATACTCTTCTTAGTTCCACTTATTAGCTTGCAAACTCCCTGATGACAAGGATCAATCTCATTTCATTTGTATCTCCTCTAGCACTTGGCACAATGCAACACAAAAAATGAGTGCTTAGCAAAAGTTTATTGAATGAATATATAAAAGATGACATGAACAATCATCGTTTAAGCATTATTTACAATCATTACAATTTATTGGATCTAATTTCAGTAAGGTTAATGTATATTTTTAATGATTGCCCCTTTGTTATAGAAAAAAATGTGTATTACCTGGGATTCTGGTGGAAGTATATTTTTTCCAGCAATTAGATATGGTTATGTCCTAAAAAAGTAGTTGACAATATTCCTACTTTGTTAAAAAAATAATATTAGAGTCTATGGCAAAGTTTTCTTTTTATGTTATTATTGAATTCCTAATTACCCCCCAAAAGACATTCATGCTATTATCCCAGCACAAACAGCCTTTTTATTAGAATTCTTCAAGTCATTGCTTTAAAGAATTATTCTGCTTCACTCTCCCTCTCACAGGATGAGCAATTAAAGCTGCTTTAGAAGTAATAAGTAGATAGATAAAGGTCACATGTTTTTCTATTGTATGATAACCATATGTTTAGACCTCTGATATTTGAAGACTGCAGAAACTCATCACTGCCATCTTAAATGTTTGAGATATAGACATGAAGGCTAATGCTTTTGTCTGACCTTGAACAAATTTACCAATAAAGAAAAGAATGAGGGTTGTGCTCTGCTTAATAAAGAAAGTAAAGCTTAGACTTTTGTAAAAATAGCATTCAGGTGGCAATGGCTGAGTGAGCATCTTGGGATAAAACTTGACTTTGGTCCTCAGTAGTATTCCACTTTACAGTATGGGACCACCAAAATCTTTATAAATACCTGAAGGACACAAAGGTTCTGCCAACAACCAGCCAGACCATGTGCTTCTCTTTTATCCAGGTCCCGCAGAATTTTCCCACTGACATTTTTGGTGTTTGTAAGTTGAGAAGTCTGGAAACTGCCACAGCTGCCAATGATTCAGTACTCTGAGGCCTGTTCTGGCACATCCGTGCAGGTGCAGTCCATGCCAGACTGCACTTTGCTCCCCGTCGGTTGCAAAAGACCCTGTTGACTTTCCAGGTTGTCTTGGGCTGGGGATTTGTTTCATTCTGTTATTTTGTGGGTTCTATAGCTCTAGAATTGTTTAGAGTCACTTTTTACAGGTATTTGTAGAGCTCTGGAGGAAGAGCTCAGGGAAGTCCCTGCTTTTTTGCCACCATCTTGGCTACACCCTTTGCTTCTTTCTTAGGTACTACCTACCCTAGGAATCATCTCCTGACTGCCTTGTAGTTTCTTCTTTTGTATTTACTTATTAATATACGTATCTTGTTTTTTCTTTATGCCGTATAAGAAAAGAAAAGTTCCTTGAGGGCAGGAGCTTCTTTTTACCTCAGCTCCTTGTACACTAACTCACACATAGTAAGTATGTGATAAATGTATGTTGGCTTGAACTAACAGGAATCCCTCCTGTTACAAACCCAACAAGGGGTTATCTTATCTCTCTTTAAAGCAGACCCTGGTCTAGGGTCCACAGACATGAAGGGATCATCCATGAACAGATTTAAAGATATCTATAACCTTGGGTGGGAAAAATACATTTAATTTCCACTAACCTTTGGTTTCCTTGGTCATAATATGTATTTCTTTTTATGCATCAAAAACCATTCTAATAATAATCCTGTCTCTGCAAGAAGCCTTTTGGGGTTACCCTTAATGCTAATACCTTCCCTTTCAGATTATCTCTAATTTATCTTCCTTCATTTTTGTTTATACATAGCTATTTACATGTTATCTCTCCCTTTAGATTGTGAACTTCTTGAAGACTGGGACTGCTTTTGTGTTTCTTTGTATCCCCAGTGCTTAGTAGGGCAGTGCCTGGCACACAGTAGATGCTCAATAAATAATTGTTGTCTTCAGTTGGAGTTCATAGGCTTCACTGTTATCAACAAACATTTATTAAACG
Organism: Notamacropus eugenii; assembly: GCF_028372415.1. NCBI lineage: Eukaryota > Metazoa > Chordata > Mammalia > Diprotodontia > Macropodidae > Notamacropus > Notamacropus eugenii. The sequence continues at coordinate 306,764,641 of NC_092877.1, forward strand.
TTCCTTATGTGGTAAAGCATTGTGCCAGCCTGCAAAGGAATCCATGAAACAAAAAACAAAGAAATAGATTAAAAAATTAAAAGATAGATAAACAAAAGATGAAAGTCCTTGCTTTAAAGACCTCAAAGGAACCTTTTAGATAGTTCTAATCATTAGGAAGTTGTTTCTTGTACCAAACTGAAATCTGACTCTCTACACTTTGCACTCTTGGTTTTCAGTTCTTGTCGTCTGGGGACAAGGAGAGTAAATCTAATCTTTCCACATGAATAGCCCTTTAGCCATTTCAGGATGGTTGAAGACAGTGCAGCATAGTGCTCCTCAAATCTGGGGAAAAAGAACTGCGTGTGAATTTGGAATAACCCACAGTAGTTGCTCATGGAAACCACCGTCATCAACAAAATTACACATTTGTAACAAGCAAAGCACAACACATGGGCATCTTTCTAAAACACAGCTGTTAAGAGAGTCCCATAGAGGTAGCAGTTTTGTAGGCTACAATGACACGAGAATATGAGTTCCAAGTCAGTAAAATCCAACTGATAAATTTATTATTTTTTTAAGCTGTCAGGGAAGGGATAGGTGATCATTTCCAATATGATCTTATATTAGAATTTCTTCCCAATAGTCTTTCTTAAGACATGAGTTGCGTGTACTATATAATCAAAATTCATGTCCTATGCCTCCCTAATTGCTATGCAAATAATTCAGAGAGTCCTTCAATGGGAAAAAATAGAATTCTGAGGGTTATCTGCCTTGTACATTATCCCCACCCACCCTGACTCAAAAGAGTTCAAAGCACTCTGAGAACTTGATTGTTGGGTAGCTACCTTGTTGGACCTGGAATTAGATTTGGGTTCAAATACTGTCACGCATTTTCTAACTATGTGGTCATGGGGCCACACATTTCTCATTGGTAAAATGATCATACTACTCTCTGTATTACCCTACCTTCTAGGGTGGTAGGAAAAATGTTTGGTAAACATGGAAGTCATATAGAAATAATGGTTATGATTTTATCCACCTTACCTAATCTATCTTGATGACTTTTCATTCCTGCTGCCATAATGTTAGCATTTGTTATTTAAAAACTTCTAATTGCATCAGAAACTTTAACATGGACTTTCAGGAGAACAATGATTTCTTAAAAATAATTTCATGGCTTTTTTTTAACATTTTAACCTAAAACATGAAAGGATCTCAACCCTTTTAGTGTACTCCCCAACACTTTCCACCAGAATAGACTGAATATTATCAAGGCAAATATTCTGATTATAGACTATCTATTGGAGTGTAATAGTATAAGTACTATCTCCATGGATCCCCATTAGAACTGGGCTGTGCTTTTCATCAGGCATTCACAGCAAGGAAAATTTTAAATAAATAACTAAATGAATAAAGAGGCAAGTTTATTTTTAAATGGGAAATTTACAGATCATTATTACAGATGGCAGGAATTTGAGGAGGAACATGGCAGAGAACAAGTGAAGGAAATGATTCCAGATATCTTCCTTGGGAAACATGGCACATTGTGCACATTGGAGGCTCATTAAGGGGGAAAAGTTGCATGTGGAAGATCATCAAACAGATGAGAACATCTTAAGCTTCCATCTGACAAGTGAAAGTCAAATGGTGTAGGCTGCTCTCATTTTTTTAAATATTCGTTTATTTAGCATTTTTAGAAGAATATTGTTAGTTTCTCCAGAATGCAATAATTTTGAGTGCTCTCTTATGTCTATTACTAAAGCTGCCCTTTATAGAACCAGATGCTCCCAGGATTCCATGAGATAGAGAAAGTCTCTAATAATTCAACTGGAATAATTACAGTTCATAGTAAATTAGTACCTTGCTTCTTTTCAAATACTTCCTTCCCAATAATCCTAAGAAGTCATTACATTTGGGCATGATTTTCTTCCATTTTAGAGATGGAGTAGCAGAGAGATTAAGTGATTTGTTAGTAAATGCTGAATTGGGAACTCAAACCCAAGTCTTATGACTCACTCTTACAAGGGTTTTCCCACTATATAATCCTGTCTTTCATTATCTTCTGTAGTTGCAAAATTCATTTCCTAAATGTTAAGTAGAAGTATAACCATGTTTTAGTGATATTTATTTATTGATTTATCTAGGATTAATATTAAATTAAATTACAATTAATATTATTATTAAATATTTATACATTTAGTGATATAAACCAATGTTTTAGTGATAATTATTTCAGTTCATTTTGTATGGAAGCAGCTAAAAAATGAGGAAAAATATACCAGTTCCAAAATGAAAATACAGATTTTTGTCCCTTCTTGCTGACTTCTTTTCCTCTTCAACTGAGAAATCCATCTTAGTGATGTTCTCTCAGTACAGAATATTTTGATTTGATTTGAGATGATGGAAGGTGATATAGTCAGAGTAAGGAAGACCCATTTCCGTCTCTTCCTCTTACCTTTGGGACTTTAGGTATCACATAACCTCTCTGAATCTCAGTTTCCTTATCTGTAAAATGTGAGAACTAGAAAATATAACCTTTAACACCACTTCCAGCTCTAAATCTTTGATCCTAAATCCTATTTATATTTACCCAACATAGAGTCTCTTTGGCTTTTCTCAAAGTCTCACATATCTACAAATTCCCTGCAGGAGAAAGGAGGTTGGATTACAAGTTCTTACGTGGGATGTCCTGATAACAACATGAGTTGCTAGTTAGGTTCAGAGGCATACTTGTAGCACTAATGGAAATCTCAAGGCTAAGAACTTCAGAGTCCTTGGCTGTCTATTCTTAGCACTGTCATAAATCAGTCAGAATTGCAATAAATCAGTTATTAATAAATCTGTTAGGGAATAAATAATACAAACTTTCTTTTTCAGTTTCCAAACTCTCTGAAAGATCACGTCGAGCTCTCATTCGTTGGCCTATGGTGGTTCAGGGAAGAATTAAGATTAGAACCTTGCCTCTGAGGAAACCTATTGTATTCACTAGTGTTGAGTATAGTCAGGGCCCTTAGATTCCAGGCAGACAAAACAGAGAGCTGTGGGTACCTCTTACTGTCGGTCCTTCAGAAGGAGATAGTCATTAGAGCAGCTGGGGCATTAAGAGCATCATTGGCTCACTTGCTGCTCTTAAATCCAGCCTTTAATCTTATTTTTGTGTGTTTTTATAGAAATCAGACCCATGCAGCTTAACAAAAGAACTTAATTAGCCACTGGGAGCTTTAGATTAAGGCCTTCTTAGGGAGTAACAGCGCCTCAGGTTTTCTGGGAGCTAGCCATGGTTTTGCAGGCCCTGATTTCTATTTGTGCTCCCCTGAACATATTTCTATTTACTCCTCCTCCTTCTTGTGTTTCAACTATCCTTTCTGTCTGTGGTGTCTCTTTGCCTAAATGCAAGCCAATTAAGTAAAACATACTAATACAACACCCTTCTGAAATGAACATGAAGAAAGGGAACTGCCTAGCCACCGACAGGATAATAGGAGAGAGGGAAAAGCCTGCTAACATTTGAAAGAGCTCCCCACTCATAAAGATACTTCCTTCCATGCTTACTATTTATATAGTAAAGCAGGAGGGATCTTTTTATATCAGAGTATCTCTCTGCCACGTCCCATCTGCCCTTTGGTTTGTGAAGTCTCAATGATAGATGTGCACCTATATGAATATTTCTACGGTTACTGATAGGAAAATATACTTGTGTAGATGTTGTAACAGATGGTCCAGGACACCAGGATATAATCACATAAAGGTTGAAAGCAAATGTCCTTGATCTTGCTTTTACTTCCCCACCCCACCCCACCCCTTCTAACCAGCATAATTTCACTAAAATAAAAAAATCACTTGTTTTAAAAAGTGAGTAATTAGTAATGAAATTTTTAGTAATGAAATCCTGACTCCTACTCTGGAGAAAACAGACTTTGGAAAATTATATTTGAAGTCAAAATTAGAGAATGAAAAGGGGCGGGAGCCAGTTTTCTATTCCCACTGGGCTAATTAAGTTCTCTAACATGTTCCTCTTTAACACTATGCAAAAAAAAAAAAAGATGATAGACTCAAGGTAATTGGAGGTTGCCCTTGATTGTAAACTCTTAGCATGAACAAATTCACAAGAACTTGTGCAATTTTATCTTCTCCTAGAGCAGGAATTTTTAGCCTTTTTTTGTGTATCATGCACCCCTTGGAAGTCTAGTGAAGTTTATGGATGCTTTATCAGAATATTTTTAAATGCGTAAAATGCAAAGGATTACCAACAAATCAACAACATTCAAAATTATATATATATGGATCTATATACATATATAAAACATGTATGTACATCTACATACACACATGTGTGTATGTGTGTGTATACAAACAATTTCATGGACCCCAGGTTAAGGGCCTTTAGCTATTACAGATGCAAGGGAGTTCATCAAAATTCCATTTTTACAATATACCATCATGTGATCATAATCCAGCTATGGGACTGCTTCTCACTGGCACAGGTTCCCCTCATAAATAAAGCCCTGCCTCATATATGTGAACAGCAGCCTTGACAGTCAACATCAGGGAGCCGTGGAGTTTGGGTAAAAGAACACAAATGGGTTAGGAGGATGAATCGTTGACTTCTTTGGAGCACAGCTACAATTCCAATGTTCATACCAACCTTAGAATTTAGTCTTCTGCTCGGTTTCTTTGTCTCAGCCAAAAAGCTTGCCATCAGCATCCATGCATGTTATGGCAGGTAGACAGATGGCAAGCAGCAGGTGAGTTTGGATTTGCTACAAAATGAGGTCTTTACTAGCACTGCCATGCTCTCAAAAACATGGTACGTTCAAAGGACTTAAGAAAGACATCTGAATGATAAATCAGATAAAGAGATGACAAAACTAGAAATTAGACCTTCACATTAGATTGCCATATTCCGCATAACTGTGCTATAGCAAACAACAAATTTGATGGATACAGAGAAACATGGGAAGATGTCATGGACTGATGAAAGGAAGGTAGGAGAATCAGAAAAAAATACACAATTAAAACAATATAAACTGAAAGAACAACAATCTCAAAACCATTGAAAATGAATATTGCAAAATTACAATGATTATTCTTGGACTCAGAGAAGAGATATGAGCAGGTATCTCTCTCCACTTCTATGCAGTGATGGTGGTCACACTGGTTGCAAAAGATAAAATATAGCAAATAAAATCAAGTGACTTTTTTCCCAAAGTATTTATAGGTGCTGATTTTTTCTCTCTTCCTCTTTTTAAAAACATATTTCTATTATAAAGGATGCCTGTCTGGGAGGAGGGGAAGAGTATAGGGAGAAATCTAGGTGATAGAAAAACCAAAAACATCAATAAAAATTATTTTAAAAAAAAGAATTAGATGTTCCTCTGATGAATATGCTCTAACGTTCTGTGGCTAAGCACTGATGTCACTGGAATCTAGAGAGACTTGGTTGTACTCAGTCTCATGCTCTAATGACATATTCTAGCTTTAATTCACTTGATAATCTTGTAGCCCAGTTATTAAATGCTTTGTCCCGGATATCCCTAGGACATGATATATGAGATAATGTATATGAAGCACTTTATGAATCTTAAAATACCACATAAATTCTAGATATTGTCAGCAGCAGCAATATTCCAGGTACCATGTTTTGGGGGGTATCCATTGCTAGGTACAGAAGAGCAATGGAAGGTGAATGATGCAGCCATGTCATGCTAGAGACCTACATATCCATAGTCAGAACTCACACATATATATATATGTATATATACATATATATATATATATATATGAATCATATGTCATCAGCTAGCAACAGCTAGCTGGCAGTCTTCTCCAATTATTCCCACAGTCACCATCCCGTAGTCTTTGTGTTGCCTTTTTCATGAAGTCCTTTTCTCTTAAAACCCACCTTATTATATTTTTAACTGTATTAAAATAATGGTGAAGAGAGGGAGAATTATATATGATATAATCCTGCACCTGTAAACCCATTTCGGATGATCATGATTCTGAACAGCACCATTAGGGGCTAAAGGGGTTTTTAGAAGTAGTGCAGGCATCTAGTCCAATCCAACACACATTTATTAAACACCTACTATATTCAAGGCACCATGATAAAGGAAATGAAAAACAGTCTCTTTCTTCAAGAAGCTTAAAATTTTAATATCTGCAACAATATGTAAACGTGTACATAAGCATATACAGAAATACATGATATTGAAAAGGAAGGCACATTATCATTTAGGGGGTTCAGGAAGGGCTTCTCCCCAAAAGTTGTTTCTCACCTGAAATTAGGAAGAAGCTGGAATTTTAAGAGGCAGGGGTGGGGAAAGAGTAAATTCCTGCCAGGGGTTGTAGCCTGAACAAAGGCATGGAGGTGGACTGTTAAGTTTAAGAAATAGAAAACAGGCCATTGTAGGTGGAAGGCAGAGTGTGTAAAGCAGAGTAGTGGATAGAAAGGTTGATGAAATAGGTCAGAGTCAGATTATAAAAGAATTTGAATGGCAAAAGGAAGACTTTGTGTTTTATCTTAGAGACAAGAGAGCTGCTAAAGATACATTAGGACTATTTTGGTTTATATGGAGAGTAGATTAGTTGTGATGAACCTGCAGGCTCAAACCAAATGTGACCCTGTAGGTCCTCAAGTGGAAGTGAATCCAAACCTCAGTCAAAGGGCTACACTTGACCTAGAGGGCCATATATGGCCTGAAGGCCACAGGTTCCCCACCCCTAGACTAGATTAGGGATGGGAGAGAACAGAAGCAAGGTTCTGTCTCTCTTTTTTTTTTTTTTGGTCATAATCTGAATGAGGAGACAAGATACTTGTGGAATTCCACATATGTGGGTTTGAGTTCCAGCCTTATCTCCTACTATCTGGGGGACCTTGGGTAAGCTTCTTTACCTCTGCCTCTCTGGACAACAGGATCTTCATTTGTAAAATGAGGGAAGGAGGAAGTGGACTAAGTGGCCTCGTATATCTCATCCAGCTCCAAATCTATATACCTCACTGAAGAAATGGTGGATTGAGGCTACTTGGCTCAGTTCTGAGGACCAAAATGAAAGAAAACTGCTCTGCAAGCCTTTCTGCAATTAGGCTACATTTGACTTCTTATGCTTTGTCAATGTTAAGGGTTTTTACCTCCTTCAGTGTTTTATGTGCATACTCCAACAAGAGGAAAGTATCTGAGAAGGCTTTGATGGTCAGAAAGTTATGTGTGGGACACTGATCTTGGAAGAAAGTAGAAGTCACAAGCATTTTTTGTCTCCCTTTCAAAAGCCCTTTGACTTTCCTCTACGTGTAGCTTCTGCCCCTGTGTACCTTCCTTTGGGTAAACTTGGAACAAAAGTTACTGGAAAAAAAGGCTAATTTGGGCATTTATTCTGTTTCTTCCTTCTTATTCCTCTCTGTTCTTGTAACCTTGGACATGTTACTTCTACCTTCTGGGGCTCTGCTCCTTCTTCTGTAAAATAAAGTAATTAGAATAGTATTATTTGTAAAAACCCTTTTCAGCTCAGGGAAAAGGGGGAAGGGTAAGAAAATGAAATGAAAGCACTTTTATAATTTTCAGGGCTAGTGAGAGGGAAGACTCCATTTGTATTTATAGATGTAGAGATGAAAGAACCTTAGAAGCTATCTAGTTGAGGTGTGAGTATTGAGGAGGGGAGGAATGGAAGAGACTTTAGGAGGTATAATAAATAAAGTTAAGTAATTAGCTGTGGAATAAGTGTGGGGGCTGGGAAACGAGAGTAAAGAGTTCATGAATACTGGTTGCCAACTTGGGTGATTGGAACAATGTAGTTGTCCATAGTAGAAATAAGGACGTTGGAACAGGTATAGTTAGGGGGAGAGAAGAGTTTTACATGCTTTGGGACATCCAGGTAGAGATGTCAAACAGAAAGTTGCAGATGTAGGACTGGAGCTCAGGAGAGAGATGAGTAATTTTGTATTTAAGCATAAAATTATTTCAAAGAAAATGCAGGGTTGCATCTATCTACCTTACCTTTCATTTTACTCATTCAAGGCCTTAGGGAGTGCAAGAAAAAAGAAAATGATAAAATAAGCAGCTCTACTCAAATACCGGTTTCATTCAGCTCTTCTCCTCCCCGACACAGGAAATGTTTGCTCTACTTTCCCTGTTGCTGGTTTGGAGAGAGAAGAATGGACTGTTAGTGTTTTCTTGTTTAAAGTAGAATTCTAAATCTTGCTGAAGATGAGGGGAGGTGAGAGATAAATATCTTCTTCTTGGCTAAAGTTGATCTTCCCTTCAGCATAAGGCTTGAAGCTAATTCTTTTCTTTTTCTGGCAAGAAATTAATGTTATTTACAATTGCATATTGCAAACAATAGGTATTGGCATGGCTTTTTTATAGCTAAAAAAAGTGAAAGAACTGTCTTTTTCCATGGTTAAAAAAAATAGATCCCTTTACATTAAATTGAATTCTTTAGAGTAAGATGCATTTTAGCAAAATGAAAAAGAAAGAATGTCATCATCACTCTAGGCAGTCTAGCACATAGACTTTTTTCTTTTTTAAGTTTCATTTATACTTGCATTTTACATATCAGTTATTTCCTTCATAAACCTTCCCCATTGTACTCCACTGTAATAAAGCATCAACAAAACCAACTATCTGGAGGAGGAGACTGAGTTTTGTCAACTCTTCTCAGGATTCAAAGTGTGTCCCTGTAGTGAATCAATCTATTTGGGATGCCTTTTAGTGCTTTTTCATTTACCTCTTGCCAGGCATTCTATCTATCGTCCTCCTGCTTCTATTGATTTTCCTATGACTTCCCATGTGTATAGATTTCCATGGGATTATGTATGTCCTTGCCATAGGCAAAGTATTTGAGTGGGTATTAGCCTGGATGGTGAGAAGCAGTTGGAAAGGTTTTTAGGAATTTTGCAGATTTTGACAACTGATGAAAATGTTACATACCTAAAGGTTTTTGTCTTTCTCATGAATCAGAGAAAGGGGCATTGATCCTTCAAATAATCATGTCCATTAAAACTTGACTGAATGTCTACTGTGTGTACTTGATAAGTACTTTGGAAGAATACTGATTACCACACAAATGTCACTATCCTAAAGAAGTTTATGATCTATTTGAGAAGAACCAGATAAAATAAGTCAAGTCAATGTATAGCCATCAAATGCCTATGGGCTGTATGGTACAATGCAAGGTGAATTCACATATAGAATAAGGAGAAATTATCAAATGTTCTTCTCAAAGCCAATGATCCTCAACAATTATAGGAGACAATTTTTCTATTTCCCAAATAATTATTCATATTTTATAGTATTTTTAAGATGTAGGAGGTTGTCTAGAGCACCTTTGGGCCATTGTCTAATATTAGTTTTCAAAGCTGCATCCCATTTATTTTGTTAATACATAAGCACTCGGGCTTATGCTTAGTATAAAAATTGGAAACAAAACAGCACATGGCTTTCTGTCAGGTAAGTAGTGCCACATTTCCTCACAATTGCCCTGGAGAATAAATAGCACAAGTATCATCTTCAGGTGAAGAAACTAGAACAGGTGAAGAAACAGGAACTCAGAGAGGTGTCCAAGACTACACAGGTAGCAAGTTATAGAACAGATATTTGATCCTGGGTACTCTGATTTCCAAGTCCAATTTGCTTTCCACTTACTAAGCATACTAGGAAGAGTGAATGAAAGATGAGGTTAGCCTAGGTCCAGATTAAAGAGAATGGAATGAAAGCCATTGAAAGGTGGTGATTTAATTGAATTTAATTTTTATTATTTTTAGCAGTGATATGATCAGTGCATTATTTTAGAAAGATCATTCTGGCCCTGGTGTGCAGGTTGTCTGGAGCACCTTTGGGTTATTGTCTAATATTAGTTTTCAAAGCTGCATCCCATTTATTTTGTTAATACATAAGCACTCAGGCTTATGCTTAATATAAAAACTGGAAATAAAACAGCACATGGCTTTCTGTCAGGTAAGCAGTGCTACATTTCCTCTGAACTCCCAGTTTCCCTAAGGTGGCCCCAGACTTGTCCTCGTTTTTAAGTAGATGAAAGCTGAGCAGTTTAAGAGAATGCGGAGTTACTGGCACCTGGACACTTCCTGCCTGCTGCCACATGTTCACATAGTGGCGCTGCCAATTTCTGCATTAACAATTTATTTTGCTCCTACTTATGAAAGCAGAGAGAGTCAGCATGTGTTAAGAGGGAAGATGCTATGTTGGTTTATCCAGGGTTTCTGGAACCTGTGGTTTTTTTCACACACTTCTTTCAAAGCTTTTCCCTTAAAGTTTGTCATGTCATTTTAAACAGGTGATAGAAATTTCAATATACTTAATTCATCCCTGCTTTTTCTCTTTTACTTATGAATTTTGTGTCTTTTGAATGTTGCATATTATTATAAATTATAATATAATAATTGGATATCATTCTGAAATGTAATAATAACTCACATATTTAAAAGTATTCTCACAAATCTTTAAGCTAGAAGGTATAAATCATTGACCTCAAGTTTAAATAGTAATGTGTCTCTCACAACAAATTAATAATATAGATGGTGTAATTCACTGGTGTCAAGCTCAGATAGAAAAAGTTCCCTTGCACAATGACTTAGAAAACCATAAATCAACCTTATCTATATTTTATTGTATTTTTTAATTTATTTTGCTAAAAGTTTGTCAGTTATATTTTAATCTATTTGGGGCTGTGCTTGGGAGTTTTGTGGGCTCACATGCAGCCTGGGAATTTGATACCTTTGGTGTAATTAATAGCCATTTTATGGATGAGAAAACTGAAAGGAGAAAGTAAGAGCCCTACTTAGAATTCAGAAGAATTTAGAGTCATGACATATATTCAAATACTGGCTCTGATAATTACCTCCTTGGCCCCTTTGGCAAAGCATGTCAGGTCTCCGGACCTCAGTTTCCTCAGAATTAGGGTTATTTTCTCAGAATGAAGGAGTTTGACCACATAATCTCTCAGATTCCTCTTAGTTTTAAACCATCAAATTAGGACCCAGCCAATACTGATTTCCTCCAGAGAAAGTAGACAGAAACTTCTGCTAAGTAAACTTAACAAGACTTCTAAACACTGTCTTTTCCCCAAACCTTCTCCTCTTGTGACCTTCCACATCATTACCCATGGCACTACCATGCTCCTAGTCAGTCAGGCTCTCAATCTCAATCTCAACCTCCTCTCTCTGACTCACCTAAAATATCCAATCAATTGCCAAATCTTATGGTTTCTACCTTCATAGCATTCCTCATATATATGCCCTTCTCTCTGCTTACATAGCCTTCTCCCTAATTCCAGCCTTCATCTCCTATTTTCTGCACTATTACAGTAGCTTTCTGATTGATTTCCCTGCCTCAAATCTCTCTCTTCTCCACCCAGCTACCAAGGTGACTTTTCTAAAGCATAGTTCTGACCCTGTCACCGCCTCCACCTGCCCCTGCCCCACTCAGAGATCTCTAGTGAATGGTCCCATATTACCTGAAGAGCAAATGAAAATTCTTGTGTGCTTCTAAAGCTCATCATTACCTGCCTCTTTCCTATTTTTCCAACCTTCACATACATTTTCCCCTCCATGTGCTCTATAGTTCCTCCAAGATTCTCCATCTTTCATCTCCATGCTTTTGCCCTGGAGTACTTAAGCAAAGTATCTCATGCATCACCTTTGTCGCCCACTGTGACCAAACCCTCTTCTAATTAGAGCTCCAATAGAAGTATTTATTTCATGGCTACACGTGTTGGGTTGGCCAATAGTTCTTCAACCCCAGCTTCCTCCTTCAATCTTAGCAAGATGTCACCTCTTACATAGGTCCATTATCATCCTTAGTTATTAGTGCTCACTCCCTCCTGAAATTACTTTGTGTTTATTTGTAAATACTTTATATTTATTTATTTAGAATAGAAGCTTCTTGAGGGTAAACAAAGGACATTATAGTTTTGGTTTGGGTTGGATTGGGAGTATTGTCATTTTGTCTTTGTATTTCCAACTCCTAGCCTAGTACCTTGGAGGAAGCAAGAATTTTGTAAATATTGTTGAAGGATGTGTGATTTTGTATTCTAGCCATTATCCAATTATTTTAAAAATATATTTCAAATCATTTTCTGCCAGAGACAGAAGTCTTTTTAAAAGAAACATTGTTTGTTTGTTTTTTTAAAAAAGACCTTATGAAGGAAAAAAGGATTTGATATGGATTGTTTTATAATAAAAAAAAGGGTTTAGTTCTCTACTTTTTTTTTCTTGGCCACAAATAAGTAGTGGTAACAACTGCCTGGAATGAAAATGTCGTAGGGAGATGAAAGTCATTCAGTAACGTGTTAGGGGAAATGAATGTGCGCTGGCAGGCATCCTACAGCTTCAAAGATTGGCTGGATAATGGATATTTTCCCAACAATATTAGTAATTCATTCCCCAGTAGCAGAAATGCTGTGATTATGGACATACGCATGCTGAATCCCAGGCCCTATTCAAAATCTAGGAGAGTAGATTGATGGTAGTAGGGATGTACCACAAAGGAGCCCTTGTGAATCTGAGAGCAGGCTGAATGAGACGATAGCAATTAAATGATTAAGATTGGCTCTCAGAAGCAAAACCCAGGATTCTAGCCACTTGAAATATGTCAAACTTGGGGGCCCCTAGCCAAGGGATGCTCATGGTAGAACATATTTAAGAAAGCTTAACTCTGTAAACATGTTATGTGTGGCACCTAAATGCAGTGAGGGTTTATTCTTAAGGTCTTCTTTGTTGGAACAATAGGCTCTTTAACCCTGGGAGGGTGCCTTCCTGGGTTTAGGTCTCAAAGGTAGTTTTTTATGAGACCCATCATTATGCTGTTGTCAGATGAATTCTATATGCATGAGTTGAAAGTAGAGCTCTGGATCTGGAGTCAAAAACCTGAGTTCAAATCGTGGTTATGGGACTTACTATACCTCTGACCTAGGATAATGAGCTTCAAGTTCTTGATTTGTAAAAATGAGGGGTTTTGGCTTAAAGATCTCTAAATTCTATCAACTCTTCTTTATGTGTGCTTTTATACCAGTCTTACTACAGCCAATCACATATCAGAAGACCTATGCATATCTGTCTTGTATACATAAGGAATCTTAGGAACATAGTACGAAAGTAGAAGCCTTAGCAGGTACTTACCAGGTGAGAAGCTCCCTAATAGTAAGAGGGTCTCTGTCTGTTGCACCTGGCTGAGTTTCAGAAAGCTTATCCCAAGTGTGGCCAGGTTGTGAGGTACTTTGGCCATAGCAACTCAACCATCTAGGAAAGCATCATTGGAGGAGGTAACCACTTCTATGAAATACTCATCTTTTGTAAGTTTGAGAAAAGGGATATTATGACCAATTCCAGATCAGATTTAAATGGAAGTAACCATACATGGATAAACAATTTTGAAATAACAATCTATTTTAACAACAAAAAAGAATCTAAATATCATAAATCATTCCCCAACGGATAAATGGTCACAGGATATGAACAGGCAGTTTTCAGAGGAAGAAATTAAAGCTATCAATATTCATATGAAAAATTGTTCCAAATAACTATTGATTAGAGAAATGCAAATTAAAACAACTCTGAGGTACCACATCACACCTATCAGAGTAGCTAATATGGCAAAAAAGAAAAATGTTGGATATTGGAAGGAACATGGGAAAACCAGGACACTAATACACTTATTGGCAGAGTTGTGAACTAATCTAACCATCCTGGAGAGCAATTTTGAACTAAGCCCAAAAGGCTATAGAACTGTGTATGTATACCCTTTGATTGAGCAGTACCACTGCTAGGTCTATATCCCAGAAATATCCAGAAAAGGGAAAAGGACCTATGTGTGCAAAAATATCTTTATCAGCTTTTTTGTGGTCGCTATGGATTGGAAGTCAAAGGGATGCCTATCAACTGGGGAATGGCTAAATAAACTCTAGTATATGGTTGTGATGGAATATTCTTGTGCTATAAGAAATGACAAATTGCAGAAAAACCTAGACTTACATGAAGTGATGGAAAGTGAAGCAAACAGAACCAGGAGAAAGTTGTACACTGTAACAGCAATATTGTTTGATGAAGAACTGTGAATGACTTAGCCATCCTCAGCAATACAATGATGCAAGACAATCCCAAAGGACTCATGATCAATCATACTATCTGCCTCCAGACAAAGAACTGATATTGGTTGAATACAGACTGAAGCATGCTATTTTTCACTTTCTTTCATTTTTTCCTTTTCTTTAGGTATTCTTGTACAAAATGACTAATATGGAAATGTTTTACATAATTGTACGTGTATAACCTATATCTGATTGCTTACCATCTTAGGGATGGGGGAACAGAGGGAAGGAAGGAAGGAGGGATAGAATTTGGAACTCAAAACTTTAAATAAAAATTGGGAAAAAAAACCCAATAATCTCAGAATGTCTTTAAAACTCTAGCTGTCTAATAGGTTCAGTTCTCTCCATTAATCCACAAAGCCAGAGAAAGCTTAAGTAGCTTGTTTAAAAATTCCACTGCATGCTGTGGCTAGGTAGAGTCAACGTAGCCTTGGTTAACATATCCATCCTGCAGCACTTATTTCATTCAATTAATTATTGTATTAGGGAAAATGGTAGTCTTTTTGAAAGAAACTGCTAGTAAGACTGCCCAGTATTCTGCTATTTATTAGACAGTCTCGTGTTTTTAAAAGTACATCTTCCTTGATATAATATTTCTTAAGCAAAAATTATAGAAGTAACACTGAAAGGCGTTGTCAACTGAGTAAGCAAGCTGTCTCAGTGACATCCAAATAGCATGTAATTAAAGACATTATAGCGTTTGTTTCAGATGGCTTGTTTTCTACTCATAGTATCCCATTTCTGTCTGCAGTGTTTGAAAATATAACTTTGAGCATTGTCGATGTATTCTATTGTGGAAAAAAAAGAAAAAAATGGTAAAAATTGAATTAAATAAAACCTTTATGTGCAAGCCCCAAAACTAAGACAGGAAAGAAGAGATACTCAGGACCATGGAACTAAAATAAAAGATTATTTTGTATTGATGTTCCAAAGGTCGTATATAGTCAGTATGATTGGCAGTGAAGCTTCAGAGAGAAAAATTCTAGTTGAAATAATAGAAAGAACACTGAACTTGGAGGCAGAAAAGTTGTGTTCAAATCCAAGCTGAGCCTCTTATCAGCCTGTGATTTTGGACAAATAAATTCTCTTCCCTGGGCCTTTTGTTGTCATTGTTCAGTTCTTTCAGTCATGTCCAACTCTTTGTGACCTCATTTGGGATTTTCATGGCAAGGATATTGGAGTGTTGTATCATTTCCAGTTCATTTTACAGATGAAGAGCCTAGGCAAACTAGGTTCAGTGACTTGCCTAGGGTCACACAGCTAGTACGTGCCTGAGGCTAGATATGAACTCATGAAGATGAGTCTTCCTGACTCCAAACCCACTGCCCTATCCACGGTGTCACCCAGCTGCCCCATTTCCCTGGGGTTTAGCTTCCTCATCTATAAAATGGGCTGCTCTATGAGGCTCCTTTCAACTCTTAACATCCTTTGAGTTTATGTTTACCTCCCAGAAGTAGTTTGGGGTGAAGAGAGGCTGAAAGGCAAGTTCTGAATAAACTGAGTTAACCCAGAGGAATAAGCAAAATAAACCCATGGGTTTGTGAGAATAATATAGCCAACTTCTACCATAATCACTGGGTTGAAGGTTCACATTAGACTTAATAATATGTGTTCAGACTACTCCCAGAGCCTTTCTCAAATTGTCTAAGCTGTCTGAACAAGGAATAATACTCATAAGCCTTCTAAATCCTTAAAATGAAAGTGTAACATAATCATAAGGCATAGATTACAAGGAGACCTGAGAATTCTAATAGAGACCACACTTACAGAATTCAACTCAATCCAACAAACATTTATTTTTTAAATTTAATTTATTGATTTTTAGTTTTCAATGTTCACTTCCAAAAGATTTAGCATTCCATATTTTCTCCCCATCTTTCCCCTCCCTCACCCAAAGATGGCATGTAAATTGATACAGGCTCAACACGTACATTCATATTAAATCTATTTTCATATTAGTCATGTTGTACATAAGAATTAGAACCAATGAGAGAAACCACAAGAAAGAAGAAACAAAAAAAAAGAAAATGGAAAAAAAGAAAGAGGGAGTAAATAATATGCTTCCATCTACATTCACATTCCATAGTTTTTTTTCTGAATATGGACAGCTTTTTCCATCATGAGTTTTTTGAAGTTGTCTTCAATCCTTGCATTGCTAAGAAGAGATAAGTCTATCAAAGTTAGTCCTCATATAATGTGGCTTATACTGTATACAGTGTTCTCCTGGTCCTTCTCATTTCACTCAGCATCAGTTCATGTGAGTCCAGGTTTTTCTGAAATCTGCCTGCTCATCATTTCTTATAGCATAATAGTATTCCATTACATTCATGTACCACAACTCCAGCAAACATTTGTTAAACATCTACTACATATGGAACCCTGAATACTCATTGGAAATACAAATAGATAGGACATGGATCATGCTTTTAAGTAGCTTGTGCCCTAATGAGGTGATAAAAGGGAATGTGTATTAAATGCAGAGGTGAAGGCCAGCTGAAATCCTCTAAGAAATTCAAGGACAGAGAAGCCATGTACTTTGGAGCAGGCAGGAAAATTTTAGAGAATTCTTCTTAAAGGAGGTTGCATCACAGTTAAACCTTAAAAGAAGGGAAGAATTTCAATAGAGATGGTGGAATCTATTACAAGCATGGCAGTGGCAGGGACAAAGGCATTATTGAGATAGGAGAGGGTAGGGTTGGACTTGAACACAGAGTACATGAAGAAGAGTGGCATGAGATAAACCTAAGAAGATAGATTAGAACCTGGGATACCAAGATTAGGAGTTTGTGATTCAACCAAGACCATTTAGTTTTAAAATCAAACCTAGCAATGAAGTTAAAATTCAATCAATCTAGTTGTTGAGGATTATGAATGAATTTTTGAACTTTTCAGCTAATTGTTCAGCATTATAAAATTATCTTCTTATAATTATGACAAAATAATAAATGTACTAATGCTTGACAAACAAAGCTTGCTTACCAAAACATCAAAGGGGAAGTCGGTGCTTTGTGCTAATTTCTTGACATAATCCAAAGGAGCCCTTCTACTTTTTCAGCTAAATTGTCGACTAATGGAGACTTTTGAGTGGCAAGATAAAAAGAGAGGAAGTGGTCATCCATAGCAGTATCCAAGGTGTGCCTGCCCAACGGTGGCTTTGGCCTTAGCTGCCTTATCTCATCAGTTTTTAGTCTCATCTCCCAAGTAAAGGAACCACCATTTTAAAAGAATTCCTATTCATTCCTTTTTTGTGATCAGCCTAAGGATATTTCTTTTCTCTCATTTTTCATTAAAATGGACTTTCTGTAAAATGCTTAGAAATCATTAATGTTTTCTCATCTTTCAGATTATCTTACTGGTCCTTTAAGAAGAGGACATAACAACCCTGCTTCTTTGCTATCAGCTTAACTTGGTAAGACCCTTTCTTTTACTATGTGGTTATTTCCGGGTTCTGAGGTAGAGAAAATCTCATTACTGAATTTCCTTTCCTTATTAAAAAAAATCTACTAACTGCTTTACACAGAAATAAATACATTTATGAACTGCAAAATACGAACACTTATACTCGCTCAGAGTGTACCAGTATTGCACTTAACAGCAAATTGACTGAATTTAATGTGGTAATAAGAATATGGAATACTGATTTAACATACTGGTGCTGGCTGGTATCCAGCATTATCATAATTAACTCTTGGAAATATTTCTTTTTTTACTATTTAATTTATTTGTTTTCAGTTTTCTACAATCACTTCCATATATCTTGGATTTTTTCCCCCTCCACAAGATGGCATGCAATCTTACATAGGTTCTACACATACATTCATATTAAATACATTTTAACCTTAGTCATGTTGCATAGAAGAATTGAAATGAATGGGAGAAACTATGAAAACAAAACAAAACACAACAGAAAATGGTCTGCTTCATTCTGCGATTGGAAATATTTCTGAGACACACAACATTTAGAACATTGTGAAAGACTCAAAATGTTTGAATTATGTCCTTGTTTTTGCTGGATAACAGAATGTCACTTTTTATTGATTTAGGTCTAGACTCAGGGATTTTACAGAAGATCTAATCAATATTCTTGTTTTATGGATGAACAAAGTGAGACCCAGAGAAGGGAAATCACTTGGCTCTGACCTCAGCTAGTTAGTAACAGAGCTGGAACTAAGCTCATTCAATTAACCTGATGATTATCTTTATCAAGTATTCAGTGCATTACAGTATGGAGTTAATCCTGGGTGCTACAAGGCCATTGGACGACAGGCTCTAAGAGGTTCTACCAACTAGAAAGGATTTTGAATTCATGCCTAACAACAAATTGTTCCTATTATTGCTTCTAGGATAAAATATAAACCTTTTGTGTTCTTTTATAGGCCTTTACAACCTGTCTCCAACCTATCTTTTCCAGTCTCACCCATGACTCCCCATCTACATTCCCCTATCTATCCAAACTGGTCTTCTCCCTTCCTTTCACTAGGCATTCCAATTCCAAAGATGTACTCCCTCATCACCTCTTGGTATTTAACTACCTTGCATGTGTTTTGCATTTATTTCTCTTTAATATTCATTCTGCATACACACATATAGGTACATTGCGTTAGATGCTTGGGGGTTGCAATCCCAAAGCGAGATAGTCCTTTCCCTCAAGGCACTTACACTGTTCTAACGAGGAAAATATTCAGAACTCTCCCTTTGGACTCATTGCTTGCCTTAACGAAGTCCATAGCATTCCTCTGCCACCATCACTCAACAATTTTAACTCCTCTGAAATTAAGCAATGAGATTAAAGCATCCTTTCCTCTATTCTTTTGCATAGAACAATTCACTGTCTTTAATGGTTTTGCTATCTGATTACAGGCTTCTTTTCTAACCAGCCCCCTACCATTATCTTAGGTGACTCCAACATCTATCTTGGTGACCATCTAAACAACAAGACTTCACTGTTCCTTATTTCCTTGGTTTGTGTGATGTCCATCTTACTCTTTTTCCATCCCTCACTTAGACACTAATATCTTAAATCTCACCATTACTTCAAACTCCTTTCCTACCAAGATTTGTAAATCTGAAATGTCAGTCTCTAACTACAGTCATATTTTTTTCACCTTTCTTATGCCTTTTGTCTTACCCAGCACTCTCTTTGTTCTTATCTAAGCCCTCAATTCTTTCTTACTCTCGTATTCTAATACCTTGTTCTGTATTTACATGCCTATGTATTCAGGCTTTAACTCCTGGTTAGCTGTTTCAATAACACCTCATCCTTGAATCTCTCCATCCCCTTGAGGGTTGTTGTGGTTATTGGTTTGTTTGTTTTTTTAAATCCATATCCCCAGTGATTTCTCACTATTTCTTGATTCTAGATCTCTCAATTAAATTAATTTGAATATACTATCAATTTGAGATCTAGTCTCATGTAGGGTCTCACTGTTCTTTGGTAGGGTTTTTTCCTGATTTGTCTCTTATCAGCTGCTTGCCTCAGTTCTCTTTTCATTTCAAGTTCACAGCATCAACCCCACCTTTCTTGCCTCTATATTGAAAAATTATAGCTCTTCCATAGGAGCTCTCAAGTCCACTTCCCCATACCATGCAACTTCTGTATACCCTTGTACGTTTTTTTCCTTCATTTGCTGCTTTCACTAGAGGCGCTGGCTTTTTTTCCCAAGGGTAACACCTCCTTGATCCTATTCTCCCCCACCTTTTAGTTGTCTTTGCTTGAACTGTCATTTTATTTCTCCTGCATATCTTCACTTTTTCCCTTTCTGCTGATTTCTTCCTCTCTTCCTCTATTCTTAAATATCTGCTATTTGAAACATCCCTTCCTTCTATCTCTTTAGCTTCTCTGCAACCTTAACATGACTCTCATTCATTTCTGAACTTCTGGAAAGAGCCATTTGAAGTTATATGTTGGCACTACTTATTCACTCCTTGGCCTCCTGCAATCTCATTTATCTCACCATTGCTCTACTGAAAGTGCTGTCATTAATCACCAATTCCCTCCCAGTCACTAAATCAAATCTTCTTTGATCTTTCTGCAACATGGGACACTGTTCACTATCTCCTCAGCCCCTGTGTTCTTGAAGCTGTCCTCTCATGATTCTCTGCCTATCTCACTTCCTGAGCTAATTCTTTGACTTCTGTTTCACTACCCATCCCCTAAATTTAGGCAGTTCCCAAGGTCACATTCACTTTCTTCATTTTACCCCTTTCTTTGGTAGACTCCTCCATTCCTACTGTTTCAGCCATCACTTCGTACGAAAGGAGATCCAGATTTTACCTTGACCATAAGATGTTCATTAGGAGAAGTAACATGGCAAGAACTTAAGGAACACTTGGACTTGGGTGAGGAGGGCAGTTTTAGAATCACCTCTTCCTTTAACTTGCTGTGTGCCCTTAACTAATTCACTTGACCTCTTGTCCTCAGTTTCGTTTACATAAAATAAGACTGCATGATCTCTAGTCTCAGCTCTGAAATCTTGTCATCCTGCATTCTCTAACTCTATCCCACTAGCAATCATCCTTCTCCCTCCTAAACTACAGAACCATATTTATTTTGGGTGTGGGAGAAGGCAGTTGGGTAGAGGCAGCCTTGTCTGAGGCTAGATTTGAACTCAAGTTCTCCTGACTCTGGGGGCAGTACTATGTTCTCTCCATTGTGCCACCTAGGTGCCACCAGAACCAAATTTATGAGAAATCACAACAGCTATAACTAACCATTACTACATATATATATGTATATATGTATGTATATTCATATGTATGTTACATATATTTGTATGGTTGTGTACACATACATTTTATTTTATATATGGATAGAGATATATACATTTACAAATTTATTATATTACATTACATATATATATTGCAAATATATACATATACAAATTTATATTTGATTCTCACAACAACTGTGTGAGTTGGGTGCCATTATTATCTTCATTGTACAAATGATGAAACTAGTATGAGAGAAGTTAAGTAAGTTGTCCAGGGTCACTTATGAGGCAGTATATGAACTCATATCTTCCTAACTTTAAGATCAGCACTCTATTCAATATACTTCGTAGATGATTACTAAATATTTTTACCTTGACGTACACTTGCCCCTTCAAATGCCACATGTCCAAAACCAGACTCATCATATTCCCTCCCCCCATCAAAAAACAAAAATGAAAAACCTGCCTCTCCCTCCAACATTTCTGCTTCAACCGCTGGTATATAACTTCGTTCTCCCAATCTGCCAAGTTGGAGGTATGGCATTCAAGAGATTCTGAGTCCAATAATAATAATATACATTATTCTTTCCCAACCTTATTCCCTACTACTTTACTTCACATACTCCTTTTGCTGTAGTCCAGCTAGACTACTCATGGTTCCCCCAAATAGGCCCCCTCATTTTCCTGCTTCCTTCTTTCTACCTAATTTGTCCCCATGTGAAAGCACATTTTCCCTTGCCTTTTCACTTGTGGTACACTAGAGAGAGTCAGGAAGGTGTGGATTTGAATCCTGCTACTAGGACTTAACTACCTTTGTGGTCCATGATGAAGTCACTGAACCTCTCTAGATCTCATGTTCCTCATCTGTAAAAGGGGAATGATATTACCTATGAGGTTGCTATGAGACTTGTAAATATATAAAGACTTTGCAACATTTTCCATTCTATAAAATGACAGCTCTTCATATTGCTATCCAAATTTATGTCCTCCTTTAAAGCTCAGCTCAACTGCTAACTCTTATGTGGAAAGCCTGAGTTCAGTGGAGTTTATACAGTAGTCAGGAATCTCTAATATGGCTAACACGATGGATGGAGCCAGGGTCAAGTTCACCATAAAATCTGGACATCACAAGGAAAGAGTGAAGAACCCAAAACCCAGCAGTTTCATAGATTTAGAGCTAGAGGGAATCTCAAAGTTTCATCCAGTAGAACCCCTTCATTTCACAGATGTTGTTTGTCCTTCCTTCTCAAAGAGGACCATGATGTCGTGGAGGTGATGCCATGACATGAAAGGGAATTGGATTGAAGGGAGAAAGGGCTGGGCAAAGTTACCACTCTCACTTTCAAGTGAGATCCCAAAGAGGAGAAATGACTTATAGAAATTTATCCTTTATCACACAAACAGAGGTGACCTTGTTCACTTCAGAATTCTTATGCCCTTTTATTTGGGCACCAATCTCATAGGGCTTTGAATTCTGCTTCTTAATGAGCACCTTCATCTTATCTCACTTCATGGATTATAAGCATGCTGAGGACAGGGAGAGTCCCTTATTTATGTTTGTATTTCCCATCCTTTCGTCCTATAACCTTGCTCATAATATTTTTATTGAATTTATTAGATGAATAGCATCTGGTATATGTGATGTAATCTTTAATATATTGGTAACGAATTAAGATTTTCTTATATTCTCATCTTGCTTATATTATTCATATTGGAAAGTAGTTTCCTCATTGGCTCCTTGGTCATTCAAATCTAATGGGATACAACATATGCTGCTTTTTCACATGGCGTAATAATGCAAATCTCTTTCATTTCCTCAGAAATGACACTGGGTAAACACAATGACTTAAATTTAAAAGAAGTTTAAAAGGAAAACGCTTCAGTTTGATTGCTGTGGACTACTTCCCTATCCTGCACCCTAAGAAGTGAAGCATGTAGGAAGTTCAAAAGAAGCCCTAACTAGATTTTCTCTTTCATCACCACTTTTAATGATTGTGGAGTTTTCCAAAGGCAAAAGAAATGGAAATACTCAGTAGTTAGATCCCTGGCCTTGGAATCCTTTGTAATTGGTTCATTGTGTGAACTGGAGCCTACTTATGGTACTAGTCTCTGTGGCTCCCTATCTCCAAACTAAAAATGAAATGGAAAATCTGCCCTATGAGAATGGGGAAAATATGGCATCTATATATCAGCAGTGTTGATGTTGTGAAGGAAGGAGAGAGAGAGAGAGAGAGAGAGAGAGAGAGAGAGAGAGAGAGAGAGAGAGAGAGAGAGAGAGAGAGAGAGAAAACCTATATTCAGAGAAGCAGTAACTTGCTATAAATGTTTATGTCTCTAAGGTCTTTTTTAGCTACTTGGCAAGAAGAAATCAAACAACAAGGCCACGATACCCCCCAGTGGCTTTAAATAAAAGAGAAAAATTAAGAATTTTAAGTTATTTTCTCTGAAAATGAATACCCTGAGTCACACTAATTGCTGCACCATCAGTGCCTAGACCGCAATGCCAGAACATGAATGATAAAAGAGACTAAAAACATTTTTTTAAAAAAAAGGTTGTTAGTAAATTAGAATATCAAATGTTGCCTTTATAAATTCCTGCTCTAACCTACACCATAAAGTAGTAATATTTTGTAGACCCTGGAATGCTTCTGGCTCTGTTTATGGTCAGAATTATGGAGTGGGAAGGGATTTTAGAGATTTTTTGATTGGATTCCCTTGTTTTACTGGTATAGAAATCAGGGCATAGCAAGGAGACTTCAACCCAGGTCTTCTGACTCTAAGTCCTTTATATCACACACACACACACACACACACACACTCACTTTCTCTCTCTCTCTCTCTCTCTCTCTCTCTCTCTCTCTCTCTCTCTCTCTCTCTCTCTCTCTCTCTCTTCCTCTCTTTCTCTCTCTCTCTCCAGGGGTCTGATTTGGGGGGACTCTCCCATGCCTAAAACAAGATCGAAAGAGGGAAAATTGCCTACATATCCTGGCAGGAACTAAAATAACAATAACAATCCTCCTACTTAACAGACTGAGTCATAAGCACATTCTCCTGATTTGTCTACAGCTTGGACCAGATTGTTTGGGTTGGAATTTTGTAGGCAGAGGTGGTACCACCTGCTGCAAGGTCTTTGGCTCTTATGAACATTACGGCAGCTGCTGGAGGCTTGGTCTTTTAGCAGTTGGCCAAATGAACATGGGGAGAAAACGAGGTCCCGTGGGGTGGGGGAACACTGTCATGCACTCACCTATAATTTTCCCAATATTATCCCAGTTTGGCATGAGCCAATAACAGTCAAATTCATCCTTAGGTAGTATTAGAATGATTTCATCTGATTGGCTTGAGAGGTTCATCTCCACTGACTGTAGAGTAGGAACAAAACGACAGTGAAGACTCGCATGTTCAATAAGAACAAAGGTAGGGGAGGAGGAGGGAGAGAGATAGAAAAGAGTCATTTAAACATCTTTTTTAAAGCAATGTCCAGAAGAGAGTTAAAGGAAGCCAAGAAAGAATCACCAACAAGCAGAAAAGCCACCAGTTAAATTAATTAAATACTCAAAAATAAAAGCATAGAGATTCATAGTTACAGGTATAATCTTGTTTTTCTTTTCTATATATAAGGAAATGCCTGTTTTGTTTGGTGTTTGTTAAATTCAAAATGAAAATTAATTAAAAAGAAGAGCAAGAAATTGCTGTCATATCTTTGGAAGACAATCAGGTGAATGTCCCCTCTTCATGTAGAAAAAGCTCTTCTCTCCTGCCCCTCATCCCAAAAGAAAAAAAAAATAGTCGGGAAGCTGCTATTTTGTTCAAGGCTCAGGTCATTGCATAATTAACCTCACTAAAACATGTTCTCCCTAAGTTGGTTTTTTTTTTTTTTTTTTTTTTTTTTGCCTGCTGATTCTCAAACATATGTATTTGGTAACCATTGAAATCCTGTATGACTGAATTATTCGATGTAGGCTTGATATCGATTTTAGCCCATCAGTAATGGAGAAGCATTTCTTAAGCACCTACTATATATCAGGCACCATGCTTAGGCCTTTCACAAGCTTTTAAAGTGATTTTTCTTTCCTGAGAGACCAAACAAAGCGATGTATTAAGAATAAATGAAATTATAAAGATTTCTCTGACTGTAGAACCTTTTTAAGATAATATGTTGCAAAGGAGGTAACCACACCACATTGGTAGAGCCTCCTTTCTCACTGGGAATTCACTATACATCTATAATCATAGTTCTGGTCCAAAAAAAACAAAACAGACAAATGAAAACCAAAAGGGGGAAGTACTGGTTGCCATAGTATACTTGTGCCAAGTATAAGGGCACAAGCTCCAGCTTTAACGTGTACATAAGGTACTAAGCTGACCTTCAATCCAAGACTTCACCATTATTTCTGTTGGAGAGATACTGCCTCATTTTTTTGAGCTTGAAACATTTCAAGGGTGAACTTAGCAAGGATTTTTTCCCCCTGATTGTATCTTAACCTTTTTCAGAACTGGCACAAAATAAAGAATGATAACATATATGTGCATATATGTATATGTTTATATATATTTATATATGTTTAAGGTTTGCAAAGCACTTCCCTCATAGCCACTATGTAAGATAGCTAGCCATATTGCAGATATGGCTATATGTTGAGTCTCTGTGGGATTAAATTCTTTGCCTGTTATGGCATAGCTATTTCTGAGTTACTCAGGCTTTGAACCAAAATGCCCTGACTCCAAGTTCGGCTTCCTATCCTCCCTCCATTCCATGTAAGCTCTCAACCCAGAAACACATAGAAAAATGAGGGACACAGGTCAGATTAGAATTAAGGCAAGCCTTCTCAGCTGGAGGTGGATCTTAAAATCCAAATATTGGTAAGATAGTTGAGCCAAAATTTAACTGGGTTAAAACTGAGAGGCAGAAAAAAATGTCTAAGTCAAACCACTCTGTTACAGCTTCAGAATCCTTAAAGTATCTCTGAATGGTCATTAGTATGGCTGTGATGAAGGTAGCACATCTTTCTTAAAGCATTTCATTGTAGTAGCTTTCCCCTCTCCCCCTCCCCCCCATTATTGTTATCAAATCAAATAATCACAAATTCTAAAACCTCAGAGTTGCAAAGGACTCATGCCTGAACAGGCATCTGTAATATCTACAATAAGTATTCAAGCAGTGACGGATAGAAAGTCTTCAAGAAAGGGGACAGTGTGGCAACAAAGACATTTTGAAGTGGAGAGGAAATAAGTTAAGGGAGCTTATTCTGGTGGGCCTTAGTTATCTCAAGAATCAATATAGATTGTGTAGAAGCAGCAGGAAGCAGGTGATGCTTCTACATTAGTAAGCAGGAAGATGCTATAGAAATGACAATAGGCATCAGTATCTGCTTTCTATCCTCACCAGTGCCTTTGGCTTCATTTGGCCATTTTGGAAAGAGCTAAGCAGGAAGCGTGCTTTCCTATGAGCTTTCTCTCTCTCTCCACTCCCACTCAACCACCCACAGAATGTTCTTGTTGCTGTCGGAATCTGCTGTGCAGGCAAGGAATGGAAGAGATTTATCTATATTTGCTTCCGTCAACCCTGCTGAAGCTTTCCAGATTATACTGTTTTTGCAAGGTCCCTTTTCCCCCCAATCTAACCCATCATCAAATGAAGTAAAGACCCTCCTATAACATGAACCTCTTAGGTGAACAAGCTGAGCTAATAAAATAATTGATAAGCAATCAAACTAAAAGGGGATCCAATTCTATAATAATCTAATTGTGGGCTAACTGTGAAATAGCCCCTCTCTCTTATTGAGGGTCAATAGTCAAATTTATCAGACACATTGGTCAATTGATACTGATTCTATTTTGGGGGCAGGGGAGAGAGGAAAAAACTATCATATATGTTGACTATTCGTACACCATCAAGATTAGAAAACTACTGGAATTGAAGCAACATGAATGATTGCTAAAAATAAAAAAAAAAATTGAATTAGAAATATCAGCATGTAAAGGTATTGGCATTGTTCAAGAAAATGATAAAACATCTAGGCTTGAACGGAGCCATATGTCCATTTAAGGATAAAACAGAAAAATCAGAAGAATAAAAAAAGACATTTTTCCACACATTCTATGTATTAGTAAGAATCCAAGATGAGATCTGACTGCCTGGTAAATCTATAAATTTCTCTAAGGCAATCCTCGTGGTGGCTCTCCTACTGGTCTTTCTTTAGGCATTTCTGTTTGTATGGAGATGCCAGGATAGTGCACTGTAGGTAACGTTGCATGAAGGCTGTTCTGTCAGTTACACATTTTCCAAATAAAGTACCTTACAAAATAAACTTGCCAGAGTTCCAGCCTCCTGTTACTGCAGAATGCTCAGGGCTTCATGAAATGCTGCATTGCAGTAGAGAGCTCCCGCTGGCTTTTCCTTAAAGGTTAAAAGTCCTTTTTCTCCCCCTCTTCCTTTTCTTTGAGTGGGTGGTATTTTAATCAAGTTTCCAAGGCACCAAGCCATGTTAAAAGTGGTGCATCCCACAAGGGGGAAAAATCGTCCTTTCTCTAGAAGTATCTAGAAGGATACTGTTATATTATCATTGCCTAGTTAATGCTTCAGCATGTACAGGGATGGAGTTTATGGGTAACGAAAAGCACCTCTGTGCAGTCACAAACATGGGTAATCTTTGGCACGTCTCTTTTTCATACCTTAGCTTCTTAGATGACTCACTGATTGGTTTTTTAAAGCTGAAACTCTTTAGGGTTAAAATATTTTTGTTTATTTATTTGCTTGAGTGCCATGGCTCTCGGTTGCCCACAAAAAGTAGCTTTCTTCTGA
The DNA here is from genome assembly GCF_028372415.1 of Notamacropus eugenii. Lineage (NCBI taxonomy): Eukaryota > Metazoa > Chordata > Mammalia > Diprotodontia > Macropodidae > Notamacropus > Notamacropus eugenii. Next base: position 306,792,238 of record NC_092877.1, read on the forward strand.
GGCATCTGTGCTGTCTGGAAGGGAAAGTTTGTGTTCTCCAAAGTCAATATGTCAGTGAGGAGTTGGGTGCCAAGACAGCAGTCATTTAAAACCCATCTGGACAAAGCCCACCAAAATATCCTGTAATGATCGATCTTGAATAAAGAACGGATAGCCAGAAGGACCTGAGAGATCTTTTTCCAAGGCACGCTGCTGTGATCCTAGAAAGTGAATGGTCCTGGGGAGGCTGTGTATAAGGCTTTTTTGTTTTCTCATCTTGTGTGTTTCTGCCTTGCATATGTTTACAATCTGAGGGAGCCTTGTTTAGGGAATTAAGTATTCTAAGGGGAACTTCCTTTTTAAAATAAGGGGATTAAAAAGAAGCCCTGGTTAGGAGAAAACAGTGTAGAGAAAAATCTGCTTGGGTCACTGAAATAAATTGTAGAAAAGTCTCTATGTTTGGTGTATTAAAAATGTATAGTCTGTAAACTGCAAATATATTATTAGACTTATACATACTAATGATAAAATTTTAAATAAGACTCTCATATTTGCAGAGGACATTGAAATGTTACTAGATATTTTTTCTCCATATAGCCTTAAAGTAACTGTGGATTATCTGGGAGCAAGAGGGTTAAAAGAAGGTGACTAGTTTCTATAAATACGCTAAAATCCTTATGAACACCAGCAAGTATCAAATTTTTTTACCCTATAAGTTGTTTATTAAAACATGGCAAATATTAAAATAGTTAAACCAAAAAACGTTTTATGTCTTTTAGCATGTAACTTTTGGCAATCTTTTGCTAGTCTGCCAGAGAAAACAATTCTCTCCTCTTGATGCAATTGGCCTTATAAACATTTGGTGAATTTAATTTTCCATCACACACAGAAATTTCCAAATTTCATTTCTCTCTCTCCCTCCATTCTTTCTTCCTTTCTTCCCTCTCTTTTACTCCCCTTCATTTTCTTTTAATTAAGGTTGTGTTTGGCAGCCTCTGTCTTCTTCAAAGCAAAAGCCTGTTTTCATTTTTGATAATTCCTGAAAAGCATTTTACAGCTTCCTGAGGAATTTTGGTTTCCTTTACAAGTCAGGCAGATGGTTTATATTGCCTTAGGGAAGGTGTGGGCATCACAATTTTTGGTTTACCAAGAATCTAGCAAGAAAATGCATGTCTGTCTGTCTGAAATGCCTGCCTCTCTATTTCATGTGGTCGAAAATGTCAGACATTCTAAACCCAGAATTGAGTGCCTTTCTTTGCCTTTTCCTTTCTCATTAAATACTCCAAAGGGAATAATCACTTGCATTTTAGCAAATACTGGTTTAAATCCTCAACAGCTTTATGTTTATTGAGAGGAAGGGTTATCGTACTTTATATCAAGCACCTACTAAGTGCACGGCACTGGGCTGCAAAAACAAATATAATGAATGAACAAGGGAGGTTGACTGCTCAGGCGGTTAAAAAGCTATTTCAGCATGTCCTTAGGTTATTCAGTTTCATGGCTTTATAATGTGTTCTTATCTTTATTTTATGTTGTAAAATTGCTCATATGTTCTTGTAAGCCCCAAATGAAGTGTGATTTCTTCCTTCACTGTGCCAGCATCCTCCACTTCTGGCTCACAGTCAAACACAGAGTGAGCTAATGAGGTGGAGGTCAGTACTGAGAGTTATAACATGAGGACTGAGAAGATAGAAACCCAGAAAGGATGAGAACAGGTTGAATTAATGAGGTACAATATCCCTGAATTTCCTTAGAATTTTTAATCCCTATAGCTCTGACCTTAGCTGGCAGCAGGGAGCAGTATTACACATAGCCAACATAGGGCAACAGCTGACATGAGATTGTCTCAGGGTTTCTCAAAGGCCTTTGTACCTCGTTCTCACTTAAGAACTAGTGTCTAAAATTCCATTGTTAGAAATTCATTCCTTTTGATTTTCTATTTGGACCATATGCTTTTAATATGTAAATATTCCTGGGAGAAAGTAGCATACTTAGTGTCTGGGGAAAAAATAACAACACTGGACTAGAATCAGAAAACTACTTGTTGGATTCTTTGTTATTAGAATTAGCTGTAAAACCCTTAGCAAGTCATTTCTCCTGTACTGGGCTTAGTTTTTCCATCAGTAAAATGAGAAAAATAGAATTGATGGACTCTAATGGCCCTTTTATTAATCTAACATTCTATGACTGTATGAAGTGATTTATACTAAGTTGTTAGTGATGTAGCATATCACAGGAGGAAATGTCACTACTGAGTACACAGAGATAGAAGAAATAGAGGGTCAAAAGGCAAACATAGGGTACAAAAAAGGGATGTGAGAGACCACAGATTTCACCTGTTTTAAAATCTTGCCTAGAATTGTCCCTGATTTAAATGTGGTATCTCTAGGACTAAGTCAGGACACTTGGATTCTAGGTGAAGCTTCAACCAACTGGTTGTGTGATGTGTTCAGAGTGGTTACTCCTATGAACCTATTCTTGTGTTTTCCCTCCTTATTGCTTTTGACCATGCCATTACCCTCACTTTACATGCCCTCTCCACTTCTTGCATTCAAAATTAAATGAATAAATTTACATCTCTTTACAAACAGTGAGACCGTAGGAAGCCTAAGCCCAAAACCTAACCCTATTCCTTACTACCCTTGTATAACAGGAAGGCCTGACTCAGGTTGGCCCCCTCTTATTTTAGGTTTAGGTTGGATGGCTGTGAGTCACTCATAGTTCATTCAACAGTTTACAAAAGGAGGCTTACTTTAGCTTATAGCGTAGAAAAGATATTAAATTAATCAAGGATGCTTGGCTAGGGTAGATAACTCCCACATTCCCCCACTTTGATGTGGAAATGTACCTAGTGCGCAGGGTGCAGCGACTCAAAAGTACCTGATCCAACTTCTCATAAATAGGCCATTTTAGGACCTTAGGAGACATGGAAGCCATGTCAATGTGGCCAGAAGCCACCAGGAAGCCTCATCAAAGGAACTCAGCCTTAAACTTCTAGGTTAAGGTCCCAAGGAGAGCTCTGTTGCCTTTCAGGGGAAAATGCCTAACTTGCATGAGACCAGAGGTTGGTTTATTTTCACTACTCATTTTGATTTTCTGAGCATCTCTAAAATGAAGGCATAGGACTAGATAATATCTAAGGCTCCTTCTCAATCTAAGTTTGTATTCCTATGATCCTGTAACTATATTCATTAGTGTACCTGTTCTGTGGAAAGTGACTCATTTGTACATTAGGGCTCCCTAAATTCTGAAAAAGTATTGTTTAAGTTTTAGCACATTAAAACAAAGGAAACTTTGCTTTCAAAAAACAGTTTGAACTTTCAATTCCAATAATCCCAGATTCCAATAACTACCAATTTTATTTTTGACCAGACCTGTGGCTTCATCAGTGAAGGAACTCCCCATGCTCAGATTTTCATATGCTCTGGGACTTGCTATTTTAGAAAGTTGCCTGGGGTACTGAAAGATTAAGAGACTTTCCCAATTTATGTCAAGGCAGGACTTGAACACAGGTCTTATCAAAATTAATAACTGAATTGTAAATGATTTAAAATATAATTTCAAGTATTTTTTTTACTGGATATCTTTTAAACTAGTGTCTTTTCAAAAAGACTAACCTCATTTTGAAACATAAATTGTGGAGTTTTAATTCATTTACTTATGTTTAGTCTTTGAATCAAGTTTTTATCTGCACCTTTTTTCCTCATTGTAAATGACAGCCCACATCCAAACACACCCATTTCTGAATCAATCAACAACTATTTTTAAACCCTACTAGGTTCCAGTATACATTGTGGATGTGGGTATTGGGGAAAATTGAGGTTATCGGCCTCATGTCAAGCAATCAATCAAAAAACAGTTGTTAAACTCTTACAATGCACTGCCAAAGTATCCATTTGAGTCACCAGGTTCGGTCTGATTGTTAAAAACAAAATATAAAATAAACCACCTGGTGGCATGAAAATACAATCAGATAGGAAGTGATTTGCCCATAGTTCCATCATGAAGAAGGAAGAAACCTAGAAAGTGAATACACATGCCCATGCACGCAATTTTGATCTGTACTGGGTTTTAGTATTCTGTGGTCGAAAACAAAATCATCACATTTCCCTTTTGTAGAAATAACTAGGCTTGTATACTTGAATTTTTTGAGCCTCTGTTTTGCTATCACCAAATATATAATAATTAGTTGTATATGTTTCATGCCTGGAGCATTCCACAAACTTTATGTCATATCAAAAAGTCTAGCAGAAGAAAGAATTAGCAAGTCATAAAAACTGACCTGATTTCCAGGACTCACTCAAGGATGCACAAAGACGTTTATGTTCAAAGGAAAAAGATGAGAGGTTGTGTGGTTACTACCCCAGTTGGATCAGGCCTAAATTGTGAGGGAATTCCAGCTGATAAGAATTCTGCATTTTCTCTTTTCCATCCAACTCAGTTGGCATGCTGAATACTTTCATTGCAACTCAGTAACTGCCTTCTAGGTCACAATTCTGGGCAACAATGAGACAAGATAAATGTCAGCAAAAGATTGCTTATCCTAACTGTAAGAAAACAACCTTCTGCTTTGGGCAGAAAAAGGGCAGGAAAAAGGTAAGAGTCTACCTTTCTCCACGGGAAAAAAAAAGAAAAAGAAAAACATGAACTATAGGTAGCTAAAACTGGAAGCTAGTTTTTGTTCAAGATATTGGAGACCCCAAACAAAAGGCAGAACCATGTGCAGAGACTGTCTCGGAGCAATATTTCAGGGCCACTTTGCTATTTGACCATATGTAGCTAATAATAAGGCTAGACCCAAAATAGGTACTCTGCATATGTTTGTTGAATGAATAAGTAAAAATAATAATAATGGCTAGCATTTATATAGTTCTTACTATGTGATAGACACTGTGCTAAAAAACACTTTACGAGCATTATCTCATTAATGCCAAATGTAGTTCTGACACTCAATTGACTTAGCCCACTGGAGCTCAGAGCTCCTAAGTTGAAGAGATCCATCAGCCTCAGTCTTCCTAGTAACAGTTTATAGGCATGTGCCATTATGACCATTCTTCTAATACAATCTTAGGCTACATTGAGTTTAAGAGGCATAGGGAAGTGATAGTACCAGTATCACGCTCTTCTCAGAATCCTTAGTACCGGGAGACACATTTTAGGGACAATGTTATTAGAGAGTGTCTTCAAGAAGGTGACAACCTAGATGTTGTAGAAGGACATCCTGGCTAAGAGAGGTCATCAGGACACATGATAAACATATTTAAATATTAATTTGTAAGGTTCTCAAGTAAAAGAGGAATGAGACATTCTTCTTGGACTCAGAACTAGGATCATTGGGCATAAGTTACAAAGAAGCAAATTTAAGACAGATATCAGGAAAAAGAATAACTTTATTCTTACCACTTATGCTTGATCCCAACTCTTTTCTCTTGATTGGTTTTTTCTTCCATCCTGTAAGCACAGGTATTTTTAAGTTGAACCTTACAGAAATTAATTTTTAAAATTCTTCATTTCTGTCAACAGGGCTCTAGTCTTGATTAACTTTAATTATAAGGCTAATGATAAAAATAATACAAAATTGCACAGCTCAACTGTGTGTGGAATGAATAACAAGTTTCAGATTATGTGCTTCCTTTAATTAATGCTAATGCTAATCTAATATGGAAGACCTATATGCATCATACTCCTCAAAGAGTGCTCTAACATCTAAGATAACAGCACTAAAATATTCTAAGGTTGGTACAATTGGTACAATGAAATCCCACAGATGTATGAAAACATTGTTCCTTGTCAAAACAGTGTCATTTTAAATAATATGGAGCTCATCTTTGGAAGCAACCGAGATCCATGACATCTTTTAGAGAAATGTCATGGAAATCCTTCTCACCATGAAACTTTTTGAATGAATTTATCATTACTAAATCTTTTAAATGTTTCACCTGACTCCAGTCTTTGGCTTTCCAGCATGCACAAAATACCTCTACATCTTCCTTCTATATCCGTGCATAACGTGCAGAGGGTAAGTGCTTTACAAGAATTATCTCATTTTATCCTCACAACAACCCTGGGAGGTAGGTACTATTTTTATCCTCATTTTACATTTGAGGAAATTAAGGCAAACACAGTAAGTGAATTGCCCAGGATCACACAGATAGTTTTGGAGTTCAGATTTGAACTCAGGTCTTCCTGATTCCAGGCCCAGTGCTTTCTGCATTATGGTACCCCAGAGCTGCCAGTTCCAGGGTGATGTACATAGTATGATGATATAGATAGTAATTTCTTTCAACTAGAGAAAAAATTTAGACCTCCCCCCTAACAATGAGACCACAACCTATTGGCATAGTAGAAAAGCAGCTGACTACAAGTCAGAATACCAATGCATTTAATGTTACTCAGATAAATTATCTCCTCTGAGTCTCAGTTTCTTCCTCTGTAAAATAGGGATAATAGTACCTATAACACCCACCTTTCTAGGGCAGCTAGGAGGTACAGTGGATAGAGTGCTAGACCTGGAGCTGGGGAGTTAGGAAGACCCATCTTCCTGAACTCAGTTCTGGCTTCCGACACTTACTAGCTGTGTGACCCCAGACAAGTCACTTTACCTTATTTACCTCATCTGTAAAATGAGCTGGAGAAGGAAATGGCAAACCACTTCAAACCACCCTTTGCCAAGAAAACCCCAAATAGGATCATGAAGAATCAAACATGACTGAAATGACTGAATGCTGCCTAAGATTATTAGGAAGTACTTCTTTTATTAAAACTGAATATGCAGTGTATTTCCACTAGTTCTCTGTTCTGTCCTCTCAGGTTAAGGAGACCAAATATAATGTCTGTTTTACATGACAGCTCTTTAAATACTTGAAGACAGCTATCATGTTCCTCTTAAGTCTGAACATCTTCAGGCTAAACAGTCTCATTTCCTCTTCAAGTAATCCTACTCCTATCACATTTACTCAAGGTCCTTCATTGTTCTGGTTGCCCTCCTAGTCTAGATGATGTCCAGTTGATCAGTGTCCTTGTTTGTGCCAACAACATATAGTCATCGAAAAAGCATTAGTCTTGGAGTCAACAGATCTGGTTCCATTTCTCATTCTGACACTCAGAAATTGCCAGATCTTGTGTCACAGCCTTTTGGAATCTCAGTTTCCTCATCTGTACTATTGAAACAATACTAATACTTACGCTGTTTCTACCTTTTCTTTTGTGAGGAGTTCTATATATATTTAAGTACTATCCAAGCCTTTGTCAAGGGAGAAACTCCTTCTTGAAACATTGCTATCCTTTAATTAAAAAAAAAATGTATTACTATCTTGTGTTTTTAGGTCATATGTATTTCTGCATTTATCCCTATTTCCTACTAAGTAAGTCTTCCCTTTTAACAAGGAATAACAAAAGATTTTTAAAAAACAGTTTTAGCCAAAATGAATGAACACATTAACAGATTTTGACAGTATATACAGTGCTTCTTAACTATGGTCATGTATGAGAGAGACAGAGAAAGAGAGAGAGAGAGAGAGAGAGAGAGAGAGAGAGAGAGGTGTTTTCTCATCTTTTCTCTTGACCATTACAATTATATTTAGTTTTTGTTATTGCTCTGTAAAATTACCTAGTTCTTTAGAATTATGTTAGTATTTATTAGTCATATAAGCTATTTTGCTGGTTTTGTTTACTTTAATGTGTCTCTATATAGATTTTTCCCCTCACTCTCTGAATTCATTGTATTCATCATTTCATATGGCAGAGTAACATTACATTACATGCACTATCACGACTTAGTCATTCCCCAATGAATGGGCATCTATTTTCCTTCCATTTCATTACTGCCTCCAAAACATGGAACCTTCCTGTCTTTAACTTCCTTGGGCTATAATGCCTAGCAGTGGAATTTCTGGATTGAAGAATATGGACATTTTAGTCATTTTCTTTGCATAATTTCAGCTTTCAGTTATCCTTTAGAAAACAACATTAGGAGCACACAACATTTAAAACTCTAATATCTTACTTTCTATTGGTGTCCATAAAAGTGAAAAGTTACCAAAATTTGTGTTAAAAATAGACAGTCAAGACCATTTATTGTCAATCCATTAAGAGTAATTGTTTGAAAGCCTAACACTGTATGATTTTTGACTTGCTAAGACTGAAGAATCCCCAGAATCATGTATAATTCAACTAATCACAACATAAAATGGTTCCCTTTGACTTCCTAAGAAGGATATGAAAATTGTTAAGTTGTTACTGACAGCTCTTACAGGAGAGATGTTGTATATATGTGCGCAACCATAACCCATGACTTTTCTTACTGTTCATCACCAGCTGTGAAGCCACAGGACATTATGATCTCAATATTTTTATTGACTAGAAATGGTCCATTAGCTGCCAGCGCTGGACAGAACATTCCCTAGAAACACATTCTAGAACTACTTGTTCTATGTCAAATTTATTATAAATAGAGAATCACACATGTTTAACAACTAGCTCATTTATTCTTCAAATTTTGTAATATTTTGTCATTCTACACCATGAAATTCTGTCTAGTGATGGCTGACTGGGCTTAGGTATTTCTCATTCCTAAGGTTTAAGCTACCCTGTTATGGTTATGGGAAATTTTAAGGCAAGTGCCTTTATGTCTAATGCCATTTTCAGATGAATTCAATTAATAATATATTAAATCTGACAACTGGGCAGGTCTACCATTCTCTTTTGGGCATTAATCATTCCATAAAAATGTGCAAGAAACCCTTCCCTTCTTGTGCCACCTAAGTACTTTTTTTCTCCCTTCTGTCCAAGATTGGGGAGAAAGAAAAAAAGGTGGATTAAGGGGAGGAGAAAATGGCACCAAACTTGAGATTTAAGTGCCCTGCTAGTTCAATACTTGCATTTTAGGAACTGCTTCTGAGTACCCGGGTATCCTAAATGAAGCAGAAAATGTAGATAAAAGACCACCATAGTTCCACTATGGAACACATTCTGATAGCCCTGAGAAAAAATATTCAGACTGAGACAGCAGGTGTCTTACTTATCATCGCTGCTGCGAAGCTACAGTGTGGCTAGTCTTGCCTCACTACTGAGAGAATCTGAAGACGTCTGGGGGCTGTAGCTTATTGCCTGTGTCACTAAAAGCCTACTCTTCATAGTAAACATAAAATAAAGTAGCTGTTTGCTTGTTTCATAATTGTTAGGTGATCCAGCTGAATCATTAGTTCAGCCTTCTTTTCCCTTTTGTTTGAGAGCAACCATTCTCAAATGTTTTGGTCTTGGGACCCCTGCCCTTTTATACTCTTCGACATTATTAAGAACCTCCACCAGCAGAGCAATTTGTATGTGGATATTTAATATTTACCATATGAGAAATGAAAACATCCTAGTATTACGAAAAGTTGTTTTGAACTAACAAAGTTCCTGAAAAAGTTTCAAGGAATCTCTAGTATTTTTGAGACCACAATTTGAAAACTACAGCTCTATAATAATGATCTTCAGACTTTTTTTATTGCACTCCCCTATCAGTAAATAGTTTAGAACACCCATCATTCATAACTGTACATTTACTATTTATGTATTATATCTAAATGCTATCATTATTACACATATAATATAATTACATAAGCATAATTTGTAAGACTTACTTAAAAAGGATAAGATAAGGATTAAATAATATTTGACCCTATGTAGAATCAAGAGGAAGTCACTAGAATTTGAGTGAGGGAGGGACATGATCAACCAGTGACTCATCTTCTCAAGCTCTGATTGGTTGATCATATACCCCTTAGGGTCATGCCATATTTTTGTGTCATGCGTTAGCTCCTGGTGTATTTAATTCTCCCTTTAGAAACCACTACTCTAGAAACCTTGTTAATTCTCTCTGAATTTCATTCTGCCCCTATCTTACTTTCCAGTAATAGATGTATTCTTGCCTGAAGATAAGGGAGACTAATGATCTTTTACAGTTCTTGAAGCCTTATGTTTCTAAGAACAATGCCTGAGAAGGATGAATGATTTTGGCTTAAAAAAATCAATGTTTTCTGTTTCACATATACCATATTCTACATCATAGTGGTTTATACTGCTATGTATTTTTTAAATAAATTTTACTTTGAATTAGAATTCGAGGTAGAGTATGAAAGCATTATAGTCTTGAGAGCCATTTAGGATCTCAGTCAGAATTTTTAAGGCCTGTGTGTCATACTGCACTAGGCTAATAGTACCTACAAAACTAGTGATAGATGCAGGGGCATCATGGTGGAATGGGAAAAGCAGTAAATTTATAATCGAAGAAACTAAGTTTGTATCACAGTCCTGCTTATTTGTGTAGCATGTGGACAAATCATTTTCTCAATTGCAATATGAAGGCAGAGGGGGAATGAATCAGATGGTCACTAAGGGCTCTTCCACATCTAGTTTCTCTTACCCTTTTAAATTCCAGTGTTTGTCTTTTTCTCAATGCAAGCGTTTTAAAATCATGTTACTGAATTCCCTTCCCCTTGGGTTGTTTTGTAGATTACTGTGATATTTCAGGAGTGTATGTATGCCTGTGTGAACAGTGTTCATGCATTAAGCTCAGGCTTGTGGAAGGGAAGGAGGTGGCAGATTGTACTAACCACCTACAACTAAGTAAATAAAAAAGAATAAGTAGGTAATTTTTGTGCTGTGATGGGCCCATGATCTGCATTCTTAGGCAATGATAAGTAGGATTTATCAGTAAAACCAAGAGGCAGCAGAAACGTCAGTTCTGATTGCTCTTGGGCTTTGTTTCCCATAAGTATTTTATTTCTCCCCTTTGTAAATTTTTGGAAGAAATGTGACAACTATACACCATTTCCCTGTAGCTTAGGATACATGTCAAAGGAAATTGCTTTTTAAGTGACTTCTAAAGTGGAGAAACAAATTTACCTATTTCTTCCTCACTGACAGTAGGAAAGATGGAATTCTCTTTCCTAAAGTTATAGGACCGTACCAGTCTGACTGTCTTAATAAACAGTGGATTTCCAGGTGAGAACCATTTGTTTTTAACACACCTTGCTAATGTAAGGGTCACAACCCTTAAAGTGATTCTACAGAAACATGCTGTTTGATTACCTTTGGTACAGTAAGTCTTTTGGAATTTCTTGTATTACTTTTGAGAGACAGCATGCTACAGTTAAATGACTTCTAGTCAATGGGGTCTGATCCCAACTCGTGCCTGTTTACTTGCTTTGTGAATTTAGGCATTAATTTAAGTACTCTAGGCTTTAGTTTCCTTATCTATAAAATGTGGTAATTATACTAAATGACCCCTTTGATCAGAGTAACAGCAGCAAACAATAAATAGGAAAAATACAATGAAAAATGGCTTTAAAAAAAAAACTAATAATATTGTGTTTTATCCTAATAGAAATCATGCATTTCCACAAAGGTCTGTTGTGAGTTTTAAAAGTCTACAAAAATTAGGCAAATTTTTTGAAAACTAATGCATTGTTGGTGGAGTTGTGAACTGATCCAACTATTCTGGAGAGCAATTTGGAACTATACTAAAAGGGCTATAAAATTGTGCATACCCTTTAATCCACCAATACCACTAGTAGGTCTATATCCCAAAGAGACCATATAAAAGGGGAAATGTACAAAATATTTTTAGTACCTCTTTATGTGGTGGAAAAAAATTGGAAATTGAGGGAACACCCATCAATTGGGGAATGACTGAACAGGTTGTGGTATGTGAATGTAATGGAACACTATTGTGTTATAAGAAATGATGGGCAGGCAGGCTTCAGAAAAACCTGGAAAGACTTAAATGAACTAATGCTGAGTAAACTAAGCAGAACCAGGAGAACATTGTACACGATAACAGCAACATTGTGCGATGATCAAGTATGATAGACTTAACTCTTCTCAGCATTACAATGATCTAAGACAGTATTAAAAGAATGCAGCTTTTCTGCATTTTCTTCTGAACTTTCTTCTAATAATTTCTTTTTATTTTTAAAATTGCTTCAACGACTCTATTTTCCTTCTTTCCTTTTCTTTCTTTTCTGCAGGATTTATAGAAGTTTAAAGATAAAAGCTTATATTAAGTAGTACTTATGATAAGCAACAAGCTAACAGAATTCATTACAAAAAATGATGTTATTGACGTTTAATATTCTTGTACATTTTTGAACTCAGTGAATTTAAGTAAAAAGTTATCAAATGTTGTAAGCCATTTTGTGTTTTCTGAAGGAAATCGACCTTGTTTTATTGTTTTGTTTAGGTGAAGGTTGGTTGTTTATTTTTCTGTATTTTTGCTTTTCCAGTGATGTTCGCATTTTTCTTGCTTTCCAGACAGTGAAACTCAACAAGGCTCAGTTTCATTTGGGGGGATAAAAATGAACACATAAATTGAATATATCCCCCCAATCCCTAAGTATGACATAGTTATTGATGTGTGTGTGTGTGTGTTAGGAGGAGGGGAATGGAAAAGGGGGGGGCCTGAATGACAGCAGAGATTTCATGGAAAGAAGCAGACCTCTGACATATTCAGGTGCATATTTCTCAGCTTCTTCTCATTCCTACCTGAAAACTGATATGCTGAAACCATATCTAATTTAAGTTTCAAATGGGGAGTAGGATGTTAATAATAATCAAACCTATTCCCTTTTCTGGGTCAATGCATTCTTTTAAAATGGGATTATTTAGTTCTTAGTACAGTACCTGGCACATATTCTAACAAATATTGATTGATAAATCTACTCGAGTAATTGATAAAATATATCTTAAGGACCAGCAACAAACCATAGGAGCTATTTCTAGCTGCTATGGGCAATTTCCAAAGCCACAGCTAATTTCAGAAAAATAAAGTAGTCTAGAGGTGAGTATATGGCCAGTAGTGGATCATAGAAGACCCAAGACATGCTGGGCAGCAGTTCCATGTGGTAAAAAATCAAGGAAGTTAGTGGTGATGGTGTTAGTAATAATCTTAATAATAATGATGATGATGATGACGATGATATCAGGAACAGGAAAGAGGAGTATTAGGAGATTCACCATGATACAGTAGGAAGAATGCAAAATTTTAAGTCAGAGGACCAGGTTCAATGCTGACCTTTGCCACTTGTGTGACCTTGAGCAAGTCACTTAACTTCACTGAGTCCTCATGCAAAATGAAGAAATTGAACGAGTCTTCCTTGAGCTCATTTCTAGCTCTAGAAGTGGTAAAGTATAATTCCAGGGATGAAGTATAATTTTAACACAAACATATTTTGCCAGCATACGAATACCAATTTTGGTTCCAGCAATATGTGGACTATAGCTATATGACACCTTCCCTGACCTCAAAATATAAAAATAGGAAGGCTTAGAGGCAGGGCATATGTCACATATGTAGACAAGATGACCAGTGCCTTATCAGTTCATAGGAGTCATTCCTGTAGACTCTGGGATCCAAGGAGAATTGAGACTTAAGCTGTCTTGAAATAGTTTTCTCATTTTCCTCAGTTTTTTAAAAGGAATATAATAGAGAAATCCTCAATAATTACAGTGGTCGTGAAGAATGTGGAAAAACTATAAAAATGTAATTACAAAGCAAAGTCAGCAAAACATACATTTATTCAACTGCAGTTTTTCCATTTACTGTATTTACGTAATACACAGAACAAACTGTGGCATTGTAGAAAGCTGACTTTTAAATTAAACTGTTCCAGTCCTCTTAAGTAAAAAAGCTGTAGCAAATCAGTGTAAGAGTTTGGGTTCAGATGACTGCTTTCAAGTCATGACTATACTTCCTCCCATTCTCCTTTCTAAGGAAAAGCCCAAGGGTTAAGAAGCCTTTATTAAAATCTCAAAGGAATATTTTTGTACGTTTTGTTCATGATTTATCTTTGTCCTCAAATCTTTTGCCTTTTCAGATTTCCTGTCCATCTCTCTGTGTCTTATCATCTCCCTTCTCTCTCTTTCTTACTTTCTCTTCACTGTCTTGTATCTTTCTTTTCCTGCTCTCATAGAATTATCCTAACCTGGTTGAAGCTACTGTGACTGGCAATTAGCAGTATTATTATACAGTCTCTTTTTAACCAAGTGGAGAAAACTTGAGGAAAAAAATATATGTGTGTGTGTATATATATACATATATGTATGCATATATATATAAAACATTCCTAATGTACATTTTAAAAAAATGTATTGTCCCAGAAAAGGGAATAGGTTTGATTATTATTTCCATCCTTCTCACTTGAAACTAATTTATATTTTTTGAATGTCCCCATCAATAAGCCCAATGCCTGTCACATAAGAGATGTTAAATGCTTATTGAATGAATGAATGAATGCATATATTTGTGCAATGTCAGAAGCGAACCATTTACCTCACCTGAGTCTTGTCTTTTAAAGTTGGATAATCCAAAGAATTTTTTTTATTTGTGACATTAAATGTTCTCATTCTTCATAGGGAAAGGGTCTTTTCAAGCACACACAAAGGGATTTCTGATTACCTATCCTTCTACTTAGTACTTGAAGCTGTGGAAAGGAAGAGCATTTGAAAGCATAGGTTGAAGACCATTATCCCTTCAAATGCTTTAATTGTTAGCATTGTCTCCAAATCAACTAATGGGCAACTTTCTTTTTAATTAAAATCACAAATTGATGTTTGTAGTTTTTTATTATGAGAATTAAGAAGAGGAAATAAAGAAAAGTAAAAGGGAATTCATTTCTGAGAAAATGCAACTGAAGATATGTAAATGACTAGAAATGACTTTGATTCTCTAGTGTTTGTGCGCTCAAAACTGCCAACCCGATAAACACATTCTATGTCCTACACGATTAATTGACTAGAGCCCATGATAAGCAAATAATTTTACCAATTTATAAGGTGTGGATCACTTCTTATTTTGAAAGACATTTCTTTTCAACAACTTCTTGTCAAATGCCCTTTGTAAAGGTACTTAAGATTTTTCTTATATACTGTCCTGTCTATACTAAATGATTGTAGTCTCCTTGAGGCAAGGGATAACGTTCTCTCTTGATATTATGCACATGGTGGTTTCTACTTAAATTTTTGCTGGACTTTGATGTTTTGATCAAGCTACTTTAAATACATATTTATATTCACCTATGTATGTGTATGTATATATATACGTGTATTGTGTATATATATGTATATATGTATTATAAATCCTTCTTGAGTTTTCTAAATAGAGATTGAGGACCTTTTTGAAAATCGTTTCTCTTATGATAGGGCAGAATGATAGGAAATTTACCTGATTCTATATGTGAGCCTGTTTCTAAGGGAAATAAATTATAGATAATCTTAAGTATTGTCATCAAATTAATTCAATTCAAATCTAGCCCCTGGCAGATATTAAAATGTAGCCCATGCCCTTTAAAATGTGAATTTTTACCTTATATTGCCTGGAATCTAGGTCCACTCCACACTCTGCCCCTATCATTTTGACTTTCCTCCTCCTCTTCCTACCAGAACTCAGACTTTGACTTCTGTTACCTTATCTTTCTCAGAATAAGAGAACCAGACTAAGGCTGGCTCTAACCTATGCCGTTGCGTTTTGACCCATGCCTTGCCCATCCCCCCTTTACAAATCTCTATGTATTGTCTTCCCCCTGTTTGAATGTTAGTTCCTTGAGGTCAGGAAATCTTTTTCTTACTTGTATTTGTATCTTCATATTTAGGATAGTGCTTGACATTCATTTAGTTCTTTATTTCATTAATTCACCCATCCATCCATTTATTTATATTAACTATCTGCTTGTCCTAGGCAGAAAAGGTAGAGAGTTCAGAGAAAACCAAAATTCAGTGAAGCATCAATTGATATCAGTTAAGTATTCAGAGAAAAAGTATATAATGAACCTTTCCACTTTTCCTTAACAATCTGTTCCATATTCATTTTTTGACAAGGGAATGCTGTGCCAAGAATTTCCCTAGATTTTAGAAAGGCATTTGATAGATTTTCTCATAATATTCCTATAGAACAGTGATATAGGGGTTAAATGATAGTACAGTTAGTTAGATTTTGAACTGTTTGAATCGCAGTACTCAAAGAGTGGTCATTGATGCTTCAATATCTTCTCGTCAGGAAGTCTCAAATGGAGTGCCTCATTGATCATTGCTTGGACTTTCCTATTTCACATTTATATCTGTGTTTCAAGTAAACGCATGGATGGTCTGCTTAGAAAACCTGAAGATGACCCAAAGTTCAGAGAGATAGATAGCACACTGAATGACACAGTCATGAACCCCACAGATATTATCAAGTTACATTAGGAAGAATCTAATAAGATAAAAAGAGATAAATTTAAAATGTTTTATTGTTGTGCAAAAAATTAATTTCATGAACGTAAGTTGGAGAAGTGTGGCTAAATAGCAATTTGTCTAAAAAATTATTTGTAATTTTAATAACTTAATAATTTAGTGTATAGCTAAATAGTAATTTCATGTGTATAAGATGAGGAAGGGTAGTTAGATAGCAATTCATCTGGAAAATAATTTGTGATTTAATAATTTGGCTTGGAAGCTTAATATGGGTCAGTTGGTCAATGTGGCAATCAAGAACTCCGATGTGATCTTGGATTACACTAAGAGAAGTAGCATAGTGCCCAGGACTAAGGAAGGGATAGTTTCCACTATTATCTATCCTGGCCAGATCACATGTAGTTAGTGTGCTGTGTTCAATTTCAGGCACCATATTTTAGGTATAATATTGACAAGCCAGATAATGTCCAGCAAATGGTATCAAATTGGTGAAGGGAGTGAAGCTCAATCGTATGAAATGACTGAAAAATAGCTGGAGTTGTTATGCTTGGAAAAGAGGAAATTTAGGGGTTATATATGTGTGCTGTCTCTGAATGTTTAAAATGTTGTCATGTGGAAGTGAAATTAGATTACTTCTTCCTGGACCTAGAAGGAATAACCAGGAGCTGTTACAAAGAAGTGTGTAGAAGTTATAAAAACATAAATTTGGGCTCAGTGCAATGCTCCTAACATTAGAACTATTCCAATGCATAATGGACTACTTGCAGGGGCTGGTATAATGGGTTTCTCTGTCTTTTCTATCTCATCAATCAAAAGTAGTATGAGCACATGTCTGGCATGTCATACAGAGGAGTCTTATTCAAATACAAAACGAACTAGTTGGTCTGAAGGTCTCTTTAACCTCTGAAATTCTGAGATTCTTTGATTTTTAAATACACAGTTTAAAAGTATTGAGATAATCTATTTTAATAAGTATTTAAATATCAGATTTTTAAAGGGGGAAAAATGTTTGTTTGTCATCTCCATCTCCCATAGATATCTATAAATATCAATGATTTAAGCTATGATGTTTCTTATATATTGGCCTGATTTGGGTTTCTTCTTTGCTAAAAAGCTTTCAGACATTCTGTATTACCTGCCAAAGTTCCAATTCCTCAACTTGGTATGCAGTGACTTTTGTGATCTGGTACAACTCTACTCATTCCACCTTATTTCATATTAATGATCACTACATGTTCTATGTATGTTTGTCCTTCGTTGCCGAAGAAGACCATGCCATCAGAGAAATGATGACATGACTTGCACTTGACTTTGTGCAAGTGAGTGAGGGAGGGTTGTGCAGGTCACCAGCCTCACTTCTCCTCCAGAGCCATCTGAATCCAGTGGCCAGATATTCATCAGGATGACTGGAGATGACCCAGGATGAGGCAATTGGGGTTAAGTGACTTGCCCAAGGTCACACAGCTAAGTGAGTGTCAAGTGTCTGAGGTGAGATTTGAACTCAGATCCTCCTGACTCCTGCACTGGTACTCTATCCACTGCACCACCTAGCTGCCCCTACTAGATGTTCTAGATGCCACCCAAACTATACTATACATCCTGTATTCCTTTAGTATTGACCTCAGCCAGTTGAAAACCTTGTCATCCTTTAAATTCCAGCTTATATGCCAACTCCTCCCTACTTGATCTCCCTTGTTGGAAATGATATTTTACTCATTTCACTGTTCAAAGTTTAATAAGCATTTTTAGAATCTAATAGAATTTGAATTGCAGAGAATCCTGACTGAGGTCCTACTGCCACCTGGTGACCTCATTGTCACATTGCACATTCAGCACTTTTCAAAGGGGAATAAATCTTTTCATGACCTCTGAGTCTGTAAACTTAAATTTAGCCTACAAGTGCCATTAAATTTAAGTCAACAATCATGTATTAAGCATCTTCCTTGTGCAAGGATTTTTGTAAGGAGTTGAAGTATAAAAGATAAAATAAAGCATAGGACCTGTCCTCAAGAAACTTATAATCTAGTAGGAAAGATGATATCTAGTAATATATAAGATATATATCCAAATAATTTTTCAGACAAATTGCTAACCACACCTATCTGTCTTATATTCATGAAATTAATTTTTTTGAACCATAAAAAATTCTAAATTTATCTCTATTTTGTCTTATTAGATATCTTATTAACTATCTGTATATATATATATATACACACACATACATGTATATATATATGCATATATGTACATATATATATATATATATATATATATATATATATATATATATATATATATATATATATATATATATATACAGATAGCTATCTATAATACCAGGAGGACCAGAAAGACTAAGAGAAGTACAAAATAGAGATCCAGATGAAACTTCTATAAGAAATTTAAGGACAAATAGATCACTGACAATTAGAGGAATGTGAAGTTTTCATGGTGGATGTAGGAACCTGTGGAAGGTCTTGAAGAAAAGGAGGCATTTCATCAGGCATAATGGAAGAATGAGGTCATTTCAGATATGGGGAATGGTAGGTGATAGAGAGCCACTGAAGATTTGCAAGAAAGGAATTGATATGAGTAGAATGGTGTATTAGGAAAATTCCTCAAAGGTGAGTCGAAGAGGGAATAAACCAGAGGCAGGAAAGCCAGTCTGGAAGCTGTTAAAATATTCTTTGAAAGAGATTATGAGGATCTGAAATTGTGAGGGTAGAAGAGAAAGGCGGAAACAGGAGAAATATCGTCAAGACAGTATTAACATGATTTGACAGCTAATTGGATGGATGGATGGTGGTAAATGAATAAAAAAGCAGCATCAGATATGGTGTTAATGGTTTTAACTTGGAAAAATCACTGGACTAGAAGGCATGATACCTGCTTTTCTATCTCTACATAACTACACACTTGTGCAACCTTTGGCAAATCATTTAGTTTCTCTGTGCTTCTGTTCTGTGTAATGACGCTGGAAGCTGTATCTATTTCCTTATGTGATTCATAGGAATGGGTTCGGCATACTCTTTTGCATTTAAGACATTCTTATTTATGTTACACATATTTGTGTACATCCTTCATTAAAGCCCATTAGATTTGCAAATCAAACAGTTTCTTTTTAATGATTCCATCCTTAGCCCCTAGCTTTGAGCTTTGTACATAGTTCATACTACCTCTTTGAAGACAGAGGATGGAACCTGATGATTTCTTGAGACCCCTTCTAACTCTAAATTGTACAGCACTATGTAGATTGTTTAAAAGATTACATTTCAGTCTCTGATGACTTTCAGTAAGATTGGTTACAAAATAATTTCCATAGAATTAAACCTATTTTTCTATTTATTTGCATTATAAAATTATTGATCAAGTCATATACACACACATCCAACATTAAGATGAGTTGAAATCTTTTTCAAAAGGTTTTCAGATTGTAATCTGCTCAATAGCATACTGGGAATTATAGTATTGAAAGCACTTTCGAAGCATTTTCTTTTTATCATCTGTCTCTTAAAAAAACCCGTACAGTACTCTAGGAAATTTGGAAGCTATAGAATTTAGTTGCAATTGTTCTTTTTTCTCAATATTTAAAACATCTCATAGAGCTAGGTTACAATATTACATTTCACCTGTAGGTGTCATTATCTAACTGTACTCTGCATTGAACAGGTCTGCGTTCAAGGCACCAGATTAAAAAAAAAAACAGTAATGCTTAACTTTTATCAGTTTTTTAATTCTGAAAATGTATAAAAACAAGCTTTTCTAAATGAAGGAGGACACATGTATTTTAAAACAGTAGGTAATATTTACCATGTCTATAGGCTGATCTACGACTAATGGAGATAACTGATTATGTTTCATTAGCTATTAGTGCCCTATAATTCCCTAATTTTACTCATGAAAGATGGCTTCTGTAGTAGGACTAGTAATATAAAATCTGGTGTACTGTTGAGATGATAGCTAATGTTTTAACCTATTCTAATTACAGGAGAGGTCACAAGGGAGAGCAGAATGGCAGATGACCGGAAAGATGAAGCTAAAACACCTCACTGGACCTCAAGTCAGCTGGCAGAGGCATCTTCTCACCCACATTCACCTGAGCTCAAGGAACAAGCAGGAGCTGGGGATGGAATAGTCCGGAGCGCCAATGGATTTCCATACAGAGAGGAAGAAGAAGGTGGCTATGGAGATCATGGACAACAGGGTACCTATTCAAGAACCAAAGAGAATGGAATTAATGGAGAGCTCACCTCAGCTGAAAGGGAAACAGCAGGTAACTAAAGGCTCTTCTTTCTCCCACCTGGTTCTGATTTGAAATCAATTTTATCTGAAAAAAACTTATTCAGCACATTTACCTTTACTGTTAATGAATTTGAAATATAAATTATTCCCAGCAGTAAGTGGAAACTGAACAAAAGGAGATGTTATGGGGGAAAAGAGAAAATATTTTCATAAGATAAGCTGACTATAACTATATCCTTTTATTCCTTTTCTTTGTTAACTAGTTCAGCTTCATTTTATATTTTAATAGCTGAATGGGTTATTTAGGTGTGACTTTTTAAAAATCTAGTAACTGTTCCCATCCATCCCCTATTATTAAGATCAAAATTTCAGAAACTTTAGAGTTTTTTGTATGATTATTTTAGGGAAAAAAAAGTAAATTTCAAATGTTGCTCATTTTTCTGTGATTTTTTCTTACATCTTTCCTCTACTCTTAAGTAAGATCCCAATAAATATCCTGATCAAACAATAATTTTTCCATTTTAAAATACTTCCAAAGTCTAATGATGTCGATCATGTTCTTAGATGTTACCTAATGTATGTTGACAAACAATAGAATGATAGAAGTCTATATTAGTGATTTGTAGTTTCTTATAGAATCACTCAGACTTCAGGAGTAGAGATAAAATGATCAATAAGTCATGGACCTAAAATTGCACAGCATGATGGAGTAATAAAAGTTATATTAAAATGCTATCTTTAAAGGCTAAAAGATACTTTTAAATCAATGACAACTTTATTACTTTCCAAGGATAAAATAATATCACGTGAGCTGAAAGTTCCATTTCTTTTCCAAAATTGTTGAGGTGAGAGCATGAAATGCTATTATAATTCATACTACATAATCTACATTAATAATTAGTTCACTTAGTGGCTGAGATCCATCAATCATGTTATTCTCTTGTCCATAAGTGGGGGGAACCATTTCTATCCTTGAAGTCCAGCAAAATGCTGCTCCAAACTTTAAAAAAATGTAACGTACTATTTTTGTTTCAGTTATTTTGTATATTTCATTATTTTGTAATTCAAATTCGAGATGGCATATTTCCAGATTTAAGTCATTTATTACCCATCCTGTGGAAGCTTTGACTCCATAAAGTCTCAAATTACTTTTATTTGCTGTTACTATTAATAAAAATATTATTAACAGTTGCTTTAGTGACAATCCACACCTATACCTATAACAGATAAGTCTGGAATAATTACTACATTGGGGACCAATCTGCATTTCAAATGAGATCAAATGAGATAATATATGTAAAGTGGTATGCCAGCCTTAAAGTGCTATGTAATTGTGATCTATTATTGATACTATTATTATTTCAGTACTCATGTGCCTTTGATGATGAGTACTCAGTTACTTGCATAGTAACTTGCATAGGTGCTAGTCTAAAAAATTAAACAAACCTTAGGCATACAATAGGAAGAGAATCTGCTTCTCCTGAAAATTATCATATACCTGTAAGGTACTATTCTCTGTGGTTATTAAGACAGTCACTAGAATTTATTGAATACCTTCCTGGCATGAAGCACTATACTTGGTAATGTGGGGAAAATACGGATGAAAAGGAAGACGAAAGATCTACCCTTCTTCAGTTATACTCCAGGTAGGGAGAAAGAACACACACACATACACACACACACTCACACAAAGAAGCCCCTACTGATCATCCTATCATTCATTCCAGTTCTTGACCATGTACCTGCTCAGTGCCAAACCATGGACAAGATACATTCCCTGCTTCTAGGGAGCTTACTGTCTACTAGGAGAGATCATGGAATCATAGAAACAGAATTGAAAGAAATCCTAAAGATCATTAATGACAGCCCCTTCATTTAACATATAAGAAAATGATTCACAGAGAAGCAAATGGCTCATCTAGATCCATCGAACTAGTCTTCCTAATCCCAAATCTACTGCCCTAATCACTACATCTTGCTGCCTCTCCCTATAAGACATGAACATGACCATGATAAAAGTCAGGTCTGAGATCAATATTTATATGAATAGCATAGGCCTGAATAAATAGGAGTGCAGAAGAAGCAAGACATCTCTTTTTACTGGAGTGATTGGAGTGATTACCTACTGGTAAGGCATTACACAAGGGAAAGCATTTGAACAAACGTGAGTAGAATTTCAATAAGTGGAGCTAGAAGGAAGATATTAAAAACAGATGGAAGATTACATGCAAAAGGACAGAGATGGAAGGGTATAGGTGGGTTTGGAGGAGGAAAAATGGTGTCAGAGGAACAACAGATCAGGCATGAGGCATAAGGGAGCTAATGAAGATGACCAAGGTGGGCCTAAGAAGGAAAAGATGAAGAGGAGAGCTGTTGCTTGTAAATTAGGAAAAATCATAAATTTTAAAAACTGAGAGAATGACAACCTGTTGGTCATTGGGTTTAGATGAGAAAAAAATGGAAAAGACTCCTGAAGGATTTTCAAATTGTTTTCAAGGACTTGAATGAAATAGATGGGAGAATCAAGTTACTTCACAAAGTGAGTGAGGTATGTGCCAAGGGATAGAAGCAAGAATTAGCCAATTGTATGCAAGGCTCATTAGCATGAGAGCTAGAAAGATCTCTGAAAGAAAGGAATGAAAAAGGGAAGCAGGGAGAAGCAGAAAGAAAAGCCCTGAAGGACCCAAGATGGAGAATTTGAGTGGACAGTAGGGAACCACTAGAAATTCTTAAGCTTGAGATATTATTTTAGCCACAGAGCATAGAATAAATTGAAGCAAGTGGTACTCAGTAGAAAGGAAAACCAGCTAAGAGCCTGATACAGTCTTCATTAAGTGAGGAAGAATAGATCAAGGTAAGGATGAAGGAAACAGGAAAGAAAGAGCAACTCAGATAAATGGTGCAAATGACAAACTGGAACAGAGATGGCAACTTTTCAATTTATAGATGCTATTTGTTGTGATGCTTTTTTAATCCTTTTTTTCCCCAATATGATAGCTATCTAGATAGATGATGCATATGATTATTTGTTCAATACTGAATCTGTTGATGTGTTCATTGTAGGTGACTCACTAATGGTCTCTTGATCCTATCTAGCTATGGTGAAACCATGTAACTCAAGTAAATAAATGAAGTAGTCAAATTTGAGGTGATCTTACATTTGTACCTGTGATGATGTGGTATTTGTTTCAGTCATTTCATTCTGCTTTTGTCTCTGAGAAAAGAATACAGATCAAAATATAATTTTGAGGTGTAGCTGGTTAATATCTTTGACTTCTGGAATTAATGAGTTCAGGGAAAGCATGGATTAATCAATATATGGGTGCATATACATATATATAAAATCTATGTATATACATACACACATACGTAATATATGTTTACATATATGTCCACATCCTTATCACCTTTGTGATTCTGATTTCAAAATTTTATGTGTACAAATATATTGAAGATACTTGCAAGGGGCATGCTGAATATTAATAGCTGTATATAGATATATATTTATTCACTTCAAAGCATGATGTGTTTTTTGACAGAATCATATCAAGAAATTAAAATATTGAAACAGATAAGTATCCTTATACACAAATCTACAAAAAAAGTCAATTTCCTAAATATTTATTTCTAATGACTAGAGTAGGTTATACAAAAGTAATGATTGACTATAAGCTTATAAATCTCTGGCTCATCATACATCAGATATATTTCATATATTTATTATAAATATACATATATAAGCCTAGCATCATACACTCATGGCTCTATTGTTAGAAGAGATTCTGGGTGGGCCTACTATGTGCAAGGCATCATAACAGGCTCAAAAACTGATTCTGTGTCCTCAAAAAACTTACATTCAACTGGGGAAAACAACATAGATAAGTTAATGCAAAATGTAACATATATATCATATACATGTATATATAGAGAAAAACAGAAAGAGAGAGACAGAGACAGAGAGACAGACAGAGGGAGATGCATGTCTATATAGATAGATAAAATAGATAAATACTTGAACTGTCCATACTTGAACTAAGCCTTGAAAGGCCAGGTTTGCAAGAGGTGGAGGTGAGGAAAGAAGAATATTCCAAGACAGGGAAACAAATTGTTGATGCTGGAACACCAAAGTGAGAGATGGAATCTCATGTATGAATAGCAAGTAAGTCTATTTGGCTGGGATGTAGAGTATGTGAGGGGAAGTCATGAAATCATCTGAAAAGGGAAGTTGGAGATTGTGAAGGTATTTAAATGCTGAAAGCAGTTCATTTTTATTCTAGAGGCCATAAAGAACCATGAAACTTTCTTCAGTAAGTAAGTTACAGAGTTACATGATCAGATCTCTCTATTTTGGAATATCAGTTTGACACTATATGTAGAATGGATTGGAGAGGGAAGAGATTGGAAACAGACAGACAACTGGTGAATTGAATAAAACAATACCTAGTACAGTCTTTCTCCCCATGCTAAAATCTGCTCCACAAAATTTCTGACAGCTTCTGCTTTGAAAACTTCAAGGGTCAGTTACATCATTCCATATAAAGCAATCCATTTTGTTTTCAGATAGCTCTCTTTGTCTTTTAAAAAAAAAAAAATTGTTAGGTTTTTTTTTTCCCTTGTACTAAGTTAAAATCAGCCTCTGCCTGACTTTGAGTTATTGGCTCTAGTTCAATCCTCTGAAATTAAAAAAAAAAAAATGCTTACTCTCTCTTTGACCTGACAACCCTTCAAATATTTGAACAGAGACATAATATCTCCCCACCCCGAGCCTTTTCCCCCTAGACTAAACATCTTGCATCCCTTCAAGGATTTCTCAAATGAATGGTTTCACCACCCCTCATTATCCTAGTCACCCCCTCTAAATGCACTTTAGTTTGTCAGTGTCTCTTTGAAGAGATTACTTTATTGGGGATTCTGATTCATAGCACTAGATATCAAAACAAGCTCTCCAGAAGGAGAGTCAGCAGTGTAATCACCTCTTGATCCCTGCCTTGATGGCCCACATCCAACTCGGGAGGTGATATCTCTATTCAGGATGGCAGGTAGTCTTGCATAGTATGATCTATTGCCATGAAGATTACATCCCTTGATATTCAAATTCATTGTGCATGTTCACAAATAAAACAGACAAGTCTAAAATAAGCAAAATCCTACAGATCTGAATATACTAATCATGATCAAGTTATACCCAAACTAGGTAAGTACATAGATATAACTCCTTTGGTGCCATATGGTTCCATCTTTTAAATTCAGCAGTCATTCCAACTTTTTTGTCTTATCATTTACACACACACACACACACACACACACACACACAACTACCACCTTGGGGTATAGGAACCACATTTGGTTAGCCTACTTTAGATGTGGTTCCTGTAACAAACATTTTATATTTAGAGAGAAGGGGAGAGAGAGAGAGAGAGAGAGAGAAAGAGAGAGAGAGAGAGATAGGGAGAGAGAGAGAGGGAGACAGAGAGAGAGAAGAGAGAGAGAGGATAGATGTAGAGATATACACATATATGTATATATGTATGTATACATATATGTATGTGTGTATGTATATGTATGTGTCTTGATCAAGATAGACTCCAATGCCCTTTTCTAGATAATATAGTTTTACTAGGACAGCCCAAGATGCCATTAACTTTTTTTGTCAACCATGTTATATTGTTCATAGGAGCGTTGCATTTAGTTTGAAGGGATCTTTGAGATTATCTTGACCAATTTCCTCTTTTTCTGATGAGGAGACTGAACCACAGACAGGGGAGGTGGCCAACCCAAAGTCACATAGCTAATAAACAAGAAGAACCAGGATTAAAACCTTTTTTGTCCTGATTCAAAATCCAACATTCTTTCCATAATGTCAGATTGCCACGTATGACACTTATTGTCAATTAAAACTCTGGTTTCATTGTAGAATAGTTACTCTTGCCGATTGTTTCTTATCCTTTATACATAGTCTTCCCCACCCAACCAGGGATATAAATGCTTATATTTCCATATTAAATTTCATCTTATAAATTTAGGTGCATTTTTTCAGCATACTGAATCCTTTTTTTGTATCTTGGCTCTCTTTAATAAGCATGCCTTCACTGTCTTCATCTAAATCATTAATAAAGTTCTGAAATAGGCAAGCACAGGAAACTTTAACCACCTGAAGATCCCTCAATCTCTGTTTTCAACTAGTTCACATTTCTATGTCTTGAGAGACTGTGAAATGCCTTATTGAAATCCCAAATCCACTGTTTCCACAACATTCACCTTGACTACTGGTTTAGTAACCTTATCCAAAACAAAAGGAACTAAAGTTAATTTTGCTCCACTTGTTTTAAGTAAAGTCATGCTAGCCCTTCGTGATTGCTACTTCCTGTTTCTGAGAGCTTACAAATCATCTGGTTCATGAAACATTTTTAATTTTTTTTCCTGGGAAACAGACTCAAGTTAACTGCTCTATAGCTTCTGGAACCATTTTCCTTGTTTTTTGAAAATGAAAACAATATTACTGATGGACCAGTGATCCCTATCAGTCATCTCTAGTCAGGATCCATGGTTTCTCCAGAGAGGAATAGGAGGAAGAACAACGAAGGATGGTAGAGAAATCACATGACTTTCTGGTTCTGCCACTGGTAACTTACCAAAATCTAGGAGAAAGCATTCTGATTTGTTTTTGTCTCAGTTTTACCATTACTTAGGGTTTGCTAAAACACATTTTGAATCAAGTTGAGATGCTTAGATACACATGTGTGTGTATACACACATAGAGCATGGATTCAGTTGCCCAGTGTCCTGCCCACTAGGTTGCCATAAGATTCAGAACAAATTAGTAAAACTCCCTATGGCTCAATTTCCATTCCTATATAAAGATATCTAGATAAAAAGTGACAAACTTGCAGCTGCAGACTGTAAAATTCCTGAGTGCAGGCCAAAGCAGATTAAGATGTAATTCAAAATAAATAAAAATGCAATTCTACATAGATAGTAATTTGTCATTTTCTAATTCAATATACAGCCTGAAGGAATTTATTTCTATCTGAGTTTGACATCACAGCTATAGATTAGATTAGATTAGATTAGATGGATTGATAGATTAGATAGGTAGATAGATAGACAGATAAATGAATGGATGGATAGATGGATGGATAGAATCTGATGTGTGGGAAGGAGTATAGATCTAAAATTTCATCAGAGTAAGCAATTCCATTGAGGACACTCCTCCCACCGATGTAAATCAACAAGTGTTTATAACATAGGATTTTAGAGAATTGCCTTGAGTACTGAAGGGTTAAGTGGTATGCCCAGAGTCATAAATCTGCTGCATTGAGTTGGCCCTGGGTTTTGGAGAAGCAAAGATTGGATACTGTCAAGGAGCAGTAGACAGCCTTAAAGAGGGAAGTGGAGGAACATGAGGAAGGAAGTGATAGTAGGGGTAAAGGAAGAGGAATTCATTCTGTGAGTACCAGACAGTCCCAGACAAACATCTGTGTGGGAAAGATGTACTTAAATTGCATATAAATAAGCCAGAGATTGTCTGTACAGACATATATCCTTTCTGTTGAGCTCAGCCAGCCTGCAAAATGTGATTGGTGGATGCTATTGAGCCTAGTTCCACCATACAGACACTTCTTGGCCATGTTGAAGATGTAGATTTTTTCATTCTTTCCCAATAGTAAGAACATAATTTAATTTCCAACAGAGTTGAAGGGGGAAGGAAGGGAAAGAAGAAGGGACAGAGGGAGGGAGAGAAAGGGAGGGAGAGAGAGATAGGGAGAGAGGAGAGAGAGAGAGAGAGAGAGAGAGAGAGAGAGAGAGACAGACAGACAGACAGACAGACAGAAGGGGGGACATTAAGACATGGGTAAAGAGGTATGTGAGAGAGAAACAGACAAAGAAAAATTGAGGGGAGGACAGAGACAGAAGTAGAAGACATCCCTACACAGACAAAAGGGTAAAAGGTTGAGAGTGACGAAGAGACAGAGATATAGAAGGAGAGAGGGAAGGAAGGGGAAAAAGACAGAGGAACAGAGAAACAGAGATAGACGTAGCAAGAGACAGATACATAAGACATTCTTACTTGGGTAAAGGACTATGTGGGGGCGTGTGAATGACAAAGAGACAAACAGAGAAAAAGGAAGGAGGAGAGAGGGAGGAGGCAGAGAAGAGACAAAGAAATAAATATAGAGGGATAGAGAAACAGAGAGAGTGAGAGGAAAGAGACAGGGCATACCTGCACAGCTAATGTGGGGGCGGGGGAGGCCCGTGTGTGTAGGTGTGACAGAGACAGAGAAACAGAAAGGAAAGGAGATGGAGGGAGGGAACGAGGAACGGAAGGAGGGAGGGAGACATTCAGAGGCAGAGGGAGAAACACAGAGACAGAAAGAGGCAGAGGGAGAAAGAAAAACAGAGGACATCTCTATACAAGTAAAGGTGAGTGTGTTGGTGTGGGGTGTATAAATGCGAGTGTGTGTGTGTGTGTGTGTGTGTGTGTGTGTGTGTGACAGAGAAACAGAGAGAGGGGAAGGGAGAGGGAGAGAGACAGATAGAAAGGGAAAAACGGAGACAGAGCCAGACAGAGGCAGAGACACAGGCACTAAAGAGAGAGAGAAACAGAGAGCCTACACAGGTAACGGGCCATATATATGGTGGGTATGGGGGGCCGGGGCGAGGGGGGGGGGGGGCGATGTGATATGTCCAAGGATGTTCAGTCCAGGTAAACCTGTATGTGAGGGAGGGTGGGATGGGGTGACATGGCAAAGTGGAATCGTTACTGTATATAGATATATGCAAGTGCGAGCCCTCCAAAATATCACGGTAGGAATGTGTGTGTATCACAGCCAAGCTGCCACTGCAGAAGGAGCAGAGGGGAGGGGGATTTACTGAGTAAGGGAAAGTTATTGGTGCTGGAAAACTGCATAGGAAAGACTGAGGGAAACTGCAGTGTGTAATGGGAAAAAACTGAATTTTGATCCAGAGACTTGGATTTCAATCACATCCTTGATACTTATTATCCATGCGACCCTGGTCTTCAGTTTTCTCATACATATATATATATATATATATGTATGTATGTATGTATGTACATACATATATATGTATGTATGTATGTATGATCCCTTTGATCTCAAAATCTGTTCTCTGATTTATTATATTTTCAATCTTCCTAGAAAGATTTTTGCATCTCACTGGGAAACACTGAATTTAGCAAAATTGCCGGTTCTTCTTAGTCATAGGTATTGTTACTTTTTTTTGTCTTTTAATATGGGAGTAGGTAGGGAGAAAATAAAATTATTGAGCTTGCAAGAACTGTAAGAATTTCTAATCAAACTCCTTCATTTTACAGATTAGGTAACTGAGACCCAGAGAGGTAAAGACACTCTCCCAAGGTCACACAGATAGTTCTTGGTGAGGCTGTAACCCAAGGCTCCTGATACTGAAATCCAATGTTTTGATTTGTTTTGGTTTGGCTTTTGGTTTTTTCCCAGTAGACCCCATTGCCAAGATCGGAACCACCCGGCCAGCCATAGCCAGATCAGCAGAGGCCGATTTGTTCTTGTCTTTTGTTAAAAAAGAATGTCATGTTAGATTGTTTTTCAAAATGCCAGAAGTCGAGAATGCTAGTTCCACATTTCAACTTGAGGGAAGAAAGGAAGGAGGCAGTTCTGAGATCTTTAAGGATGTCGAGGCACTGAAGCATTTAAAGACAACATTTTGATGTTTTGGACTACCATGATGTATGACCTTTTGACTGAGCCTTAAGATTAGATAAGAGAGGGAGTAAACAGTGCCCACCTCTCAGAAAGTGCTTTGGGCGAAGTAACTTTGGTTAATTTGGTTTTAATTAGATCAACAACTGATATTTCAGTCACATAAATCACCTGCCTCTTCTAAAGGTCTCCTTGTTCATTATATCCTCATACTCTTTCTTTGCGTCCTCACTCCACACCGACAAAAATAGACTTATGGAGCTTTGACAACTAATGAAGTAAAAACTTGGCTATGTTTTATGGCATATTCAGATATTCTTTATGGTAAATTTTTTGTAACAGCTAAAGATTTTTCTCTTAACTCCCTAAAACAAGCTTGTTAGAATTACATATGGGAAATATAAACAAATAAGTTGCAAAAAAAGGGTCTCACTCTGACTATAATATATTGATGTCAGTGCATGGACTTTGTGACAGATGCTTAGAGAGCTTGTTAGCCACTCCTTGCTTCTTGAACTCGTTCTAGCTAGAATCCCCCACCCTCTTTGGCATACTAGCTATATTCAGCTAGAGTACTGGACTTAGATTCAGGAAGACCTGTATTGAAATCCCTCATCTGACACTGCCTATGTCACTCTAGGCAAATCACTTGTCTCCAAACTTGAGTTTCCTTATCTATGAAATGAAGATGATAATTGTAGTATTTAACTTAAAGAGTAGTGAAGCTCAAATGAACTAATGTATAAAAATCTTTTTTGCAGACCTTAAAGTGGTAGGCGCATGTCTGTAATAATTAATCTCATTATTTTCAGTGCTCACGTACAGATCTGTGCCTGTGTAAAACCACTTTCTACATTTGGGCCTTCAAATAACTAATGTATTTAAGGTGATTAGATACGAGAGAGAGAGAGAGAGAGAGAGAGAGAGAGAGAGAGAGAGAGAGAGAGAGAGAGAGAGAGAGAGAGAGACGGCAGGTGGGGGGGTCGGAGTGATAGATAACATTTATCAAGTGCCTACTCCATACCAGGTACTGTGATAACACTAGTGATACAAAGGCAACAAGTCAGACAGTCCTTGTTCTGAAGGAGTTTACATTGGAGAGAGGGGAAACAACATATGAAGAAGAGCTGGAATGCTGGAGGCAAAGACACTTAGGTACGATGCAGAGATGGCTGGGAATTGGGTGATAATAATCACAGGTAAATGTGCCATTAAATAAAATTACAAATTCAAAATTCTAGAAAAACTTGTGAAATAAGATTGGCATCATGCGTAAGTGAAGAGCTGCGTGTACTGTCATAACTTTCATCATACTCTGCAGTTTTCCCAGATCCAAATCTGGTCTCCCACTCCATCCCTTCCAGCCTCCCTAAATGTGCTTTAAGACAGGTTTTGAGATTTGTCATTAAAGTATACATGATGTTAAAAGTGGGTATGTGCATTTCTATTATACATCATTGTACATATTATACATCATTTATAGTATACATGGTCATCGTTCTGTGCAAAGTGGAATGAATGCAATAAAATCTCTCTGTGTGTCTTTTTCTCTGTCCCTTTCTCTCTCTCTCTCTGTCTGTCCTTGCTGTTTTCTCTCTTCTCTCTTTGTCTCTGTCCCTTCTCTCTCTCTCTCTCTCTCTCTCTCTCTCTCTCTCTCTCTCTCTCTCTCTCTCTCTCTCTCTCTCTCTCTCTTTCTCTCTGTCTCTGTCTGTCTCTCTCTGTCTCTCCCTCTCTCTCTCTCTGTCTCCCCCTCTCCCTCTCTGTCTCTGTCTGTCTGTCTGTCTGTCTCTGTCTCTCTCTGTCTCTGCCTCTCTCTGTCTCTCTCTCTCTCTGTCTCTCTCCCTCCCTCTCTCCTTCTCTGTCTCTCTCCCTTTCTCCCCCCCTCCCCCTCTCCCTCACAAACAACTCCAGCAATTCTAGAGGCTGCAGATTTTCTTTTCTCTGTTTCCATGCCAACCACTCACTGCTCTGGTTGAGATTTCTCCCTGGGCTGTGCTGAGAAACAGAGTATGTAGTCTGAAGTTATTTAGCATTCAAGGAAAGATCTGCAGAAAAACAGACTCTCTCTGTGTGCAGGTTCAGAGCCTGACTTTGTGGAGGAGAAAAAAAAAAGGAAGATCTTTTTCATTTTTTCCCTCTGAAGGTCAGGTGCCCAAGGAATTTAGGGAAGGCAAGAAAATATATGGATCAATAAGACAAGAGAAGTTAAATAAAGTATTCATTTGGGGTGTTTGCATTTTCTGCTCTGCTGTAATGCTGACAAAACCAGGTCACTATGTGTGTCCCTCACTTATCAGTATGAGTTGTTGGGTTTCTTTTCTTTCTGTTGGTCAATAAAATGAACAAAAGCTCAAGATTTAGTCTTAGATTAGGTAAAGGTTATAATAAATAGTTAGATCTTTTGCCCCTAATAAGGTATAAGTATGTATGGAACAATGAGGGGCAGGAATGTTCATCCACCAAGCAGGGTAAACCCAGGCCCGATTCATAGATTGTCACTTCCCAATAGGAAGCAAATGGAAGGAGAGAAGTGGAAGGGGTACCTACTATGTGCTAGGTATTGTGCTAAGCACTTTACAATTATTATCTCTTATTATCCTTACAAAAAACCCTGGAAGATAGGTGCTAATTTTATCTCTATTTTATGATTAAGGAAACTGAGGCAAATAGTGGTGACTTAGGATTACTTAGCTAGTAAGTGTCTGAGGCTGTATTGAAATTTGGATCTTTCTGAATCCAAGCCCAGTATTCTGCACCCACCAGCTGCCTAAATCTTGTCAAGCATGCTAAATCTTGACAAGGATATACATGGTCTGACAAGAAAGCACGAGATTCATCAAGTCCACAATCCCTCATAGCAGTCTCAGGGAAGTCTTCCAGATGGGTAGAATAAGACCCAAAGACCTAAAGACTACATCAGTAAGAAAAAAATATTTTTGTTTTATTCCTTGGAACTAAAACTGCTGCCATATATTTCTGTTTGTAAGGAACATGACCAGCCCACCCTAAAGATGGGATTTTTTTTTTAAATTAAGATTAATATTAATACAGGTCAGTTCCTACATCTGCTGAGAGAATTTGCAGTCCTTGAACAATGAGACTAAATTCATGTCATCCACAGAAATTAATCTTATTATATTCCAGTTTTAACTTGAATTATTAAGAAAGTATTCCAGATTTTAATAGGCTTTCTTCAGATGGTTTACAAAGGCTGTCATCACAAAATTACAGAATCTCTTAGTGGGAAGGAAACTCACTGGCAATCTAGCCAAACCATACCAGAAAAATAATTCCCATTGTAGCATAAATAACAGGTAGTCATTCAGCCAGTCCTTATAGACCTCCAAAGAGGGAGGAACCCACTGTTACCCAAGACAGCTCATTTCACTTATGGACAACTAGAATTGTTAGGTCATTTTTTCCTGACATCAAGCCTAAATGTGTCCCATTCATAAGTTCTATACATTGCTCCTGGTTTGTCCATGACAAAAGGAACATTCTGCTCATTACTATATTGAGCCATCAATAGTTCAGATGTGTTAGTATAAAATTATCTTTTGCCCCCTGTATTTGCCTTGCTAATTGATTTCTTATTCATAGGATTATAAAATTATAGCTTGAGAGCAGAAAGGAATTACAGAAACTATTTAATGCAACCTTATAATTTTTACAGCTGAAGAAACTGAGGGCTATGGTGACCAAGTGACTAAGTTCAAGGTCATACAAATAGGAGGCATCAGAGGCAGCATTTGAACCCAGATCCTCTGTCTGTAGAACTAAAATATTTCTATAGCACCATTTTGGATTAATCTGACATTCTAGAAAAAAAACATGGGCTGTTTATCTCATGATTTTACCTTTTCATTCTAATTTTTCTACAAGCACAGACTCTTTCTGTCTTATTATCTCTAGCTTAAAAAATTCTGTTCTCCTTTTAGGAGAATATTAAATTGTTTGAAATACTTCTTTTATTCATGTCAAACCAGTACTACCTTTATTGCCTCCCAATGAACCTTAGACATAATAGGCAATTAATAAATACACATTGAATTAAATTGAATAAGGAGAAGGAAACATAGTCATATTTACTTTGCTGGTTACCATTTGGCTCCCATGGGAGCTTATTAGTTATAAATCTCTTTTTCATCTTTATTTACTCAGTCATTCATTTATGACCCTACATCGCCCCCTCCCCATAATATAAGATTTAATTGTCATTTCTTCACTGTTTACTATGTGCAAGCACTACAGAATAGAAAGATAATCACAGAGCTTACCATATTTAAACATCAGCGTTCTCCGTGTAATATAAGAGGTAGGTATTAGCCACTGTGGAGTTAGAAAAGAGGGAGTGATAATTGACTTAAGAATAAGAAGTCAGAGAACTTCGCTGAAGCATTTTTATTTTCATTAAGTGACATTCGTTATTCAATGAGTGAGATTCATAAGCATTCTACCTGCAGAAGACATCCTGTTATCTCTCTTCTTGTCTCAGAATATAAACACCTAGTACCATTTGGCTTGCTAAGAAAGGGAAGGCTTCCCTCCAGCCTTCCTGTTAAGTTTTTTTGGTGCAGCTATGTCACCTTGCCTTACCCTTTGGGGTTAATTTTGTTCAAGGTACAGTGAGGAAGGGCCGTTGCTCATCAAGCCATTAAGATGAACCTTACCTTCCTCCTCCTTTGTGGGTCCAGATTTCCCTCCCTCCTTCCTCCCAAGCCCCCTCCTCTACACACATTCATGAACATACACAGCACACACACGTCCTCACATACAAACATACCCTCTCACTGATCCTGAACAAGTTACGTGGCCGCATGTCCCTTACCAGTCTGGGAAATTGTCTAGAAATTAATCTTGGGAACAGATAAACAGTGCAGCTGGTGCTGCATTGCAGATCTAGTAGCTAAACAATATCTGAGTTGGCATCATGAGGCCCCCAGGGAAAAGGGCACCGTATGGCTACATGCCCTCGTGTAGCTAGTCTAGCAGGATGAGTCATAATCCAGCTACAGTTGCTGAAAATGAATTTCAGAGGCCAGTATCACTGTTGAGCCATGTAATAGCAAAACATATGCCCTGGACAACCATATTTATGCCACTTTTCATTTAGATGCCGAGCAGTTATTTTAAAAACACAAATCCTAGGTCCTTGATGTATCAGTGTGTATATAATAGCAATGGAATTGTATACTTTCTCTGAACAATTTTCTTCTCCCTCTAAAAAATCATAAAGTAATATAGTTCTTGGATTAATGATTCGTTTGAATTATACTCAAATCCCAAGAACTGTTAATTCACAGTAGCTCTTAAGTAAGCATTAGTTCAGAAAAAATTCAATAGAGGGAAGAATACAGACCATAATTATGAGTTCATGTTTTTATAACACTTTGAGGTTTACCAAGTACTTTCCTAATGAAAACCCTAGAAGATGGAGAGCAGAAGTATTGTTCTCCCCACTTTCAGATAATGATTCTGAAGCTTGGGTTACGAGAAATGACTTGCACAAGGTCATACCACTAGTAAGTGGTAGAGCTTTGACTCAGCCCTAAGATCTTCTAACTACAACTTGGGGCCTCTCTCCACTTCCAATTGTTTCTTCTCCCCTTCTCAAATGTGTCTTCAGCTTGGAAAAGAATCACAATTTTTGCCATTCCTCATCTTCTCCCACTGGCATTATCACCATATATAAAAAGGTACTCATGATGTCATGATCACCGCTGTTCACTTTTGACTTGGTGAAATGAGAACTCAAGAATCACCTTTGGTAGAACAGACAGAGCACTAGATGGGGAGTCAGAAGATCTGACTTCACCTCCTGACCACTGCTTATCCTTACTAGGCAACTTTGGTCAAGTCACTAGCCCTCTCAAAGTCTTTGTTTCCAAATCAGTAAAAGGGATGTTGGAAACATAGAACCTGCCATGGAAGCAACCCTTGAGATCATCTAGTCCAACTCTAAGGGCCAGACTTGCCCACTGTCCCCCAGATAGTAGGTAGCAGAGCCAATACTAACTCAGATCCTCTAACTCCCAATCAATCCCGTACTCTTTCCACTACCCCATGCTATAAGTTAAACTACCTTGGGTTTTGGTAAAGAGTACTTTTTTCTAAAGCTATACAAATTGAAATGCTATTATTATTTGCCTTTTGATAATTTCCCAAAATCATTCATTCTGTCACAATTCAGTTTGATCCACCAAATTTTTATCAGCTCTTTTCTCATCAAAACTTTCTCCCAAAAAAAAATGAATGCAGGGAATTAGGCCTACGTGATCTCTAAGGGCGTTTCCACCTTTGAATCCATGGTCCTAAATCTTTCAAGTCCACAATCAGAGGCTAATTGTAATGTAAGAAGCAAGTAGTAGCCACGATTTCTGAAATTAAAGTGGTTGGATCAAAATAATATTTCTAGAAGGTCATTCTGATTATGGAGGCAGCTTTTGAGGGAAAGGGGGCTAGTGGACATGTACTAGAGTCAAGGAACAGGACCAATAAGCAATTTGACTAACTAAGTTCCATATATTCAGTGTTCACACAAGGTCTGTACCCAGAGGAACAAGGCAAAAGGAGGAAGATTTAAAAAACAGCAAACAGGAAAAATTGGAATGGACCAAAAGCAGGGGAAAAGAAAAGAAACAAGTTAATGATGACTTTAAAGCTGTGGACTTGAAGGACTAGCCAGATAGCAATGCCAGTAGTAATAAAGAAGTTAGGGAGTAGTGTGATGACTTGTAGGAAAGGCCGGTGGACAGTTTTTGACATCCTTTTATTCAATATGACCCAGGGGCAGTGAAACCTACTGAACTGGAGAGAAAAGAACTGCAGGTTGCTTAACTAGATCTAGGAATCATCCATGATCTAGTCACCAAATAGTCTTTCATGGTTCATTATTAGAAAATTGAACATCACTTGACAGGTGGTTGGAAATTTGAAATGCTCCTGAAATATTTTCAAAGGAATACTAAAAACAAATCTCTTTCCCTTCTTCAAGATTCCAGCTTTAAAACAAGAATGATCTCCTCTTTGCTTGAGCCTAAGTTTATTTAATCTTGGGCAAATGGATAATCTAAGTCTTGAACCAAATAAATGGATGGGTAAAGTCAAAATATTCAGTCTTTTCTCATTACTTTTTTAAAAATTATACCTAAATTATTTTAGATTGTTATTTATCATGTATTTTTGAATGATATCAAAGAAGAAACTTCTAAAAACATTGCCATTTTATTTCTTCTTTTTTAAAAAAGTATTTACAGATGAAAAATTATTTGAAGGTTAAGGTATTTCCTCCACAGTTATGTTAGTCAAAAGAATTTAATGACTTTTGTGATTAAGGTGTTAGCCAGTATCGCAAAAAAAAAAAAAAAAAAAATCCACAGCATATGCTTCTTATGCAGTCAGTGGTTACTTGAGTGTTTCAGTGGATCTGTGATCTCTGTATGCTGATACTTCCTTTTGGCATAGATCATAACTTAACCATGTTGTTGGTACTTGTGCTATGTAATGCTTGTTTCCAATCTTCCAGTCTTCTATAGAGAAGCTACTGAACATGATAGTGGCCTTCTTTATGGGTATCATTCATCTTTTATCCCTCACTCTCAGTTCATCACCAGTCTACCTCTTTTTCCAGGCATACATGTTCTGGATGGTGTATTTCAAGACTCTTGGAGTACTCATCATTGATAATGTGGCAGAATCTACTTGCACCCACTCTGACTTCATTTTCCATTGCCCTTTGGGTCACCTGCAATTTTGATTCTTCTGAGATAATAGCATCACATGATTCATAGGCACATCGCATCAGTGGGAGAAGGACGGGGACCATCCATTATTTGTCTTTTCATTCTCTTATGCCTAGTCATGTTGAATTGAAGATTGCATATTATTATTAAATAAAACTGACATTTCTTCTGTTTTCTGGTGTAACAATCCCATATCCATTCCCAAAGATAACACTCTGATCTTGGTTTGCTTTCTTGTAAGGGTCAGTATTATCAAATACATTTTTTTCAACCCTAATCATTAAGATTATTAATTAACTTATTAAGCCATTTCCTTCCTTCAGTGAGAAGAAAAGGAGTAATTACCATGTAAAACTGAGATGATTTCAAAGATCTCTTCCACCCTATGGAGCCAACATAGGGTAGTAAAAAGACGGGCTGGAATTGAGGAAGACCTGAGTTTGAATCCAGAAACTTAGTAGCTGCGTGACCCTGGAGCAAGTCATTTAACCTCTCTAGGTCTCAGTTTCCTAATCTGTAAAATGAGGGATTTGAATTCAATGATCTCTTCAGTTCTAAATCTACAATCTTTAAAAATAAATAGTTGCAAAAATAATTCCCTTATATTCACTCCTCATACTCTTTTGCATCCTTATCCAAATATTTAAAATAAAAGAAAAAAACTTTTCTTATTCATCATTTTGAAAAATCTACAATATCTGCTTCTTCTCACATTAGTACATCAAGTCCTCATGTGGGCATCAAAA
Source organism: Notamacropus eugenii (assembly GCF_028372415.1). Taxonomy (NCBI): domain Eukaryota; kingdom Metazoa; phylum Chordata; class Mammalia; order Diprotodontia; family Macropodidae; genus Notamacropus; species Notamacropus eugenii. The sequence goes on from NC_092877.1 coordinate 306,830,857, forward strand.
TATGATTTATAGGTATGTGAATAAACCATTGAAAAGAAGGAATAGCTCTCACTTCCTGTAGAACTTTATTATAAACACTAAAATGCCGACAGTAAATTGAAAGAAGTTGTTTCTTAACAAATTAAGTGAATTAAAGTATAATTCAGATGATCTATAGAATCAGATTGACTAGGTTCCATGGATTTCCTGTGAACCTTAATCTTATAGGGGAAATAAGGCTGAGAATATTAATCTTATATAGGAAATAAAGCAAAAAAGTTTAATTCAAAGAGAACATAAATATGCTATTTTTAAAAGCCACTACTTTTTTTTAAAGCCTTGGGCCAAAGGGAGTTCCTTTATTATGTGGATTGGTTGGCCATGTAACAAGAACATGAAATAAGAGATGGATAGTCTAAGTGTAACATTGTTACACTTTGGGAAAACGACATGGACAAGAGTTACAGAGCAGGAAAAACTGTGGAGTTGTGATCTGCGCCATTGGAGGAAATATCCAAATCAATGAGGTTATTGATACTTTGAAGTGCCAAAAGGCCTTGATAGTGATTAAGAAAGTTAAATGATCATTTAAAATATGCTAATATTTCCCTCACAATGAAATAGCAACTTTTGCTTTTATTCCTAAAAAAGTAATTCATAAATCAGACTGTTTACTATTGAATTTATGATAAAATGATTGATATATTAGGGAATCTTCTTAAGTTATTCAGCCTCTACCTCATAAAAAATATAATTTTTAACAGTTGATTGAGTACATTTTACGGTTAACTTTTGCTATGTCATGGCTTCTCATTCCACAAATCAATAATTTAGAAGCTAAATAAAGTTTCTCTAATTGAGCTGCCTAATAATAGTAATTAACATTATTTATCTCTTTGCCTGCATTATTTCATTTCTCACAATAGCCCTTTCAGGTACGTTTACTATAGATATTATTATATATGTTTTAAAGAAGGGGAAATTTGGGCCCAGAGAGGGAAAATAACATGTTCCTGGGCCATATACAATTCAGAACCTGGTCTTCTGGATTGCAAGTCCAACAGTGTATCCACAAGTTGTATTTTCAGTGGTTAGCCCAGTACCTGGCACATCGTAGACATTTAATAAATACTTATTTGTTGAATAATTCATTGTCTAGATTCTCCGTGAATGGGAAGTTATGGCTTATTTAATCAGTGCCAAAAAAAATCCTCCAACTTACATTTATTTCTTGAAAGTTCAGTGAAGAAGACTAATTGAAATTAATTAAAATCTAGCTAGGAGCAGTGTTATGGTTGCCAACTTTAAGGTTAGATTATCCTGTTTCTTTGATTCCTTTAGATATGAAAAATATGATATAAAAATAAAATGACTGTATCGTTCATCTGATCTAGGGGAAAATCCCATATTAGCAAATGTTCTTATTTCTCTAATCAAAGACTTCTTTTAAAAATGCATTTCCCATTTTAAAATTATTTCATAGAATCACTTTTGTTGGATATGTTATGTTAGCATAATATAGTGACAGTACCCAAACTCCAGTTTCACTTCTAATAGGTATTGGTGGACCTCTCTTGTTGCTCTCAGGTAGTATGATTCCTGCCTTTTATTCTCATGTTAATTTATGCCATTATGCAGGAGCATATGACAAAAGTTCTAACTTAAAGTGAAACCACCAAAGATTCTAGTTTCAGAAGATTTTATACTTTTTTGTAATAAAAATTTCTTTAGGCAAATATCACCAAACCACAAGCTCAGACATAAAAACATGGAATATTTTGCTGAAACTGCAGGAAGTTTTGAGAAAGATGTTTGCTAAAGGGTATAAGAACCTGAAAATGGCCTCAGAGAAATTGAGCTACTTTGAGCTCCCTCTTCAGAATCCAGAGGAAGTTGCCATCTGCTTGGTTCATGGTTTCTGAATATGTGAATAGAAATGTATGTATGTGAAACATGAAAATAACAGTACTGTCCTGAGGGGGAAAAGAATTCCTGGGGGCCTGGCCTTCACTGGAATATAGTATTCCTTCTCTCATTTTGCCCCAATGAATATAGTCTTACGGACAACATACTTTGCTAAGTTATTTAGGATGCTTTTATAGAACTTAATTTTC